>NC_022016.1:54206556-54219008 GCF_000317375.1 Microtus ochrogaster | reverse complement strand
CTGCACTAAGCAGAAAAACTAAAGCCCAGAGATAATTCCTGATCTGTTCTAGACTTCTTGTAAGTTAGGGTAGCACTGAAACTGGGACCCAAAGTAAGTTTGGGACACTTTTCTCAGCCTCTCCCATAAGCCTTACCAGTGTGTTGTGAGGTGAGAAGGTTTTGTTGTTGTATGAGACCAAATATCATGTAGTCCAGCCTCAAACTCAGTGTGGAGGTGGCGATGGGACCTTGAACTCCTGGTCCTCCAGCCTCAGCCTCCCAAGGGTTAGGATCTATGACATAGGCACCAGTCGGTTATAGGGAAGGAGGGGTTTGTCCGTGCTGTAGGCGCGTGTTTGTACACATTCCAAACTGCACACGGCTGCAGACCCGAGCGTTTGTGGGGCAGACTCTGGCACAGAGAGATTTGTGGATCAATAAACATCCTTTCCTGCTTCCTCCCTCTTCATTTATTCATGAACTCTGAACTCCCTGGCTCCCGAGGAACTGCCTGGAAGAAAGCAATTAGAGCATAATTAGAGCCACTCCTATCACCAGCAGGGATGGGGTGGCCCTGGGAGTTCCCTGTAGCTCCTCTCCCCCCCTCCCCTCCCCCCCAGCTTCTGCAGTGGCCACTCAGCTTCTACTCACTCATAAAGACAGGGACACCCTCAGCAGGGACAAGGACCACTCTCCGGAGGCACTGAAGCACTCAAGTGCTGCGCGGGGCTCCGGAGGAGGGCTCTCGGCATTGCGTGCAGAGCCGGGCATTCCTGCGTGGAGTCTCCCAGTGACTGAGTGCGGAGCTCTTGGGCTCACCCTCCCAGGGATCCCCAGCCATGCATTGCAAGGAAACTAAAAAGCCTCATGGCTCCTGCTTTCCAGCCAGCCCGCTTAGCACACTGTAGTGAATAAGGACTGCCAGGATGGCAGAGTGTTATAAATCTCTAGGAGGGAGCCATTTACCAGCTAAGGCTCCGTTCACTGCCAAATGATTAATATTAATAGTAGGTCGGGTGTAGTGGTGTGCACCTATAATCCCAGATCTCTGGGGACCGGGGCAGGAGGATGGAAAGGTTGAGGCTAGTCTAGGCCATATAGTAAGACCTTGCCTCAAAAACCAACAGGAGCCGGGCGGTGGTGGCGCACGCCTTTAATCCCAGCACTCGGGAGGCAGAGGCAGGTGGATCTCTGTGAGTTCGAGACCAGCCTGGTCTATAGAGCTAGTTCCAGGACAGGCTCCAAAGCCACAGAGAAACCCTGTCTCGAAAAAACAAAAAAAAAAAAAAAAACAACAGAAGTAGCCCTTGGGAGGTGGAGGCAGGAAGATCACAATGCAAACGTCAGCCTCAGCTACATAGGAAATATGAGACCATCCTGGGCTATGTAAGATGCTGTCTCTAAAACAAACCACTACAAGAAAAATTAAGGGGCTGGAGAGATGACTCAGTGGTTAAGAGCATTGCCTGCTCTTCCATAGGTCCTGAGTTCAATTCCCAGCAACCACATGGTGGCTCACAACCACCTGTAATGAGGTCTGGTGCCCTCTTCTGGCCTGCAGGCATACACGCAGACAGAACATTGTATATATAATAAATATAAAAGAAAAGAAACATTAATAATAAAGGGGCCCTTGGCCAATACTTACTGGGCTTTTTGATGTTTCGTTTTGAGATTGTGTTTTACTACTTAGCAGGGGCTGGCCTGGAACTTGTTATATAGACTAGCTGGCTTCTAACTTCCCAGAGATATGCTTGCCTCTGCCTCCCGAATGCTGAAAATAATGACATACACACCGTGCTTAGCCTTATGGGACATTTCTAAAACAAGCTGGCTGCTCTTCCTCACATGGTGACCCACCAGCAAGGAGAAGCCACCAGGATTCATTGTGCCTCTGTGGGGGTCAGGAGGACAAAGTTAGCGCTGGCCAGCAGGACCCTTCCCCTCAGGTCCATTTCCTCACTTTTCTGGTAACCTTGGGTGGTAGCACCATTGTGTAGACATTGGTCTGATGTACTGATGGGGAAACTGAGGCTCAGGACGTGACAAAATCTGCCCGTTAGGCCCTCGTCACCCTGCGCTTCCTTGCTGAGGGCCTTGAGACACTGTTGAGTGTGCTTTTCCTTGGGAATGGTGCGTCCCAGTTCCGGTTTCACTTGTCTCGTGCTCCACCTCAGACTTGAGTCACCATCCCCAGACTGGTCTTTGCCCCCACCCCAGCATTCTTGGTAAAGGAAGGCCAAGGCCTAGAGAATGAGAGGCCCTGGCCTCTTGAGGGGAGATCACCATGGCTACCAAGGTTGTAGCCATGGAGACGGCCCTCCAGCCCATGGACTGAGACCAGAGGTTGTGGCTTCCTGATGGAGGGGCAGAACTGGGATGATGAGCTGGATGGAGTCAGAGGTGAACTTAGGGGCCGGTGGTTTAGTGGACTCCCTTCTGCAAATGGAGACAACCAGCCTCCTTTCTTCCCTTTCCCTGACCTACCTTAGGGGAAATTGCCATGACAACCAGCTTCCCATCATTGACCTCTCTGTGGGACCCTGCCCTTTTTCTCTGAGTGACAGGTAGTCACCCTGGCAACAGGCCCTGTGCCCAGCAGGGGCCTGTGACTTGTCACGGCCCCTCCCTTTCAAATAGAAAGCTGCACTGTGCAGCTGGCTGCAGCTCTGTCTAACTGGAGGTGGGGCCTCTAAGTCTCACCTGCCCCTCACTGTCAGCCCTGGGTCTGCCCTCACTAGCTGACAGGATCTTAAGAGAATACAATGTTGATCTGTCCCCCTCTGCCTAAAACCCTCCACGACGACTCATTGCCTTCCTGCCTTCTAAATGAAGCGAAGCCACCTTCTCAAACCTGGGTGTGCACCAGGATTGGCCAACAGGCTTGCAGATTTCTGAGAGATGGAGTGGTGCCCCTTGTAATCCCAGCACCTAGAGACAGGGCAGGACAACCTCCAGAAGGCTAGCCTGGGCTACACAGTGAGATCTTGTCTCAAAGAAACAAACTATTTCTAGGTCTCATCCCCCAGAGCTTCTGGTTGGTAGGTCTGGAGTGGGACCCTCGGTCGGCATTTCTAAGGATTTCCCAGGTGGCAGTGCTGCTGCTGGTCCAGGTACTAAATAAATCAGTGGTCTAGACTGTGGTCAACCCAGGCTGGCCTGCTGAGCTTTCTTTTTGTTTTCCATTTACTTACTTGTGTGTATGTGTGTGTGTGCATGCGCGTGTGCGTGCGTGTGTGTGTGCGCGTGCGCGCGTGCATGTGTGTGTGCACATGTGCTCTCCATGGCTTGCCTGTGGAGGCAGGAGGACAACCTTAGGGAGTTGGTGCTCTCCTCCTGTCATGTGGGGCTTGGGGATCTCACTCAAGCTGTCAGTCGGTCAGGCCTGGCAGCGTTTGTCTTTCTTTACCCACTCAGCCATCTCACTGCCGCTCAACTTTCAGTCTTGACTTCCCACCATATTCATGTCCCCATGTGCAGTCGCGCTCACCTGAACATCCAACGCCTCCGGTTCATGGCCCTAGCGTTCGCTGTTTCCTCCTCTTCTGATAGGAAAGCCAATTTATCTTTTCTCCTTGACTTCCTGTCCCTACTTCCTCCCCCAGGCTTAATTGGGATCCTTTCCCAGAACTTGTCACCTAGCACAGTCTGCTGAATGCCCTTGATGACTATGGGGTGCTTGGACGAAAGGCTTTAAGGTTCATTTGGCTGGTGAGATGTTGGCTGGTCTCACTCTGTGCCGGGTGCTGGGGTTCAGTGGTGCCAGTGATGTGGAGATACTGTGGGTGCTGGACCAGAAGAGAGAAGGATGCAGGGCAGGGAATGTAGCTCGGTTGGGAGAGTGCTTGCCTAATATGCATGAAGCCCTGACTATGACTCAGAATAGCATCGACCATCATCTTAGCTCTTGGGAGGTGAAGGCAAGAAACTCAAGGTCATCCTTAGCTGTAACACAGTGAGTTCAAAGCCAGCCTGGGCTTCATGAGACTGTCTCACAAGACAAAACAAAAAAAGGGCAGATTAGACGGCTCAGTGGGTAAAGATACTTGCCAAGGAATTCTCCCCCCCTCCCCCAAGTTAGGGTCCTGGAGCCCATCTAAAGGTAGAGAGAACAAAACTGTCCCCTGACTTCCACATGTGTGCTATGTCACACACACACACACACACACACACACACACACACACACACACCTCATACAACAATTTTGAAGAAAAAATGGAGATGAAGATGCCATAGAAAGGGCTTCTTAGGCCGGGCGGTGGTGGCGCACGCCTTTAATCCCAGCACTCGGGAGGCAGAGGCAGGCGGATCTCTGTGAGTTCGAGACCAGCCTGGTCTACAAGAGCTAGTTCCAGGACAGCCTCCAAAACCACAGAGAAACCCTGTCTCGAAAAACCAAAAAAAAAAAAAAAAAGAAAGAAAGGGCTTCTTAGCTCCCCCTGGAGGTCAGTATGGAGCTGGTAAGTCTGTGTGTCTGTGTGTCAGGAGGGCATGAACTTTTCTCTAGCTGTTGTATCCCTCTTCAGTCCAGTCAGGGAGAAAGCTGGACCCAACAGGTGAATTTTCTGGGCTGCATCTGTTATGTGGTGGAGTTGGGACTTGAACCTGGTATTCCTGATGCTGAGCCCCTAGCTCTTCAAACCCTGCACTGACCTTTTGTAACCTGAAGCTCTCCTCTGAAAGTGAGGTCTCCACTGAGGATTTAGCAGTTTGCTCATAGCAGACACCACGGTCCTTACAGGGGCCTGTTCTGACTAGGCCCCTTGCTGTTAGATAAGAGTCTACTCACTCAGCAGCAGAGCCCAGCTGCTAGGGGATGGGCCAAGTCCAGCTGTTGCTGACGGTGACTCCTGACCCTATATGAGGCCCTTTCCAGAAATGCAAGGCTGCCCGAGGCCGCTTTTCCCAAATACCCAGAGACGTCCCTTCTTCTGGAACACAACCCAGGAGATAAAAACTCAGCCTGGCTTCCAGACCACTAAGTCAAGAATCAAAATGGAATATACTTTTTTTTTTTTTTTTGTTTTTTTTTGGGGGTTTTTTTTTTGGTTTTTTCGAGACAGGGTTTCTCTGTGGCTTTGGAGCCTGTCCTGGAACTAGCTCTTGTAGACCAGGCTGGTCTCGAACTCACAGAGATCCGCCTGCCTCTGCCTCCCGAGTGCTGGGATTAAAGGCGTGCGCCACCACCGCCCGGCCTGGAATATACTTTATTTAAGGTTTGTTGTCTTAGTTCATGACTGTTATTTTGTTTGTTTTCTTGCTGTGTAGCCTGGGTTGGGAGGAACTTGGTATGTAGCTGACTGAGGCTGGTCTCTTCCCTGCAGCGATCACCTGGCCTATGCCTTCTGAGTCCCAGGATTCCCGCACGATCTATCACACCGAGCTGCTTGTAACTTTTAAATGTTCAGATACAAATGCTTGGGCCTTTGTTGCTGCTCCTCCCTGGTCCTGAGGCCTTCAGCTGTTAAAGGAAGGTCTTGCCTGGGTGTAGGGTGCAGACTCTGACTCTCCCAGGGGTCTGATCAGCCTCCGGCACCACCAGCTGCTCACTCAGCCTGTCACTTCCTGTTTGCTGGTCAGCAGCCCCATAGGTCGAGTGGACTGCTGTCCCCAAGCTGCCACGAGCTGTCATTCCCAAGACAGGCCACCAGGGACGAGGATCCCTCTTCCGAAGTGAGAAGGTGTCCGAGACCAGGCTTGTGGGAACCCGGGCTCCTCCACAGGAAGTGGGGCCTGGCAGGGTAGGGGGAGACTCTCTAGGGTCAGATGCCTGGTGAGGGACCCACACTGCCCCCTCTGTCTTGCAGAGATGCTGTCGTATCGTATGCTCCTGTGCCCCCAGCATGAGCAACAGTCCATTGCTCTGCCTCTCCTAGCCGGTCCCCTTTTTCAGAAAGTGGGGGTGCTGATTAACCACACCTGGCACCTAGTTGTTTGTTTCTTGGATTTAGTGGTTTTGGGGTTTTACACTTATTTATTCATTTAGTGTTGTTTTAGTTAGGGTTAATTTGGCTTCTAGTTCATCGCTGAAGGAAGTCAGTACAGAAACTCAAGCAGGAAAGGAACCTGAAGGCAGCAGCTGATGCAGAGACCATGGAGGGGTGCTGCTTCCTGGCTTGTTCCCCTTGTCTTGCTCAGCCTGCTTTTTTACAGAACCCAGGACCACCAGCCCAGGAATAACACCACCCACAATGGGCTGGGCCCTCCCACAGAAAGCCTTAATTAAGAAAATGCCCCAAGGCTTGCCTACAGCCAGATCTTATGGAAGCATTTTCTTAGTTGAGGTCCGCCCCCCCAGGTGATTACATCTTGTGTCAACTGACATAAAACTAGCCAGAACAAATTATGTGTGTATGTGTGTGCATGCACGCACACATGCACACTTGTGAGTTCACGCATGCATGCCATGGTGTGTATATGAAAGGAAGGTCAGAAGATGGCTTGCACACATTGATTTTCTCGCTCTCCATGAAGGTCCTGGGGATTAAACTTGGATCATCAGCCTTGGCAGTGAACACTGTTACTCACTGAGCCGTTACTCAGGATGGAATCTGTAGCCCAGGCTGACCTCTTGCCCCAGCCTCCTAAGTTGGGGTTGCGCATGTGAGTTACCAGGCTGTGGGTCAAGCTGGCATTTAACTAAGGCTTTGCAAGCAGTGCCTGGAGTAATAGTGGCCTTCATGCACACTGCTAGGCTCTCTGAGGGGTGTCTGTGCAGGCGCAGTCATGACTGCTGGCTAGTGTGAACACACTCTACATTTTTACACAGGCTCCTATGATACTAGAAGGCATCCCTCTAGCACGGGCCCAGAGAAGGGCCTGGCACCCAGTCCCAATCTCCTTTCTTCCCTTCAGGGAAGGACAGGGGCCCTGGCATCAGGGGCCCCTTAAGGACTGTTCTAGAAAGCAGGTTTCTGCCATTCCGACTGAGGATCCAGTTGGGGTACACAATTCCAGACAATATGCTGGCTGACGAGTGGCAGGTGCTGCCTTCTCTCTTCTTGGGGACTGTGTTCCCAAGTCTGCTGTTCAACATTGCTCTGTGGTCTTGGTGCTCCTGGGAACAGTGCATGGGGACCAGGACGGGCAGGTGACCCACAGCCTGGAAGTCTCATTGCATAAGTCATAACACCGTAGACATTCCCGGGAGGGAAAACTCCAACCCACAACCCCCATGAACTCAGGAAGGGTCTCATTCGTAAAGAGAAGGTGGACCAGCTCATGGGCGGTGAGTGTAGCAAGAGCTGGCACTCCAGCCAGAGACCCTAGCGGAAGTCCTCGGCAGCCCTGTGACCTTACCACTTACTTTGTGTTTCCTTTTCTTTGAGTACAAAGATCAGAGTCTGTGTGACATGTCTGTGAGGGTTAACTGAATGGGAGCTTCTAGAACCAGGAGGTCCATGGCGTAGAGGTTTTGCTGATGCTACTTCCTTTTGGCGTTCTGGAACTATAGTACCAAATGCCTCCTGAGACGAGCCCTTCTCAGCGCTAGCACATAGTGGGTTCTATGAACAAGGCCCCCCCATCGCTCCACTCTGGCCTCCTGTGCAGCCAGCCTTTCCCCCTGCCCCCAGACAGATTCTACCAGCACTCTGGCTCAGGGCCAGGAAATGATTGCAAAATGTAGGCAGGCTTTTTCCCTCCTGTCCCCCACCCCGGCACCCCTCTTTAATCTCCAGGCCTACCCTGGGCAGATCGTGGGTGTCTGAGAAAGAGCTTGGGCTCTGGTCATACCACCTGGCTTGCTGAGGATCTACCCCGTTAGTCGTGAGATCTCAGGCCAGAAATTGTCACCCATAGCAGGGTGGGCTGATCACCCACTCGTCATTTGTGATCGTGAGGACTAGATGAGGTGGTGCGTGCAAGTGCTTAGCACAAATCCTGGTACTATCGATGCATGCAAAATCTTAGCTGTGCCCAAGTTCAGAGGGAAATCTGTCAAGTCTGTTCAAGGGGGTATCCCTTTAGAATGCCTTGTGCCTTCTCACACTTTATACCCATAGACTCCCAAACAGCTTTTCACAGGGTCCTTACTCGGGCCAAACCATAATGAAGCGCCCTATCCCCTATGATAGGTAGATAGCCAGGGAAAGGGGGTGTGGGCATGAGCCACAGTCTCTCCATTTATTTATCGTTGAGTCCTTAATGCCAATGGCTCTAACGTCTGTGCAATAAACTTTCAGCATGTGGAGGGTCAGGGCAGTGCAAAGGGAAGGGTGCCAAGGGTTCAGGCTCCCTCATCCCTTCAAGCCTCTGCCCCCTCCATTCATCCCATAGGACTAACATGTCCCAGGGCATCGTAACTAATCTGCACCTTTTGGGGCTGGGACACTCGGTGTTTGGGATCCTGAGGTAGAGGGGTCTTTTGTGCACTTTTTGCCTGCTGGCTCCTGGCTGCTGGCTCCCACTACTGTTGCTGGGCAGACTTCCCCACCTGGCTCTTAGGCAGAAGTGGTTGCCGTTGCCATAGCAGTGAGGCTGGTTTTCATCAGCATTTCCTTCCCCGGAGCCTCAAGGCAGGAGAGCTGCTAAGTCAGCCAGGGATGGGGTGCTTTCTTTCCCTGCTTCACTTCACAGGAAGGGTGGCATCAGCCAGGAGAGGTGCCCCACATCAGGTGCTGGGTGCTTCCAGGGTAGTGTTGAGCCCCACTGGAGTACTCCCCAGACCTAGGCTGCTTTCCTGCTCTGCCCCAGCCCTGCCAGGTCTGTCCTCCAGACACGGTGGCCTTTCACATTGTGCCCTCTGTGCCCTGAGCTCTCGCCAATGGGTGTCTCCAGGCCCTCTCCCTCCACAAGATTTTGCTTGAATCCTGTTGCCTCCTCACCCTCAGGTCCCATCCTCAGGCAAATCTTCCTGACCACGCCCACTGCAGCTCTCTTCCTGGACCCTTCCTTCAGAGCATTGAGCACAGAGTAATTTTGCTCTCTAGGGGTGTGTGTGTGTGTGTGTGTGTGTGTGTGTGTGTGTGTGTGTGTGTGTGTGTGTGTGTGAAAGTCTTTCTCTGAATGGGGACTCCTGAGGGCAAGAGTTGGATCAGGGTCTCCTGTGTGTGTGCGTGTGTGTGCTTGAAACAAAGTTTCGTGTAAGCCAAACTTGCTGTATAGCTGAGGCTAGCTTTTTTTTATTTTTTATTATTATTTTTTTTCGAGACAGGGTTTCTCTGTAGCTTTGGAGCCTGTCCTGGAACTCCCTTTGTAGACCAGGCTGGCCTCAAACTCCCAGAGATCCGCCTGCCTCTGCCTCCCGAGTGCTGGGATTAAAGGCGTGCGCCACCACCGCCCGGCTCTGAGGCTAGCTTTTGACCTCCTGGTCCTCTACCTCCCAAGCGCTAGGATCACAGGCGTCCACTTCCATTCCTGCTTCTCTTTTTGAAAGTTGAATCACAGAAGCTGCAGAGATGTCTCAGCAGTTAAGAGAACTGGCAGCTCCTCGGGAGGACCAGAGTTTGAGTCCTAGTACCTGCATAAGGTGACTCACAACCACCTGGAACTCCAGTTTCAGAATCCACCACCTTCTTTTGGCCTCTCTGGGCACTGCACACATTTGGTGCCTATACATACACACATAAAATAAAAATATCTTTAAAAATTAAGATGCAGCCAGGTGGTGGTGGCATATGTCTTTAATCCCAGCACTTCGGAGGCAAAAAGATTTGAGATATTAAGATGCAATTGACATGTTTTAAAATTTCCCTTTTGTGTGTGTATTTATGTATTTGTGTGTGTCTGCACAAGTACACTCACATGTATTGCTCATATATTACATGCTAAGAATGCACTCAGTTACTGAGCCCAAGCCCTATTACTTTTTACTAAAGCTTTTTGAGACTAAGAATCATATAGCCCTGGCCGGCTCCAGACTCACTCTGTAGTCCAAGCAGACCTTGAACTGTAGTTTCTTCTGGCTCAGGCCCAGCAAGTTCTTCATATTCAGGATGTGCAATTTGCCTGCTTCATTATTTGACTGATTGTGGTCTTGATATCATAGCAAGGGAGCTATTGTCTAATCTAAGGTCCTGCAGGGTCAGACCTATACCTTTGTTTTGTTATTGTGGTTTTTGAAGACAGGGTCTCTCTATAGCCCTGCTTGTCCTAGAACTCGCTCTGTAGACCAGGCTGGCCTCAAGCCTACAGAGATCCTCCTGCTTCTGCATCCCTAGTGCTGGGATTAAAGGCTGGTGCTACCACTGCCTGCCTTTTGCTTTGTTTTCTGAGACAGAGTCTCACTATGTAGTGAAGTCTGGCCCAAAACTCAGGCTGGCCTTGAGCTCACAAATATCCTCCTGCCTCTGCCTCCTTAGTGCTGGGAATAAAGGTGTGCTACCATACCTTACTAGCTCTGTGTTTCCCAGAGTTTTACACTCAGCTCTTACAGGTGGGTTGTTGGTTCCTTCTGAGCGAATGTTTATCTGCGGTGTGGGACAGGGCTCCAGTGCCGTCCTTTTACACGTCCGGAGCCAGTTATCAGTGCAGTTTGCTGAAAGCTCACTTTCTCCATCGAGTGGTTTCAGCACCTTGTTGGAAGTGGCAATGCAAGCCTTCGATCCCAGCACAGAGGTGGGTGGCTCTCTGAGTCTGAGTCCAGCGTGGTCTACACAGTGAGACCCTGTCTCAAAAGATAGCAAATAAAGCAAAACGTACACGTACAGGCACGTGTCAGCTGACCGTAATCAAGATGGGTTTTTCTTGGGCTAAGTTGTTCCACCGATCTGGGTGTTGAGTTAAAGGCAAACACTACCCTGTCACTTTGCTGTAGTTTTGGTGTAGGTTTATTTTAGAGATAGTCTCACTGGATAGCTCTGTCTGGGTTGGAACTCCAGAAGATCCATCTGTCTTTGCCTCTGTTAGTGCACACACCACCGTACCTGGTTGTCCCAGGTTCTAAGATCAATGCATGAGTCCTCTGGTTTTTTCTCCCCCACCCCCGCCAATTAAAATGTGTATGTGAGTGTTGTATTATGGTTTTTTAGGGGGAAGGGGTTCAAGATAGGGTTTCTCTGTGTAGCCCTGGCTGCCCTGGAACTCTAGGCTAGGCTGGCCTCAAACTCAGAGATCCACCTGCCTCTGCCTACCAAGTACTAGGATTAAAGACGTGTGCCGCAGCCACCACCCAGCATACGTACATATGATTTTTATTTTTTATTTTTATTTTTTGGTTTTTCGAGACAGGGTTTCTCTGTGGCTTTGGAGCCTGTCCTGGAACTAGCTTTGTAGACCAGGCTGGTCTCGAACTCACAGAGATCCGCCTGCCTCTGCCTCCCGAGTGCTGGGATTAAAGGCATGCGCCACCACCGCCCGGCTTCGTACATATGATTTTTAAAGGCCATCTTATCCATTTATTTTATTTTATTTTTTATATTTATGGTTGTGAGCCCAGCCTTTAACGGCTGAGCCATCTCTCCAGCCCTATTTTATTTTATTTTTGAGACGGAGTTTCACCATGTAGTTCTGGCTGGCCCAGAACTCACTGTGTAGACCAGACTGGGCTAGAACTCATAGAGATCCATCTACCTCTGCCTCCTGAGTGCTTGGTATATGCCACTATGCCCCGCCCATTTCTTTAAAAACAAAGGTTGTTACTATTTGGATGGAGACTAAGCAGAGTCTGCAGATCACTTTGGAAGATATTAACACACCCTCTTGGCCTCTGTCAGTTACTAGCCATGTGACCTCTGACAAGTGTTAAAACCTCCCTCAGCCTCCATTTCCCATCTATAAAAGGGAAAAAAGGACCAAGCCTGGTTTTGTTCTGGTTTTCCCCACCTCATCTCCTTCCCACTTAGCGCTCCTTCAGTCGGGAGCTCTGCCGTAATTAATCCTGTGCCTAAGTGCCGGCTCCGGCTCCGTTAAGGTGCTTTCTGGCGGGGGTTTTTGGCTTAATTATAGGGTGGTGTGCATTGCACTTAGTCAGGAGATCTGATGAATCGTGTTTTATTTATCTGGATGTATGTCTGCTGCCAGCATCTCTGGGGAGGTCTTTGTGCTGAGGTCGCCTGGCTTGGAAGAACCTCCTCCTGCCTTCAGGGCTCCTCTTCAGAGGACATTCTCCTTGCAGGCCTTCCCTGTCTGCTCCAGAGCCTGGAAGCTGGGCCTCAAGAGAGCTAATAGTCTGGAGAGAGGAAAATGAGCAATGTCAGCATTGCCAGGATCTGAGGGTCCTGGGAAAGCTGGAACTCAGGCCTCGAGTAGAATTCTGGGCGCTGTCCTAAGCTTGCCAGGAAAACCGCACACACCTCTTCACCCCGTCTCCAGTCCAGCTTCCTCAAAAGCCCCAACTTTCTCGACTGCCCCAGGAAGAGATGACTCAGTAGTTAAGACATGTTAGAGATCCAATCACCTGCACCAGGTGGCTCATAACTGCTTATAATCCCAGGTACTGGAGATCTGACACCCACTTCTGTTGGAATTGCACTCACACGTGTGCACACATACATAATCAAAAATAAAATCTTGCTGGGTGGTGGTGGCGC
>NC_022016.1:54203209-54205665 GCF_000317375.1 Microtus ochrogaster | reverse complement strand
AAGGAAAAGCCTTTTAGAGCCATGACTGAGTCTCAAAATCTCTGTCCTGCCTCCTCCTTTCCCCTCATACCGTCCACATGTTTCTGCAGCCTGCCTCCACATCATACATGGTCCAGCCCACTTTTTGAGTTGGATAGTCCCAGGGTTTCGGAGTGAAACCAGACAATACTGCAAAGAGTATGGCCTTGTCTCTGTCTGTCACTGGAGGAGGAAACTGAGTCACGGAGGCATTGATTGCCTTCTGCACTGCCTCCCCTTGTGGCTTCTAAGGGCTTACCAGGTGGTGAATGAAGAAACAGGCCCAGTGGAGTGGTGAGGGTACTTTGATTTTGTTGGTTTTCCCCTTATAGTCCTGCCCTGGGCTGTTCTGGGGTTTATGCAAATTAATATAGATTTATGTTAATTGGATCACTACCAGTCAGCCTGTGCTAATGGAGCTGCCAGCTCAAAGATTTAGTGAGACAGAGCTGTCCAGAAGGGGCCCAAGGAGCCCCCAGCTGAGAAAGGGGTATGGGTCAGTGGTCACTGAGATGAAGGGGTGGGGTTGCCATGGATACAGAGGCCAAAGCCCTGCCTCTTGACAGGACCAGACTGGCCAGATCAGCCTGCTGGGCCTCACTAAAGCTCCCAGCTGGTCTCTGAGGATTAATTACCCCGAAAGTGAGGACCAACTGCTTTCCAGCTCCCCCCTGACCCAGTCCAAGTGGAGGGCTGGGCCACGGCAGGAGGGCCCGAGGACAGACAGATGGCAATCTGGAGTTTGGATCCAGAGATCTGAAGTGAGGAAGAGGGTGCCTGCTTCTGGAGCAGAAGGCCCCTCCAGCAGGCCTCTTAAGGGGTACAGATAGGCTCAATTGCTAAGCTCTGTGGGGCAGGAAATAGTGAGAGCTTGGGCCACACCGTGGCTGAAACTTGAGTTCTGCAGTGTCTCTTTATGCATGAGCCCTTCCGCAGCTCTAGGCCTCGGTCTTCTCATTTGTACCTTGGGATGGGATTAGGGGATGTAACAGGGAAGTGAAGGTCAGTATAGAGCGGTATTTAATAAAGAACACTAAGGCAGATCCTTAAGATTGTCACTGTACTGGGGGCTTTGGTTTGTCCCTTAGTATGAGAAGGACATTCCTCACTTGTCCATGTTCCTCATTCCCTTTCTCTGTGCTTAGTACTAGTGTCCTCAGAGGAAAGAAATGACACGAGCCGTGTCCCCAGGTAGGAGCTGAGCTCAGTTTTCACCAGGGAGTTTTCAGGACTTGGCCCACAAAAGGCACTGAGGTGGCTCAGCCAGCGAAGATGCTGCTGCCGAGCCTGACAGCCTGAGTTCAACCCTTGAGAGCCTGCATGGTGGAAAGTGAGAACTGACCTCTGAATGCTGTCCTTCGACCTACACACACACACACATAAATAAATGTGATATTAAAAACAATTATTAGGCCAGGTAGTGGTGGCCCACACCTTTAATCCCAGCACTCAGGAGGCAGAAGCAGTCAGATCTTTGAGTTCAAGGCCAGCCTGATTTACAGAGCGAGTTCCAGGACAGACTCCAAAGCTACACAAAGAAACCTGTCTTGAATATATATGTGTGTGTGTATGTATACATACATATGTATGTATATATATATGTATACCATCTATAGGTGAATGAATGGATGCTGTATATTCAGAACAGTTCATCTAGGAGAGAAGTGGGCAGGGTGACTCAGGAGGTCTGCTCTGTCACCTCCCCACGCTATCCAGAAAAGCAATGGATGCAGGACCATGTTCCAAAGTCAGCCACTCGTGTCTGAGTAACTTCAGAAGTTGGGAAACAGCAGCAGGGACCGGATGCCCTTGGCCTGCAGCCCTTGAAAGAAAAGAGGGGCTGGGGGCTGGAGAGATGGCTCAGAGGTTAAGAGCACTGACTGTTCTTCCAGGGGTCCTGAGTTCAATTCCCAGCAACCACAACCATCTGTGCCCTCTTCTGGCTTGCAGATAGAACACTGTATACATAATAAATAGATAACTCTTTAAAGAAAAAAGAAGGGTGTGAATCTGGATAAAGTCAGGTTGGAGGAGGCAGAGCAGCGAGGGGCAGCGACTCTGGGACAGGCTAGCCCAGGGTCTTGGAGAGTCATGGTCAGGGGCAGGAAAAGTCTGGGACAGGCTAGCCCAGGGTCTTGGAGAGTCTTGGTCAGGTTTGGCAGCAACTGTCTTTACCCAGTGAGCTATCTCATCAGCCCAGCTCCTTTGGTTTTTATTTGTTTGTTTTTGTTGGGGGGATTGTTTTGTTTTAAAAAATATATAGCCTAGGCTAGCCTCAAATTCAATGTGTAGCTGAGGCTGGCCTTAAATTCCTGACCCTCCTGCCTCTACCTCCCCAGTACCAGGCTTATAGGTGTATGCTACCACACTCAGCTTTTGAAAATGTGTGTGTGTGTGTGTGTGTGTGTGTGTGTGTGTGTGTGTGTGTGTGTGTGTGT
>NC_022016.1:54196490-54201679 GCF_000317375.1 Microtus ochrogaster | reverse complement strand
CTTGTCTCCTGTCCCCTGCTCTGCTCCCCTGAGATGACCCCTCATAACCGTTGCCTTTTCCTGTCTCTTGATGCTGCCTTTGCTCTCACAGGCATTTGGTGTCTTTTTTTCTGGCTTTTGTTTTTTACACTGGACTCATGCTGCTCTGCCACTTGCATTTTTAACTTAACGGTGATAGTGCTGGCTGGCTTCCAGTGGGGTCTGGGCTGGGGAGGGCGGCTGAGGCTCCCAGAGAAGGCAGGGACACAGTGTGTATATGTCAGTGGTGTCCTAGGCACAGAGGAGAGGGGGCCTTACAGTGTCCCCATATCAACCACCAGAGGCCATGGCCTGTCTCTCCTTCTTCCTCTCTCTCTCTCTCCTTCCTTCCTTTCTCTTCATCCCTTCCCTTCGTCCTTCCTTCTTGCTACTTTCTTTCCCCCCCCCCCACTTCTGGGTTTTGAGATCCGGATTCACTGTAAAGCCAGGCTAGCATCAAATCTGCAGTAGGCGCTCCTGCCTCTGTCTCCCAATCCCAGATGCTGGGACTGCAGGCGTCTGCCACCATAGCATCTTGGACCCCTGCTTTCTAAGACAGAGACCACATGGCTTGCTCACTGCCTTGCATCCCCCTGTCCTTAGCCCTGGGGCCTGGCACAGGAGGCGCTTAAGAAATCTCTTCGGTGAATTAAATCCCTTCCCTGCCCTTGTTAAAAGCCCCACCTGGTCTCCACCATGCTCCCTTTAAGCCAGCTAGGATACTCTTTCAGCTGACACACAATAGTGCTGGCCCCAGGTGGAATCCCCCCCCAGGTGGTCCAGTCTAGGAACTGGGAGCCCCCTCCCCTCAGGCTGTCCCTCCCAGCTGTCGCTGTGCTGAGCCCTAATGAGGGTTGCACTAGGGGGATCTCGGGGCTCCTTCCAGCCTGCGGCATCAGCTTCAGCCCAGCCCCTCATTTCACGGATGAGGGGCTGAGTCGAGTGTAATTTTATCAGCTGCCTCAGAAATCCACTGGGAAGGGGGGCTTCGAGGCACGTGAGGGGCTGCTGCCTCGTACTAAGGACCAACTGTGCCTCAGACACCCCGCTAGCTGAGCACTTTATGTGACAGAACACTTCACCAGTGGGGAAACCGAGGCTTGAAGAGGGAGAACCTGCCCAGGGTTGCTGGACGAGTCACTGACTAAACTGTGTTTCCATCCCAGTCTGCTGGGCCCCAAATGGGAAGATTTGCTCCTCAGAATCAGTCAGAGGCAGAAGGGCTGCCCTTTCCGTTCCTCTGGGACTCTTAGGGCGCCACCCTCCTCTTCCCCCAGACAGCCAGACTTCTGCACCTAAGGCATATGGCTGCACACTGGAGTATTGGCCAGGGAAGTAGTTGACTTGCAAAATTGATGGGCAAGGGCTGAGGTACCAGAGACTTCTGATAAAGTTCCATGGCCCTTTGCCCAGCCCCTTCCCTGTCTCCGTCCTAGCCAGCTTCCTGCGGCTGGGGTACAACCATCTGTATTATTCCCCACCCCCACTCCAGTTCCCACCTGGGATTGGGCTCCTGGGGTTGGAGTCTAGACAGACAAGAGCATCCTACTGAGACCAGAGGCAGCTCTGACAAGGGGCTGAAGGTTCCCATAGCAACAGCATCCCCCTCAGCTTGCAGCCACCCGATAAATAAATAATCAGGGTTTGGGGGTGGGGAGCTAAGGGCCTGGGGAAGGGCAGCCAGGCAGACTAGGTCTTGGAGGAAAGTGTGTGTGTCAGGCTTGAGGTATCTGGAGAGGAGGGTAGGAGCGTCCAGGTGGGAGGAAACACACGTGGTAAAAGTGATCAGATGGAAGATTTGTCCCGTTTGTGACCCCTAGACTTGGGGGTGTTAGAGAGCAGGAAGAACGCTTGAGTTATAACTAAGGTTTCCAGCTCTTGCATTTGGACACATCAGGAGAGTGGACACTGGCAGTGGACAGGGCCAGAAGGTTAGGTTTATGGTGAATGCCAGACATGGTGGAGTGGGTTTGTAAACCCAGCACTCTGGAGGCTGAGGCAGGAGGATCTTGAATTGCAGAACAGCCTGGGCTCCAAGATCCTGTATGAGAAAAGAAAAATTGTATTCAGAGACCAACCAGTGGGTGATATGGCCAGCATTGAAGGTGCTGAAATAGCCTTAGGGTAGCATGGTGATCCAAAGACTGTCAACCCCTGTTGGGACCTTGGGAGCATGGGAGAAGGAAAGAGAAGCAGACTTCCCAAGGATGCTTCTGGGAGGGTGCAGTGCACAGGATAGGGCCAAGGTCAGGGGATGGCAGTGTGGCAGTGGCACAGCCCAGGGAGGCCGCACATAACCCCGTAGGCTCAACAATCAAGATGACAGCCAGGTGATGGTGGTGCATGCCTTTAGTCCCAGTGCTGGGAGTTCGAGGCCAACCTGATCTACGTAGAGCAGTGGTTCTCAACCTTCCTAATGCTGCAACAGACCCTTTAATACAGTTCCTCATGTTGTTGTGACCCCAAACCGTAAAATTATTTTGTTGCTACTTCATAACCACAATTTTGCTACTGTTATTAATCATAATGTATGACAAAGTAACAGACCCCCAGAGACCACTTACAGCTTCTGGTTCTAGCAGCCTTCCCTGCCCTTCCACCATTGGCTGCACAAAAACAACTTGGTGGCACACACCTGCAATCCCAGCATTCCAGGAAAGAAAGTGAGGCAGGATGTAACCTTGGCTACCTGGTGAGTGTGAGCCCAGAGTGGGCTACATGAAGCCCCGTGGCCAAAAAAGTTAATTAATTAAATAAAACAAAGGGCTGGGAAGATGACTCGGTGGTTAAAGCCCTTGCCACCGAGCGTGACAACCTGAGTTTGATCCCGGGAGCCCCAGACGTCCAAAAGTTGTCCCTCTAACTGCCGCATGCTCACTGTAGCACATTCACTGCAAACATATCATAATGATAATAATAACAATAAATTGCATTTTATGAAAGATGGTGGTGACGCACACCTGGGAGCCTCGCAGCAGGAAGAGAGGTCAGGAAGTTTCTGGGAGTGCAAGACCAGAAACTGAGCTACTTACTGTGCACCCAGGCTGGACTTGAACTCCGATTCTTCTGCTCCCACCTCCCAAGTGCTGGGATCATGGTTGTACACCATCAACTCTCAGCAAGTTCTTTAGTATCCAAGATGGGGTTTGTTTGCTTGCTTGTTTTTCTGAGACAAGGTTTCTCTGTGTAGCCCTGGCTATCCTGGAACTTGCTCTGTAAACCAAGCTGGCCTCCAACTCAGGGATCCACCTGCCTCTGTCTCCCAAGTGCTGGGATTAAAGGCATGTGCCACAATGCCAGACAGTATCCAAGATGTTTATTGGGAATGTTTCCCACTCATCTTGAGTCAAGGTGCGCTTAGCTGGCAAATTAGAATAAGGCATTTTTTAAATTTTTTATTTATTAATGCATATATTCTGTCTCCATGTATGCCTGCACGCCAGAAGAAGCCACCAGATCTCATTATAGATGGTTGTGAGCCACCATGTGGTTGCTGGGAATGGAACTCAGGACCTCTGAAAGAGCAGCCAGTGCTCTTAACCTCTGAGCCATCTCTCCAGCCCTTTGAACAAGACATTTTATTGTATACATCCTTTCTCCATTTATGAATTGTGTGTGTGTGTGTGTGTGTGTGTACAGGCCCACTTATGCCAAAATGTACATGTGAGATCAGAAAACAGTTTGCAGGAATTGGTTTGCTCCTACCACATGGGCTTTGAAGATTGAACTTGGATTGTCGGACGTGGTAGCAAGTGCCTTCTTTACCCACTGAGCCATCTCCCCACCCAACTCCCATACCAGTTTGAATTTTTAAAAGTGTCTTTTGTGTGTGTGTGTTTTGAGACAAGGTGCTACTGTGTAACCCAGACTGGCTCTGACTTGGGGTCCCTTTGTCTCTGCCTCCTGAGTCCTGGAATTATGAGGTATACTACTATACTACCACACTAGACAAAGGCCATCTTGACATCTGTCTCTCTGAGGCCTGGGGTTTTTGACTGGCCTTGTGCTGTATGATTTCCCAACCCACTTTACACTATTTCCAAAGGGTGGGGACCTCAGAGCCTGCACAGGTGATGTATACTAACCGTTCTGAGATGTGGAGGAGCTAGTGGATGGGACACACTGCATGTCAGGTGGATGGTGACCCGGTCGGAGCTCAGTGCTGGAGTGGATAGGTGATGCCTGTGAGGGGCAGGAATGCAGCATCCAGGGTTAGGGATGGAGCCACCTGGGGTCCTGCCACCCGTGGAAGGTGAGAGTTGAGCTGTATTTTCCAGGAGGCCTTGGGAAAAGGAAAGGAGGTGGAGGCTCCAGTTCTAAATTCAGTTGCTGAAAGCATAGAAGTCAGGGGACAGTAAGGCGGCATAAAGTCACCTGATGCTAGATCTGATAACGTGAACTTTATTCCTGGGACCTACATGGTAGAAGAAGAGAAATGGCTCTTGCAGGTTGTCCTCTGGTCAGTGCACACGCACGCGCGTGCACACGCATGCACGCACAAATAAATTTTAAAAAAAGAGAGAGAGACAGTGGAGTGAGGAAGAGGATGTGCCTAGCGAGTCCTTCCCCAAGGTCAGCCAGCCACCCAGTCGGGGCTGGATTGTGGAATCCATTAATCCTTATGTACAGGTGAGGAGCCTGAGGCCCAGCAGGGCAGGTGACCTGGCCAAAGTCCCCCAGCAGACAGAGGCACACTCCCCTCTCCCCACCTGTGCCCCTTGACTCCAGAGCCAGGGCCCGCTGGGAAGCATGGTACCTTGGTATTTAGATGAGACAGGTGGCAGAGAAAGGTCTGCTCTGCCACCTGCCTGCTGTGTGACCTTGGGCAAGTCATTTGTTCCATCTGAACTACACGCTCTCTCTTCTCACGATGACGTAAGAGCCCAGATCCGTCTTCCTGCCAAGGCGTGTGCAGGGAGAGATGAACTTGGGATGCCTCTGACCATCTGCAGCGCCCTGTGAGGGCTGTCACCAGCAAGAGGCAGATGGGAAGAGGTGCCCAGGCCCAAGCTTGGCATGACCAGGCTCCCCTCATATCCTGCCCAAGCCTGCAGCTTCTTTGGTCTCTTCCCAGGCTGTGCCATCTGTGTGGTGGCATCAGCCTGTACCATCCTGCTGCTCTGTGAGGAAGAGACCCTGAGATCTCTCACTTGACCCAAATCCCCCCCCCC
>NC_022016.1:54193729-54195190 GCF_000317375.1 Microtus ochrogaster | reverse complement strand
TTTTTTTGGTTTTTCGAGACAGGGTTTCTCTAGATAGATAATCTTAACAAGAGAGTTATGTCTCCTGTCCGGGGTAGGCCAGGCAGAGTGCTCAGTTCTACCTCTGTGTCCCGTCATTAAAGCAGCTCCACCACCTCACCACACAGCTGAGGAAGAGGCTCAGAGTGGTTAAGAGTCTTCCTCAGGTCACACAGCTAAGAACGGCAGAGCCAGGTGTGGAGTGAGGGTTCCTTCCTACACTGTCACTGTCCATAAGCTATGGGGACAAAGAAGGAGTGGGCCGCGTCCAGCTATGTTTCCGAGGGTAGCAAGGAAGCACCAGGAAGTCACGGCTTCTGTCTCTACTGACTGACATTCACTGAGGGCGTGGTCTGGCAGGTGCAACGTGGTGATGCACATCTGTAATCCTAGAATTTGTGAGACGGAGGCAGTGTCATTGAGAGTTCAAGATAGCCTGGGCTACACGGTGAGACCGTATCTTAACAAACAAACAAACGCGGTTTGTCTGAAGGTAGCTGATGTGGCCTTTTGAGATCAGTGGTTCCTGTGCTCCAGCCCCAGGGGTCTGATAGCATTCCCAGAGCCCTCCCCTGCTAATGGTCTGCTAGACTTTTAGCCTCAGAGGCCCTCAGCCATGTGCCCTGCTGGGCCTCAGTGCCTCTTCAGGCAGCTATATCAAGGAACAGCTTTTTTAACCTACATCCATACTTGATACCTACCAGGACATGCAGTGTCATGCTACCAGTGGCCCATCCTGCTCATTCTAGTGTTGGACTAGAAGTCCAAACATCAGGGAGGAGTTGCTCCAGACATCACTCTCATAACCACAATTGATACAAAAGCAAGGGCCCTTAATGTTCAGGATATGAAGGACATCGATAGCTGTTACAGTCCATCTTTTTTTTTTGTTTGTTTTTTTTTTTTGTTTGTTTTTCGAGACAGGGTTTCTCTGTGGTTTTGGAGCTACAGTCCATCTTTTAAAGCAATAAGCCACAGACACAAGGGGGGACCTGTAGGTTGTTTTCCAACTTATTGGGTTGGCTTATTCAAAGAGTTATTAGCAGTGATTGGTCTATTCCATGGCAGGAGAATAGCTGTGTGATCAGGTAGATAAGGGGAGCATCTGTGGTCCTTCCTGACCTTGTTCTAGTGGCTAAATCAATACATCAGGAACTGAATCAACATCTGTGGGTTGTCTTTGCCTCAATTCCCAGAATGGAGTTATGTTTGAAGATTATTCACAAGAACACAGGAGGATGAGCAGTCCAGCATGTGTGTGTGTGTGGGTGACTGTCCCGTTTCCAAGAGAGAGTGAGTGTAAGGTTTTAGAAAAATGTCTTGGGGCTGGAGAGATGGCTCAGTGGTTAGTTAAGAGCATTGCCTGCTCCTCCAAAGGTCCTGAGTTCAATTCCCGGCAACCACATGGTGGCTCACAACCATCTGTAATGAGGTCTGGTGCCC
>NC_022016.1:54184404-54193139 GCF_000317375.1 Microtus ochrogaster | reverse complement strand
AGAACACCAGATCTCATTACAGATGGTTGTGAGCCACCATGTGGTTGCTGGGAATTGAACTCAGGACCTCCGGAAGAGCAGTCAGTGCTCTTAACCTCTGAGCCATCTCTCCAGTCCCTCCCAATTTGTGTTTTTAATAAACTACTCAATGTAATTGAAATACACATAGAGGAGGTCGCTCCACAAGAGCCTCGGCTAAGGGCCAGCCCTTCCTCCCAGCTGTGTGATCCAGAGAAGCTGAGCCTTCCTCTGGGCCTTCATAGAGCAGAGACGACATGCTTGCCTGCCCTGCAGGGCTGTGAGAGATGGATGTGGACTTGTAACCTCTGCTATAAAGATCCCCCTGCCCTTGCAGTCTGTCTCGATTGAGCTGCCTCGGTCCCCACCCTGATCTCCCCTCTGCTCTCCTCAGTACGCAGCCTGGCTGGTGCTCTGGGTTGGCTGGAACGCCTTCATCATCTGCTTCTACCTGGAGGTTGGACAGCTGTCCCAGGTAAGCCTCCGGCCTGGTGGTGTGCAGGGCACAGCTTGACCTTTGCCGTCCCTACGGGGGGACTGGGGCAGTGTGTCTCCCCCACACCTTTACACTCAAGTAATCCATGCGGCCGCTTGACCTCCATTTCTGTCCCTGACCTCTTCTGCGTGTCTCCAAAACAATGACGGAACTGGTGAGGCCAAGGAGCATTTGCTGTGAAGATGAGCTGAGGCCTCTGCTGATCACAAGCTTAGTAAAAAACCAATGGTGTGAAAACATCACACGTGCACTCCTCATCGCTTAGGCACAAAGACGTGGTAGGCCCAGGGCTGGTCAGTCTTCTTCAGAAAGGAAAGAGACTAAGTGGCATTTGTTCAGGGGAAATTGAACAAACTGTGCCATGTGGAGAAGAGCTGAAGACAGTAGAGGTGTGGAGCTGCAAGAAGAGCAAGCCCGAGAGACACAACTCCTGTTTGTAGTTATGAAGGAGGCCACATATGTAAATAAGAACTTTGGCTTCATGGTTTGACCCTGCTCCGTTTAGGTCCCTGCTGAACACTGCCCAGCAGTTTGACAACTGGACAAATGGCCTCTTCTAAGCTTCAGTTAGCTCTTTCTTTAGATTCATTTATTATTTATTGTATGTGTACGGCTGTGTGGCAGTTACTTTTCTATTGCTGTGATAAAACGCCATGACCAAGGCGACTTATAAAAGAGAGAGTTTAGTTTGGGTTTCAGAGTCAGAGTCCAGGATGGCGGAGCAAGGGCTTGCAGCAGAAACACCTGAGAACTCACATCTTGATCCACAATCCCTGGGTGGAGGGGGAGATCAGGGTGCTGGTAGAGCCTCAGAGCCCCACCCCCAGTGACACGCCACCAACAAGGCCACACCTTCTAATGCTTTCCAAACTGTCCCCCCAACTGGGGACCAAATATTCAAACATATGACCTTATAGGGGCTATTCTCATTCAAACCACCATGGGGGGCTGGAGAGATGGCTCAGTGGTTAAGAGCATTGCCTGCTCTTCCAAAGGTCCTGAGTTCAATTCCCAGCAACCACATGGTGCCTCACAACCATCTGTAATGAGGTCTGGTGCCCTCTTCTGGCCTGCAGGCATACACACAGAATATTGTATACATAATAAATAAATTAATTAATTTTTTAAAAAATTAAAAAAAAAAACACCGCGGGGTGCTTTGGCTGGCTGTATGTCTCTCTGGACATCGTGTGTGCAGTGCTGGCAGAAACCAGAAGAGGGCAGATGAACCCTGGAACAGGAGTTACAGACAGATGGGAGCTGCCATGTGGGTGCTAGAAATAGAACCCCGATCCTCTGGAAGGGCAGTCGGTGTTCTTAACTGCTGAAACATCTCTCCAGCCCACCCCTCTTTGTTTTTATTTGTTTGTTTGTTTTGTTTTTTGAGACAGGGTCTCTTGTAGCTTTAGCAGGCATCAAACACTCCATAGCTAAGGATGACTTTGAACTCCTGACCCTCCATGTTTCCCCCCCAAGTGCTGGGATTACAGTCATACCCCTCTGCATGTGGTGCTGGGGAGGGACCCCAAGGCTTCTTGTATGCTAAATAAGCACCCTTCCACCTGAGCCGCATTCTCATCCCACGTCCTTCTCTAAACCAGAGGTGGTTCATTGGCCAAGTGCCTGAGTTCACATCCCCTGCAACCACAATAAAAGCCCTCCCGTGGTGTGTATCTGTAACCCCAGTACTGGGAGAGGCTGAGAAAGAGGTGTCCCAAGGGATTTCAGGACAGCCAGTCTAACCAAACTGTGAACTCCAGGGTCATTGAGAGGCCCTAACTCAAAAAATGAGGCAGGGTCAGAGAGGTGGTTCAATGGGTAAAACGCTTGTTTTGCAAGCCTGGTGACCTGGGTTCAATCCTGCCTGGACCCTGCAGTGGAAGGCGAAATGAGAACCAGCTCCCAAAAATTGTACTCAGACCTCTGGACATGTCCTGTGGCACTTGGGTACACACAGGTGTGCACATAGGCGTGCACGCGCACACACACGCACGCGCACACACACACCAGCAATAATAAATGTAAAAGAAAAAAGGTGGGCGGGCAATTGAGGAAGCCAGCCAACTTTGACCTCTGGCCTCAGTATGTGCACATGTATGTTCACACACGCGTGCACACACATACACTAAAGTACAAGATGGGCGTGGAGGTACACATCTTTAATCCTAGCACTCTGGAGGCAGAGTAGGCAGTTTTCTATGTTCAAGGCCAGCCTGGTCTACAGAGCAAGTTCCAGGGCAGCCAGGACTACACAGAGAAACCTGTCTTGAAAAACAAAAACAAACAAAAAAGTAGAGCCCCATGTGGTTACACAGGAGACGAAGCTCGATCCCGGGCCTGTGTGTTTGGCTCTGGCCAGCATGGTGGCTGTTGGTCTGACTGAAGGAATAAAGGCATTGATGGGCACGAGGCTGCACACCATGCCCTTCTCCATGTAACAAATGGGAGATTATGGAACAAGAAGAGAGATTTGTCCAGAGTCACACAAAGGGGACCAATGGAAGCTTGTATTAAGGATTTCACCAATGCCTGGGGAGTTAGACCCTGTGCCTGTTAGTGTCCCTTCTAATTCTGAAATTCCTGAGGCTCAACACTCACCCTTTTCCAGTTCACTGATAGCAGGGTAGTGTCTACATGATCATCTACTGCCACCTGCTGGCAGTGTGCGGACTTGCAGGCTGTGAGAGTGGGTGGTAGCTAGAGCCTGGGGAGTATCCTGTCCCTCCCCACCGCTCAGTATCCCAGGCCCCTCTGCCCCCCAGGACCGGGACTTTATCATGACCTTCAACACATCCCTGCATCGCTCGTGGTGGATGGAGAATGGGCCCGGCTGCCTGGTGACTCCTGTTCTGAACTCGCGCCTGGCACTGGAGGACCACCATGTCATCTCCGTCACGGGCTGCCTGCTTGACTATCCTTACATTGAAGCCCTCAGCAGTGCCCTACAGATCTTCCTAGCTGTAAGTCCTGTTCATCACCCACCCCATCTTCCCAGAAGTGCAGAGTCCAACCCATCCTGTTCTTTAGTCCCAGTTAAGAGAAGACAAGCCAGGTGTGGTGGCATATACCTTCAATTCCAACACTCAGGACAGGCAGAGGCAGGGGGACAGGATCACAAGTTGGAGATCAGCCTAAATTACAAAGTGAGTTTCAGACTCTCCTTTCCCCCACGAGAGAGAGAGGGGGGGGGACCTATGTACTCCAGCCTCCCTTGGCTCCCCCTCCCTCCCTCCCCCTCCCACCATTCCCCCAGCTTCTAAGAAGGGCACAGACAAGTTTCAAGAATGGGACAAGACTTCAGGCCAGCTCCTGCTGGACTTCACTATCTAACACGCCATGGGACCTTGGATAAACCTAAGCTTTCTTCCTGTTTGCATGGAAAAAGCAGTGCCAACCTTACAGAGTTGGGAGACTAAGAAAGCTCTCCAGATAGGGGTCACAGCCAGGCATGGTGGTGTACACCTGTGACCCCAGCACTTGGGAGGTAAAGGCAGGAGGATCCAGAGCTCAAGGCCAGCCTGGGCTACTTGAGACCATTAACCGGAGGGCTAGCCCTGTCCTAAGCACTTTACACAGGCAGGGTCACATAATCCTTTCACTTAACAGTTCGAGTGAGGCACAGCCCCGGGCTGACCTGGGAAGCCAGAGACACAAGCTGCTTTTCGGAAGTTACTCACACACACAGTCTTTGAAGCGTTGGCATTTAACTTAATTGTTTGCTCTGGCCAGGGTGCTGAGTCAGGTGGGTAGAGGGGGGCAGGGACAACTTGTCTTGCTCTTCCTGACTGTCATACCTTCCCCCCTCCCCCCGCCAGCTGTTCGGCTTCGTGTTTGCCTGTTATGTGAGCAAAGTGTTCCTGGAAGAGGAGGACAGCTGTAAGTGCGGCTCCCCCGGGGAAGTAGGGTAACTTTTCAGCACCGTGGACAGGGCTTCCTCCCTCCCCCCCCCCCTCCAGGGAGCCCCGGGGTCAGCTTGGGTTCCCCGTTTCTAAGGAAAGAAGAGAGGGCAGGGGTGCATGAGGTCTTCGTACCCATTCTGGTTAGGACTCAGATGACCAGGTGCTCAGTCCAAGGCCCCAGAATCGCCCGTTCCCATTGCTGGCTCTAACCCAATTGAAGGTCTTAGAGCCTTAGGGCCTTCCTTTAACCTGGCCACCTCTCTCCTACTGCTGCCACTTGAGAACGGGGCACACTTGTCCCTCCCCTCTCCCACCTCCCACGCACGGCCCGCTCTAGGTCCTCGTCCTGATTACGGGCATAGCCGTTCCCGGCAGCACTCACTCCTCAGGCCGTGCTACCCCGGGAATGGAGTCCAGAGCTCTCATAACTCACCCCTTTCCTTCCGCAGTTGACTTCATCGGTGGCTTTGACTCCTATGGGTACCAGGCGCCGCAGAAGACGTCGCATTTACAGCTGCAACCTCTGTACACGTGGGTCCCTGTGCATGGGGGCGGGGAGGTGGTGACTGGGTGTGGCTGGAGGCGGAGTCTGTAGTGTTGGTGGAGGGAAGGACACAGAGGAGGCGTGGGCACCCGGGTCTCTCTGCTCATCTACTCGCAGACCTGCAGATGCACCCCCTAAAACGTCTTTGTTTCCTGCAGGTCGGGGTAGCTTCTGCCCGGGACCTACCCGCATACCTGGGCAACTGGAGTTAGAAGTCGCTCTCTAAGGAGCTCGGATCACGATGGGCAGGCGCTCTCCTTGGCTGCCCACAGGCTGACTACACCTTGCGCAGCCTCTTCTGGATCTACTGCCCCTGGAGCAAATGCGGACTGAGACTCAAACTTGGACTTGACCTGGCTCTGGCTCTGGCCATGGCCCTTAGCAGCCGAACTTCAGGGTTGGGACAGGACGGGACTGGGGGGAGGGGGAATCGCTGGGTTTGTATTTTTTTTAATCTCAGCCTTGGTACGTGCCAGGGTCTCCCTCTTTCTTCAGATTCGCTCCTTACCTAGTATTTTGCCCTCAGTTCAAACAGCAAGACAGTCGGACTCATCCCCCATCTCATCCCTCGTGTACCTGCCCTGGGGAACGACACTATGAACTAGGAGCAGGAGTCCTGGGCTCCAGCTGCAGGGCCATCTCTGATATCCTGCGGGGCATCTCTGATATCCTGCGTGACATCTGGCAGAGCCTTTACTCTCTCTGGGCCTCAGTTTCCCCACCTCAGATAATTAAACTAATCCCCGAGCAGATGACACTTCCGGCGTGCTCATTTCTCAATTCCCTGGGCTACAGTGCAGATGGGAAAACTGAGGCCCAGAGACGTGAAGTGACTCATTTGAAGCCACACAGTAAGGCTTTAGTGGAGGCAGGCTTTGAATCCCGCAGGCTCTAGTTTTAAACTCTGCAACCCAGGATCTGGCCTCCGGACTTGGTTTACATGCCCCCTTGCAGCGTGGGCATTCCCACACACTCACATACCATCACCACCACTCACCAGCTCCACTCTTAAAGCAATATACCAGTTTCTTCTCTTGTTGGGAACCAGACAGACAGAGCCCAAAGCCTTGAGCTCGGCCTGACCCACAGGAAACCTTTGTAGTCTCAGCCTGCCCTTCTTTGGCAAACCTTTGAACCTCATCCTCCAGGAAAGCAGGGCCACCCCTCATCCTACCCTCCACCAGGTCCTTAAGCCTGGGTCTCCTATCCCATGATCCTTTGCTGCTACCCCGCCCCCTTCCCCTAGCAATCCTACTAAACCCTCGGTTCCTACACCTACTTCACCATTGCGGTCTCAGGAGGGAAGAAGATGGTGTCCAGGAGCACTGAAGGGGCAGAGTGGGGGTGTGGGTAGAGTGTCAGCACCCCACCCTTCCTGGGGACAAGCAGAGAGGAAGCCTGTCCTCATCACCTCCCTCCACAGATGCCCTGAGGACCCTGTGTCCTGAGTTCTGCTTGGTGATGTGTCCAGAGAGTAGCCGTCAATGCCCCATCTCTGGAACTGGAGCCTCCCTGACTATGAAGCCTATCAGAGAGAGCTTGGGCAGTGGAGACAGTTCACACCACACCGTGGTGACCACGTCCTTCCCCATTCTCCATTCCAGGCTTGCCTGAGCTAGGATGGCAAACCTACTCCACTGTCCCATCCAAAATGCCACACGGAACAGCCAGGCCCGGGAGCCCCTCTGGTCCTCACAGGTCCCTGGCTGGTGAGCCACATCAGAGGGTGACAGACTTCCTTTAGGCCAGGCTGCCTCTTGCCACCTGCAGCCCTCACTTCTCCCATCCCTTCCCCAGGCCTCTTTCTATTCAAGGGTTTAGCCACTGATGATTTGAAGACTTTCGGTTTTATCAGCCGGGTTTTGCAGGGGCACTGGGTTTGCTTCTCAGTGAGACCTTATGGACTGGGACCTCCCTGGTATCCATGCAGGTGGTTTGATTAAAAAAGGTGTTTTCTTCACTGTGTGCCTGTCCTGCCCTATAGTCAGAAAGACCTCCAAAAGGGAAAGTCCCTGCCAAAAAAAATGGGCAAAGCTGGGTGGTCATTTCACTTTTAACATATATACATACATTTAGCTTTCTGTTTGAGACAGGGTCTCTCTGTGTAGCCCTGGCTCATCCAGAACTCACTATGTAGACCAGGGTGGCCTTGAACTCACAGACGTCTGTTTGCCTCTGCCTCTGAAGTGCTGGGATTAAAGGAGTATGCCACACTACACTTGCCCTTTTTGAAATATTTATAATAATTTGTGTTGGGGGGGGCTGTGTGCCACAGTGTTCATGTGGAGTTTGAAGGACAGCTTCGTGGAGTTTGTTCTCTCATTCTACCTTGTTTTCCTTTCACTGTGTTTGTTCGTGTGCGTGTGTGTGTGTGTGTGTGTGGTGTGGGAGTGGACTGATGCGCACAAGCCACAGAGCACACGTGGAAGTCAGAGCACACTCGCTAGAACCAGTTCTCTTCTACCATGTGAGTCCCAGGTTTGAATTGAACTCAGGCTTTCAGACTTACTTAGCAAGTGCCTTTCCCGGTGGAGCTAACTCCCCTTTGTGGGTTTGTCTTGAAACTGGGTTTCACTATGTAGCTCTGTCCTAGAATTCATACTCTTCCTCCTTCAGGCTCCTCGGTGCTGGATTGAGTGTGCACCACCTTGCTTAGCCTTTATTAGATATTCCTGAGGCCCTGGCTTCTGCCTCATACTGGCTTTGTGACTTTGGGCAAGTCACTGTCTCTGCCTTCCTCAAAACAGCACAGAGGCCAGGCAATGGTGATGCACGCCTCTAATCCTAGCACTTGAGAGGCTGAGGCAGTGGTTTTTGTGAATTTGAGGCCAGCCTGATCTACAGAGCGAGTTCCAAAACAACCAGGGCTGTTCAGAGAAATCCTGTCCCCCAAAAAGAGGCAGGGGGAGGGGAAAAGAAATGCAAAATGCTTTCTATTTTGTTTTCTTGGTAAGTGCCCATTCTGATGTTATTTCTGGGTCTCCTTTGCATCTTGGCTCATTTCTCTTCTTGACAGCTGATTCGCTTGCTTTGAATGAGCTATGTTTTGGTCACTGTTCTATTGCTGTGAAGAGACGCCATGACCACGGCAAGTTATAAAAGAAAGCATTTTAACTGGGGGCTTGCTTTCAGCTTCAGGGGGTGAATTCCTGGCCATTGTGGTAGGGAGCGTGTGGCGGCACGCAGGCAGGCATGGCGCTGCAGCAGTAGCTGAGAACTTAACATCTGATCTGTAAGTTGCAGTAAGTTGCAGGCTGAGAGAAAGCGAGACTGGGCTTTTTGAAAACTCAATGCCCACCCCCAGGAACACACCTCCTAATCTTTCCTAATCAGTCCACCAACTGGGAATCTAACATTCAAATACATGAGCCTGTGGGGGCAGTTCTCATTCAGACTACCTCAAGATGGAAGTCGGTGCTTTCCACATGGATTCCTGTCTCCTACCCTTGACAGTCTGGATCCTTCTGGTAACATAGCCCAAGAATCAGTATTTCCAGTTGACCCTGGATCTTGGGACACCTCCCTGGTCATACATGTGAAGCTGCTGCTTGCTCTTTTACAGTGACTCTTCCTGAGCCCAGGTCTTACACGAGGACACCAGGTCCCCTGTACTACATCTGGGGACCATGCTTGGCCATGGCATTCAGAGAGGAAACTGAGAGTCCAGGGCAGGAGTCAAAGTATAGGAGGTGAACATGATGTCTGGGGTAAGACAATGGGATGGCTGGAGGGAGTACCACTGGGGATGAACTAGCTTCCTATTAAGATGACCCATTGC
>NC_022016.1:54182317-54183879 GCF_000317375.1 Microtus ochrogaster | reverse complement strand
ACTAAAAGTCTGGGCTGGAGAGATGGCTCAGCAGCTGAGAGCACTTGCTGCTCTTGAAGAGGACCTGAGTTAGGTTCCCATCATCCACATGGCTGCTCACAACCATCTGTAACTCTAGTTTCAGGGAATCCAATGCCCTCTTCTTCCCTCCTTGGGTACCAGGCACATGTATGTTGCAGGCATGCATGCAGGAGAGACTCATACATAAAAGTGAATATGCCTTTAAAAAAAATACTGTAAGTCATTGGAGATCCCACTCTAGTCTTCATGGTCTCCTGAATACCCACTAAGAGATGTGGTTTAGGAGTTGTGGATAGAGCTCAGTTGGTAGAGTGCTTGCCTGGCACGTACGAAGCCTGGTACCACATAAACCGCATTCAGTTATACACACTTGTAATCCCAGAATTTGGGAGAGAAACAGGAATTCAATATCATCCTCAGCATGTATAGAGTTAGAAGCTAGCCTGAGATGCGTAAGACCCCATTTCAACAAGCAAAAGAAAGTGACATCCTTGTCAGAATAATGCTGAGTATCTCCACTTGACAGTCAGGAGATGAGGGTTTAATTCCTGATGCATCTTTTGGGGCTAAAGAAATGGCCTGGTGGTTAAGAGCACTTGCTACTCTTGCAGAGGACCCTAGTATGATTCTCAGCACCCACATATGACTTGCAACCATCTGTAACTTCAGTTCCAGGGGATGCAATGCCTTTATCTGCCTTCCACTGGCACTAGACATGCAAGTGGTGCACAGACATGCATGCAGGCATAATACTTGTGAAGAGGAAGAAGGAGGAGGAGGGATGGAGGGAGAGGGGGGAGGGAGAAAAGAACAGCAAAGGGGAACACACCTTTGATCCTAGCACTTGGGAAGCAGAGGCAGGTGGATCTCTGAGTTCAAGGCCAGCTTGGTCTACAGAGTGAGTTCCAGGACAGCCAGGGCTATACAGAGAAACCCTGTCTCAATAAAACAACAAATAAAGAAGATAAAAAAGTAAAGAACAGCTTGGTTGGGTATCTCAGGCCCCAGATACATCCTGGTTGGACTGCACATGGCTGTGCTGATATGGCCATGTCACCACATGAGCTCAGTGACTCAGCTGCAGAACAGAGAATGTCAGTTCTCAAAGGCAGCACCAACAAGTCTTGTGATTGCTCCATAGCAAACATTTTCTGTGCCCTGGGCCAGGGTTTATTGCTTCCTGCTAGTTGAGCCATTGGTGCTGGTGGCATTTTTTTTTTGGTTTTTTTTTTTAAGATTTATTTATTTGTTATATATACAGCATATTTGCCTGCACACCAGAAGGGAGCCTCAGATCTCACTACAGATGGTTGTGAGCCACCATGTGGTTGCTGGGAATTGAACTCAGAACCTTTTGAAAAAGCAGTCAATGCTCTTAACCGCTGAGCCATCTCTCCAGCCCCTTTTTTTTGGTTTTTTGAGACAGGGTTTCTCTGTCTGTTTTGGAGCCTGTCCTGGCACTAGCTCTTGTAGACCAGGTCTACAGAGTGAGTTCCAGGACAGCCAGGGCTATACAGAGAAACCCTGTCTCAATAAAACAA
>NC_022016.1:54177688-54181867 GCF_000317375.1 Microtus ochrogaster | reverse complement strand
GGAAGAGCAGTCAGTGCTCTTAACCTCTGAGCCATCTCTCCAGCCCCGCTGGTTGCATTTCATATTCAGTTGACATCCAGCAGTTTCCTACGTGCCCAGGTACTGTTGACCTGAGATCTTCATCCCATAGGGTCAATATTCCATAGGCATCTTGTGTGTAGGTGGTAAGGTGAAGTTCTGGGGAGGATAAGTTTATTTTCATAGGTACACAGTTTGGAGGCTGGAGGGATGGCTCCTGGGTTGAGAGCACTGACTGCTCTTGTAGAGGACCGGAATTTGGTTTGCAGCACCACATCAGACAGCTCACACCGTTCCAGCTGCCTGTAACTCCAGCTCCAGGGGATCCGATGCCTTCACCCCCCCCATGGGCACCTGCATTTGCTTGCACAAACCCACACACAGACATAATTAAAACAAAAATAATGAAGTATATGGTTCTACATGGGACCTTGAAAAGCACCAATCTGATTTGGGATTTCCATCTTATGCTGTGATTACCATTAGTGAATAAAGAAACTGCTTTGGACCTATAGCAGGGTAGAACTTAGGGAGGCGTAGTTAGGCGGGGAAAAGTGAGCTAAATGCTGAGAGAGAGGTGGAGTCAGAGGGAAGCCATGTAGTCCTGCTGGAGACAGACCACCAGAACGTGGCTGGTAAGCCACTGCCACATGGCAATATATAGATTAATAGAAATGGGTGAAATTAATATGTAAGAGTTAGCCAGTAAGAAGCTAGAGCTAATGGGACAAGCAGTGTTTTAAATAATATAATTTCTGTGTAGTTATTTTGGTTCTGGGCAGCTGGGATGAATAAGCTGTCTGCTCCAACACCAACCCATCCCCAAAACCATGTGTGTGTGCGGTTTTTCTTGTTACTGTTGTGATTTTCTGTTTTGTTTGTTTGTTAAAGGCAAGGTCGGATTATGCAGCCTTGGCTGGCTCTGACAAACTCCAGATCCTCCCACCTCAGCTACCTGAGTGCTGGGATTACAGGCATCTGGTACACCAACCTGCTGATAAATATTTTTTGAATGAATGGTAAATATATGACAATAATTATATGGTCCCTAAGAGCACAGGGGGGAGGGGGGGAGGTAGACCCCCGAAATAACTCAGATTCCAGATACGTCATGGTTCTACTCACAGCTATGTGGTACATGGTAATGCCGTTATAAGCTTAGCTTACATATGGGAGAAGGCTACCATTTTATGGGGTAGTGTGGAGTAAGTGCAAGCCGCTCTTGAACATATCTATTAGTACATACAAAATGCACGCTTGTGGAAGTGGTAAGCCTTCCTCATCCTCCAGTCTCAACCCACTCTCCTGCGATCCTACAAGACAACAAAGTCCTCAGCACTCAAGGAGGGGCAGTACTTGCCCCAGGATTATGCAGCAAAGATGGGACCTGCTAGGACTCTGGACACTTAGGACCCTAGTGTGGCCCGCGGAGTAGCAGCGCTGTGGAGCAAGCCACTGACTTTCCCAGGCCAACCGCTTGCATTGGCGTCCCCTCCGTGCTTTCCCCACCTAGAGCCCCTCATCCTCCTCCACCATCTCTGCAGGAAAGAACCTCTGGACCCGCAACTCCCAGCCTCAGTCCCGCCCTGTGCCGCCCCTCCAGCCAGCTTTCCTCCCTCTCCGCTCAGCCTCGGCAGGACCTCCCGCCCACCTCTGTCTCCCAAGGCAGAGTACCAACTTCCACTTTCTCTGGGCCCAGTCCGGGACCCCACCAGAGCTCTGCTCCAGAAATGGAAAAAATTCCCGCCCTAGTGCCAAGGTCAAGCTACAAGCAACCCCGCCCCTTCTACCTTGGTTCCGCCCCTGACGAGGCCCTGCCCCCTGCTTATCGAGCCACGCCCCATACGGCCGCTCACTAGTTTCCTCAGGCTCCGCCCATAGTTTGGTCCCGCCCATTGCATAGGCTTCTCCTAACCTCGCTCTGACTACTACCCACTTAGACTCCATCCCCAATTTGGTCCCTCCTCCAGATTTTCCCTATTTGGCTCCTGCTCCTCCTGGCTCGGCCCCACCCCTGCTCTCCTTTGTTCCCGCTGGGATCACCGCCTTCGCGGGGAGCTGCGGAATTCTCGAAGCCTGGCCCTCTTGAGGTCCAGTTTGTCCTGGTTTCCCGATTCCTTTGTCTGCTTTGTCTAAGAGATGTGTGTGCGAGCGCTGGGCCATCCGTTGCTTTGTTCCCTAGGACATTCTCTTGGCCCAGCCCTCCTACTTGGGGAGTGTGGATGGATTATGCAGCACATAAAATGATCGCCTTGTGGACCCCTGGTCTCGGTAACCTGTTTCCAGCTGCAGGTGGGAGCAGAGAAACCGGTATCCGGTACCAGTCGGAAGGGAACCCAGCTGCCGGCACCCGTCTTCTCAAGGTCTCCGTCGGAAAAAAAAAAAAAAAAAATGAACTCCTGCCCCACGGCCCCACCCTGTCCCTCTTTCCACCTCGTCACTCATCCCACAATTTATATCCTTTGTCTTACCTTATCTCTCAGACACCCTGAGGTACACTACTGAAGTAATCCCTTACCAGATTCTTCCAATTACCGTTTTAACAGTCGAGCCATAGGTGGGCTGGGAAAAAAAACGGCTCTGCAATTAAAAGCACTTGCTGCTTTGGCAAAGAACCATCATAGTTCTCTTCCTGGTACTCGCATTACAAGTTCAGAGGGTGACTGTGTGAGTTTTTCCCTCCCAAGGCAGTTTGTTTTGTTTTGTTTATCTATTTTTACTTTATGTGCATTGGTGTTTTGCCAGGGGTGTCTGGTCCCCTGGAACTGGAGTTACAGACAGTTGTGAGCTGCCAGGTGGATGTTGGGAACTGAACCTGAGTCCTCTGGAAGAGCAGTCAGTGCTCTTAGACAGTGTACTGTCTCTCCAGCCCCACCCCCTACACAGGGTAGTTTGTAATTTAGTTTCTCTTATTTATTTTAATATCTGGAGTGCTGGGGCTCATACCCAGGGCCTTATGAATGGTGGTAAGCATTTCTAACACTGAATTACAACCTAGCCCCTCCTTTTGCACCATGTGTATTCGTCACCAGGGTTGGGGAGAAGGCCAGAAGAGGGTGTCAGAGCCCCTAAAACAAGTTATGGACAGCTGTGAACACTGAGAGCCAAACCCTGGTCTTCTACAAGAGCAGCAAGGATTCTTAGCTGCTCAACCATCTCTCTAGTCCTGTCCTATTTTTAAACTTTAATTAAGGCATTGTAAATACCTGTTTGTAGACTACAGAGTGATATTTCAGTACAAGTTTATAAGATATAATGAGTTGCCAGGCGGTGGTGGCGCACGCCTTTAATCCCAGCACTCAGGAGGCAGAGGCAGGCGGATCTCTGTGAGTTCCAGGACAGGCTCCAAAACCACAGAGAAACCCTGTCTCGAAAAACCACAAAAAAAAAAAAAAGATATAATGAGTTTTATGAATTTTTACAAGTAAAACTCCCTGTAATTCATGCCCTTATAAAGATACAGAGAAAGTCTAAAAATTAAAGTAAATAAATAAATAACACAGGACTGGAGAGCTGGTTCAGTGGATTGGAGAACTGGCTCTTCTCCCAGGGACCAAAGTTTTATTCAACATGATGGCTCATAACTATTTTTAGCTCCAGTTTCAGGAGATCTGATGCCCTCTTCTGGCCTCCGAGGACACTGCATGCACATGGTGCGTGCACAGACATAAACACCAGTAATACAATAAAACAGCTTCCTGAAGCCAGGCAGTAGTGGCACACGCCTTTAATACCAACACTTGGGAGGTAGAGGCAGGTGTATCTTTGTGAGCTTGAGAACAGCCTGGTCTGCAGAGTGAGTTCCAGGACAGCCAGGGCTACACAAAGAAATCTTGTCTCAAAAAACAAAAATAGCTCCCTGGAAGGTCTCTGGGACCCCTTCCCAGCGCCTCTGTACTTCCAGTATCTCTCATCATAGGGTAAGTTGTTTGCATTCTATTTGTTTGTTTGTTTATTGAGACAGGGTTGCTCTACATAGCCATGACTGTCCTGGAACTCACTGTGTAGACCAAAGTGGTCTCAAACTCCCAGAGATCCACCTGCTTTCCCAGTGCTGGGGTTAAAAGCGTACACCAGCCGGGCGATGGTGGCGCATGCCTTTAATCCCAGCACTCAGGAGGCAGAGGCAGGCGGATCTCTGTGAGTTCGAGACCAGCCTGG
>NC_022016.1:54173555-54176858 GCF_000317375.1 Microtus ochrogaster | reverse complement strand
AAAAAGAATACTTATTGCGCTTCTATGGGCAGCTAACAACCATCTGTAAGAAGAGATCCACCACTCTTCCCTGTCCCATAATAGAGCCTGCACCAGTGTGGCTTTTGCCTACATGGAAATACACATACACAGTTGGGTTTCTGTTGTTTGTTTTAATTTGGGCTGGAGAGATGGCTTGGAGATGAAGAGAATGTTGTGCCCTTGCAGAGGACATGTTTGGTCCACAGCATCCTCCTCAAACAGCTCACAACTGCCTGTAGCTCCAGCTGCAGGGGGCTCCAACCCCTCTAGTGTCCCTATCACCAGTACTCACGTGCACAAACCCACAGACAGGCACATAATAGAAACAGTAAAAGTTGGGGCTGGACAGCTCGCTCAGTGATTAAGAGCACTAACTGCTTTTCAAGAGGACCTAGGTTCAATTCCCAGCACCTACATGGCAGCTCACAACTGACCCACCACCCATGGCAAAACACTAATGCACATAAAATAAAAATAAATAAAAAGTGAATTTTTTAAAAAAATCTATTATGTATATAATATTCTGTCTGAGTGTACACTTGCAGGCCAGAAGAGGGCACCAGACCTCATTACAGATGGTTGTGAGCCACCATGTGATTGCTGGGAATTGAACTCAGGACCTTTGGAAGAACAGACAATGCTCTTAACCGCTGAGCCATCATCTCTCCGGCCCCAAAAAAGTGAATTTTAAAAAAGATTAATTTATGGGCTGGAGAGATGGATCAGAGGTTAAGAGCACTGCCTGAACTTCCAGAGGTCCTGAGTTCAATTCCCAGCAACATGGTGGCTCACAACCATCTATAATGAGATCTGGTGCCCTCTTCTGGTCTGATGGCATACATGCAGACAGAAAACTGTATACGTAATAAATAAAATTATTTTAAAAAGATTTGTTTGTTTTTATGTGCCTTGGTGTTTTGCCTGCATGTATTTCTGTGTGAGGATGCCAGATCCCCTGAAACTGGAGTTACAAACAGTTGTGAGCTGTCATGTGGGCACTGGGAATTGAACCTAGGACCTCTGGAAGGGCAGTCAGTGCTCTTAACTGTTGAGCCATCTTTCCAGCCCCCAAACTATGTAACAGTCCTGGCTGTTCTGGAACTCACTTTGTAGACCAGGCTGGCCTCGAACCCACAGAGATCCACCTGCCTCTGCCTCCCAAGTACTGGGATTAAAGGCGTGTGCCACCACTGCCAGGCTCTGAATCTTTTATTAAAGATTGTTTTTTTATTTCTCTTGAGTAAAAGCAGGAAGGTTGGGTCATAGGATAGTTGTGTGTGATTTTATCAGAAACTGCCAAACAGCTGTGTAAAGTGTTCCTACCATTCCACAGGCTCACCAGCAATGCTAACACCCTTGTGAGCAGTTGGCATTTCCAGTCTTCTTTCAATTCTCCTGGGCATCGTTAACTCTTAACGCCATTGGCTTTCTCTCTGTCTGTCTGTCTGTCTGTCTGTCTGTCTGCCTGTCTGTCTGTCCATGTGTGTGTGGTGTGTACATATTCATGTGGGTTTATGAACATATGGACATGTGAGTGATATCAATAAAATTTTGTTAAATGAATACATGATGGTAAAAGAAGGCCCCAGGGGCTCCCACAGGCAATATAAGCTGATTTATTTCTGCTCTTTTTCTTTCTTTCCTTTTTTTCTTTTTTTTAAATAGCACTTCCTGTCTGTCAGCTGCTGGGCGAACACTGAAAACGCCCCTCTATTCTTGTTGAGTAGTATTACCTCACCCTTCTGGTAACAGGACCCCTATTTTTCTCAAGGGGATTGTCTTTCTCCTCTCAACCCACACTTCCATCAGCTCCAGGGCAGGTGACTCAGGCCAGGCCAGTCAGAACGTGCCAGCCCCTTGGCAACAGTGACCAGCTCTTCCTGGGAGTGTCAGTCCAGAATGGACCAATGAGAGCCAGCCCTCGACTGGTGTGGCATAAACAGAGAACCCTGTGAGAATAGCCGCTCAGAAGTGATGTCCAGGAGAATTGAGTCATGAGTGAAGGGGAGAAGCTGGCCTCCAGAAGTGGAGGGACACCCCCATCATGCTGGAGGAAAGATAATGCAGGGAATAGAAGAGGAGAGAAGCAGGGTGGGCCAAGGAGGGCTTTGGATTTTACAGTGAGAAGCTAATCTAAAGTTTTCAGCAGAGGGGGGGTGGAGGACCTAAGATCTCCAGTTCACAGTCAGCCTGGGCTACAGAAGAGGGTTCTGTGCCACCCTTAGCAGGGAACTATTTAGCAGGGAACCAGTCTCAAAACAAAAACAAACAGCTAAAGAAATGCAAACAAAAGAAAAGCAAGCCTGGGCTGTAATTCCAGCACTTGGGAGGATCAGTTATTCGAAACCACCCACCCTCTACTGTTCTCAGCCAGTTTAGGATACTCAAGACCCTGTCTCTGAAAAGAGTTTGGAGCAGCATTGTTATGCAGTCTGACCCACGTTGTTAAAAGATCTCTACATAAAGGCTGGCAAGATGGCCGGGCAGGTGAAAGCGCTGGCTGCCGTTCTGCTGGTGACCTGAGTTTCATCCCTCGGGCCTTCCACACAGTTGAAGGAGACTCCTGACTCCTTAAAATGTCCTCTGCCCCTCACACTTGCTCTGGGCCTTGTGTTTATCCCCACGTAATTAATAAATACATGCTTAAAATTTTGAAAAGAGAGCACTATCCGAAAATGAGATTAGGAACGAGGGGAAGGGGTAGAAGGAGAAGGGGGACTAAGGCTGTAGCTGTCACTGAAGACTCTGGGTTGGCCTAGGGTTCTAGCTATGGGGAAAAATAATTCGGCATGACTGGTTTGAGAACAGCTGGAGAGAGTCTAGGGAACAGCTGCTGATAACATCATTTGAACACCTGGATCCAGCTATCCCCGAGGCAGTTGCTCCTAGTTTAACAATTACGTGAGCCAATACTTCTATTATTTTTAAATTTTATTGTACTGGGTAACATAGGCCATTTTCATGCACACACACATATACTTGTATATACAAATTTTCTTTTTTGTTTATTTTGTTGTCTCTTTGTTGTTGAGACAGCATCTATTTAGCCCTGGCTGATTTGCAACTTGCTATGTTGACTGGTCTAGCCTCAAACTCACTCTGTAGCAAAGGCTAGCCTAGTCCTGTAGCTCTGGCTGAACTCATGGGAATTCCCCTGACTCAGCCCCATCCCACCTCCTGAGTGCTGAAACAAGAGGCGTGTCCAACCACACCTGGCCTGTGGGATTGTCATTTGGGAATGCGATCTTTGGGTATATGTGCATTCTCATGAATCCTCAGAGC
>NC_022016.1:54172030-54172531 GCF_000317375.1 Microtus ochrogaster | reverse complement strand
GCGGGCTGCCCCTCAGGCCAGACTTCTCCATTGGTACTTTTTAAAGTTATTTTATTCCATGTGTGTGGATGTTTTGTCTGTATGTATATCTGTCCGCCATGTGCGTCCGTGGTGCCTGAGGAGGTCAGAAGAAGGGATCAGATGGGACACCATCTGAATGCTGGGAATTGAACCCGGGTCCTCTGCAAGAGTTAGCCTGTGTTCTTATCCTCTGAGCCATCTCTCCAGCCCAGCTCCTCCATCCTGGCAGATTTGCCTGATGCTCTTACTCTGGCTTTGTATCACCTAGACATCTCTTTCCCTTTCTTCTTCCTTTTTCTCTTTTCTTCAGTCAGTCCTTGGTGTTATCTAGGAGCTGGGGCCTCCTTCCTACTCTCAGGGTGGATTACAACAGAGCAGTAAAGAATGTTCCGAGCCGGGCGTTGGTGGCGCACGCCTTTAATCCCAGCACTCGGGAGGCAGAGGCAGGCGGATCTCTGTGAGTTCGAGACCAGCCTGGTC
>NC_022016.1:54161075-54162189 GCF_000317375.1 Microtus ochrogaster | reverse complement strand
CCTTGCAACACAGATGGAACACGAAACTGAAGGCATCAAAGTTCAAGAATGAAATACATTTATAACGGGGGATCTGGGTGAAGTGGCACACATTATGGGTAAGGCAGAGGCAGGGAGAAGGCTAAAGGTTCTGGAACCGTCATGGTCCACACAGGAAGTCCAAACCATCCGGGGAGAACGTTATCTCAGAAGCAAACAAACAAAAGGGGAAAGGTTAATGGGTTCCTACTGCTGAAATCCCAACCATATTGTAAAATATTGCAGTGTTCAACTGAGAAAATAAAAACAAAATCCCACAAAATTAAAAGGGCAAAGGGAAGTTAAAGGACAGATGCTGGTGTGGGGAGACATGGCTTAGGGAGGAGATCTACATGGCAGAAGTAGGGTGTTGATTCATGCAAGTAACGTAGGGCTGGGAGTGGTGGCACAGGCTTGCAATCCCAACACTCAGAGGCTAAGGCAGGAGGATGGCAAGTTCAAAGCCTGCCTGGCCTAGAGAAGCCCGATTTCACAACTCGGGAAGCAGAACTGAGGAGATGACTCAGCATCTAAAAGAGCTTCCTGCCAAGCCTGATGACCTGGAACCCACGCGGTGAAGAGAGAATGGACTCCGGCAAGTTGTCTTCTGACCTACACGCTCAAGCTTGCATGCACACACACCACACATCACATCATATACATACATACATACACATTCGCACCACACACACAGACATATCACATCACACACACCACACACACATCACACACCACGTCATATACATATACACATAACATACACATTCATACCACACACACAGACACACCGCATCATATACATACACACTACACACACACACCATATACACATACACATGCATACACACGCACCATACACCACATCATTTACATACACACATGATATACACATTCACACCACACACACAGACACACCACATCACATACACAAACACACACCACATACACACGCACCACACACCACACCATATAGATATACATGCCACACACACACCACACACATACCACACTCACGCATTCATGCACACACACACATACATAGCAATACTACACACCACATCATATATATACACTCACAAACCAATCAACCAACCAA
>NC_022016.1:54158395-54159735 GCF_000317375.1 Microtus ochrogaster | reverse complement strand
AAACTGATATCTCTCCAGATAGCTCTCCATCAGCAAATTTGGGTGTGGGGTAGGCTCTGTCAATAGAACGATTCCTAACATAATTAGGGGTGTGAGGTTCTCTGCAGACTCCCCTAGGGTGATGGTTTCTGCAATGATTTTAGGAGAAAATTGGCTCCTAACAAGACACCTGTCTGGTTTAATTAGCACCTTTAGCCTGCATGCTTTGTATTTCCCCGTGTGTTGCTTTTCCCTCTACTGAAAATAGAACCCAGTACCTCACACCTGTTAGGCCAGCACTTCAGCTTTGGCCAGGGCTTTAGGAAAGGCCAGAGGAACTGAAGAATTTCTTTTTGTTGTTGCTGTCTCTGTTTGATTGATTCCCCCTCCCCCCCATTCCCACCCCAAACTGCCAAACAGGTTTCTCTCTGTAGCCTTGGCTGTCCTGGAACTCTCTCTGTAGACCCGGCTGGCCTCGAACTCAGAGATCCACCTGCCTCTACCTCCCATGAACTGAAGAATCGCATCATCATAGGTGGCCTGCAACTTCCGCTGACAGTGTGCTCTATCTCTGGTCTCCAGACACCTGCAAGGCTCTGCTTTTGGAAAAGACCCACATGTCTCTGTGCACCTCTCAAGGGCCCTCATTCCCTGAGCCTTTTAGTGCAGAGAGGACATGGTACAGGGCCAGGCTTAGGGGCTGGTTAGCCTGCAAGGGTGCCTGGAACAGGGGACAGGACACGAGCCATCAGTTTGTCCATCTGCTGTTATGGGAAAGGACTTTGTGAGCCACACCTTGAGCGGAAAGTCCACCTAGCCCCAAAGAGGCCTCCTAGACTTAGCAGAAAGAGTTCCAAAGGCCTAGCCAAGACTCTTGCCTTCATCTTTGCCATGAAATATGCATGGGAGTTGGGAGGATAGCACTCACCTAGCAGGTATGAGGTCCTGTTTCATTTCCAGCAAAATTATTCACTCACCCACCACCTGTGTATTAACTTTAAGAACTTAGGCAGGGAGGTGGGGGAGAAGGGCAAGAAAAGGGCAATGTAGCCCCGCCTGGCCTGGACCCCTTATGTAATGCAGGCTGTTTTTGAACTCAGAGATCTGCCAGCCTCTGCCTCCCAAATGCTGGGATTAAAGGCATGGGCCACTACTAATCAGCCCCAAACACTTTTTTTTCCCCTTCACTTTTTCTGCAGTGTTAGGGATTAAACAACCAGGGCTTCACATGTGCTAAGCACACACTTACCACCAACTCTACTGAGCTACTACAGGCTTTAACCTTCTTCCTCCCTCCCTCCCTCCCTCCCTCCCTCCTTCCCTCCCTTCCTTCCTTCCTTTCTTTTTAGACCAGGCTGATT
>NC_022016.1:54156319-54157680 GCF_000317375.1 Microtus ochrogaster | reverse complement strand
AAAAAAAAGAGTCCTAGGGGAACTTATCTTCATTTTAGATTCTTTTTTTAAATTTTTTTTAAGATTTATATATTTATTATGTATACAATATTCTGTCTCTGTTGTGTATGCCTGAAGGCAGGAAGAGGGTGCTAGACCTCTTTACAGATGGTTGTGAGCCACCATGTGGTTGCTGGGAATTGAATTCAGGACCTTTGGAAGAACAGGCAGTGCTCTTAACCACTGAGCCATCTCTCCAGCCCCTTCATTTTAGATTCTTTTGAGTCTGGGGAGAGCAGTTCAGTGGTAGAGTATGCATAGCAGGCACAACCTGTGGTGTTGTCCTTAGCACACACAAAGTTGGTTTTGTTGTTGCTGTTTGAGACAAGGTCTCTCTGTGTGTAGCCCTGGCTGGCCTGGAATTCACTGTGTAGGCCAGGCTGGATTCCAGCTCACTGTGTTGCAGAGAAGGACCTGGAACTCCTGAGCTTCCTGCCTCTGCATCCTACCTGAGATTCCAGGCCTATGCCATCACACCCAGAGTGTTTCAGTTCTCAAGGGATTTACCCGCTAGCTAGCATGAGCTAATCTGTAGGCAAAACCTTATGAAGCAATCATGTAGGGCTGGGGTATAACTCCGCAGTAAAGTGTGTGCTTAGCAGTCACTGCGCATGCTCTTCAGGCTATGGTCTATGTCCAGCCCTTGTTTTTCTGACACAATGTGTCTAACTATGAAACCCAGGTTGGCCTTAAACTGGAAAGTCTCTTGCCTTAGACTGCCAAGTGCTGGGATTACAGGTATGGGCTACGATTCCTAGGAAGCAGACTCATTTTATCATGATTTCCAAGATGAAAACCTAAATTTCCAAAATTAGTTTCTCTGGACAGGTGTGGTGGTGCATGCCTTTAATCCCAGCACTGTAGAGGCAGAATCAGGGAGAGCACTGTGAGTTCAAGGCCAGTTTAGTCTACAGAGAGCTTCAGGCCAACCAGGGCTACATAATGAAACCCTGTCTCAAAAATCAAAACTAGCCGGGCATCAGGTGGTGATGGCACATGGCTTTAATCTCAGCACTTGAACAGAGGCAGGCAGATCTCTGTGAATTCAAGGCCAGAGGTCTTCAGAGCAATCAGAGCAAGTTCCAGAACAACCATGGCAAAAAACAAAAACAAAACAAACAAACAAAAAAACCCCAAAAAACAAAAAGCAAGCCTGCTGGTGGTAGCATATACCTTTAATCCACACCTTTAACTCAGGATGCAGAGGCAAGTAAATCTCTATGAGTTCGAGAACTGCCGGGTCTACAGAGTGAGTTCCAGGATGACTAGGGCCAGAGAAATCCTATCTCAAAGAAAAATTAAAGCCGGGCGGTGGTGGCGCA
>NC_022016.1:54152973-54154905 GCF_000317375.1 Microtus ochrogaster | reverse complement strand
CCTGAGCTTCGCTTCCCCCATCGCTGATCCCTCTGAAACTCAGCTACCTCGCTCCTTCCCGCTCTTCGCTTCTCTCCTCCTCTTTTGCCCTCTTGCCCTTCTCCCTCTCCTGGTCCCCTCTCTTGCTCTCTCTCTTCTCTTCCTCGCTCACCCCTCATCCCTTCCTCTTAGGGCCTCTATTTTGCTGGCCATGTTTGGTCTAGACCCTTCCAGACGCCGCTGACTGTTCTCTTTCTCATGTCTACAATAAAAACCTTCTCCTCAACCATACCTAGGAGTGCTTATATCCTCCATTTCATTCAGAGTCCCCCACAAGAGCAGCGCACTAAGTTGTTTTGCCTTTTTATTTTATTTTATTTTATTTTAAAGAAAAAGGGGCGAGGCTGGCGAGATGGCTCTGAGGTTAAGCGCACTGGCTGTTCTTCCAGAGGTCCTGAGTTCAATTCCCAGCAACCACATGGTGACTCACAACCATCTATAGTGGGATCTGATTCTCTCTTTTAGCATAAAGTTGTACATGCAGATGGAGCACTCATACATTAAAAAAAAAAAAAAAAGACAGGGTCTCCCTCTAAACATGAAGCTTGCCATTTCAGAAAGACCAGCTGCTCAGCAAGCTCCCAGGATCGGCCCAACTTTACCTGGCAACACTATGAGCAGAGTTACCTCGTTTTTACACAAGTGCTGGGTTTTGAACTCAGGTCCTCATGATTACTCAGCAAGTGCTTTTGCCCCATCTCCCCAGCATCTCTCTGTAGCTCTAGTGTGAACTTAGTCTTATCCATCCCCTAAACAATGTGTGATAATATGCTGTGCCAATATTTATATTCTGCATAAACATTCTTCCATAACTATATCAAATTGTGCTCTGATTCTTGCCAAGGGAGAGAATTTCCCATTATCACCCTCATCATCTTTGGATGAGTCTAGACATTCCATCACTCAAAATCTGAATCACAAGCATCGTATTTCAACAACAGTGCCCAAGTTTTCTTCATTTTCGCGTGGATGTGTTCATGTATGTCTTAGAATCAGGTTTCCGTTCAGTTTGGTTGGTGTATGATTCATTTTCCTCATGTTTATTGGGAACATGAAACAGATGCTGCCAATATTTATGTTCATTCTCATGCTGGTGCTGGTGAAATATTTTCCAGCCCCCCCCAAACCTTCCAGTGCGCAGAAAACAATAGACTCTTTTGAGATGTGATGTAACCATGATAAGGTGTCTCCCCTCCCCCATCCCTTTTCCCCATGGTGATGGTGACTAGAACACAATTTCCTCCCACAACCTCAAGCATCTGAACACTTGCAAGTAGCATCATTTGGGGAGACTTACAAGTTATGACCTTGCCAGAGGAAGTATGTCACCGAAGGTGGGCTTTAAGAGTTTGTTTTTGTTAAGATTGATTTATTTAGACTTATGAATGCATGTATGTGTCTGTGAGTAATTAGATGTGAGTGCAGGTGCTCATGCAGACCAGAAGAGGGCGTCAGATCCCTTGAGGCTGGAGTTACAGGTAGCTGTGAGTTGCTTGATGTGGGTGCTTGGAATTGAACTCAGGTCTCTGGCACAGACTCTCAACCACTGAACTATCTTTCCAGTCTGGGCTTTGAGAGTTTAAAGACTGCCATTTTGAGTTTGATTACTGCTCCCTGCGAGAAGTTTGAGATATGGTCTCTCACTTGTTCCTGCTGCCAGAGCTGTTACCTGCTGCCACAATTCCTTGCTCTGATGAATGCATTCTTCTGGAACCGGAAGTTCAAAGAAACTCATCCTTTGATGAATTGCCTTGGTTGTGGAATTTATCACAGCAACAGCAAAGTAATTAACACCCTACAATTGTATTGCTCCATGGCGCACACCTTTAATCCCAGCACTTGGGAGGCAGAGGCTGGCGGATCTCTGTGAGTTCGAGGCCAGCCTGGTCTACA
>NC_022016.1:54148539-54152052 GCF_000317375.1 Microtus ochrogaster | reverse complement strand
CCATGTGGGTGCTCAGAATTGAGCTGGTGTTCTCCGGGAGAGTAGCCAGTGCTCTTAACTGCTGAGCCATCTCTCCAACCCTGTTTAATGTTTTAGAGCAGTGGTTCTCAACCTGTGGGCTATGACCCCTTTAGGGGTGTCATATATCAGCTATCCTGCATAGCAGATATTTACATCATGATTCATAACAGTAGCAAAATTACAGTTCTGAAGTAGCAACATAGTAATTTTACAGTTTTGGGGTCCCCCACAACGTGAGGAACTATATTAAAGGGCCACAGAATCAGGAAAGTTGAAAACCACTGTTTCAAAGGAACTTGCCTTTCCCTGAGTCTGGAATTGGGATTAAATGCACAGCTGCCCTTCTACTAGAGAAGCTACTGCTGTGGGCTACTGACTTGTCCCCAGAGTCACTGCCCAGAGAAATTCTAACCAAAGCTGGTTCAGAAGCTGAGGACCCAAACTACAGGACAGGCTGTGGCAGAAGCAGACACATGTGCATCCCTGGGTACCCACACATCCTAGGTAGCCTGCAGGACTAGGGATGTAGAAATTAACAAAAAGTAGCTTTAATTTTTAATTTTTTTTTATTCTTTTAATTTTCTGAGACAGAGTCTCCCTACAGGGTCCTGGTTGGCCTAAAACTCACTGTCCAAACCAGGCTGGCCTTGAACTGGTGGGAATCCTCTTGCCTCTGCTTCCCGAGTGCTGAGATCACAGGTGTGTGACATCACTCCTGGCACAAAAGGTGTTAAATTCTTCTCTCTTAGTATGCTGCTCATCATTGACCAGTCATAACCTGGCTGCCTGCTACAGAGATCTGGGTGTCATTGCCCAGGCCTCTGGGGCAGGGTTCAAAGGGGTCACATGACCACAGTGGAAGCAAATGCCTAATCAACATTTAGATTATCACCTCACCCACTGCAGGCTCCAAATATGGGTGTAGTGAAGTGAGCTTTGAATGAGGTTGGGCTAGCCTTTGGGCCTCCACCTCCCCTGAGAAGAACCCCTCTCCCCTGCTTCTAGGCAGAGCGGTCAGAACTCCTAGGGGAATAAGAGCTGACAAGTTAAGAGTATATCAGGTGACTATAACATTTCAAAAGAAAATTAAAAAAAGATCTGATTTACCCATGTTATCAGCAAACAAGATCTTTTAAAGAGCCAAGTGCCCAGGCTGCAGGTGGATATAGTCCAGCGGCAGAATACTGGCCTAGAGAGTGTGAGGTCTGGACACAGTTACCAGCACTGTGGGTGCAAGGCACTCAGGTCAAAAACACACTAAAACGATGAGGGAAAAGTATTAGCAATAGAAAAGATAAACAAGAAAAAGCTTTTTTTTTTTTAAAATTTTCGAGATAGGGTTTCTCCGAAGATTTTGGTTCCTGTCCTGGAGCTAGCTCTTATAGACCAGGCTGGCCTCGAACTCACAGAGATCCTCCTGCCTCTGCCTCCCGAGTGCTGGGATTAAAGGTGTGCACCACCACTGCTTGGCTCAAAAAGAAAAATCTTTAAAAGAGTCAAGTGGGGACCAAAGAGATGGCTCAGTGGGTAAAGGAATTCACCTTCAAGTCCAGAGTTTAATCAAGACATGGTGCCCTGGCTGTCCTGAAACCCACTCTGTAGACCAGGCTGGCCTTGAACTCAGAGATCTGCCTGCCTCCTGAGTACTGGGATGATCAAAGGTGTGCACCTACTCTTGCCAGCTGTCCTCTGATCTTCATTCATGTGTCTTAACTGCATGAAAGTGCACGCATTCACACTAGCACACATGCAAGCCAACTAGAAAAGCAACTACCGCAAAGGTTGGGGATATAGATCAATTGATACAGCAAATGATAGCGCAATTGCTCAACACGTAGGAAGCACTGAAGGACTTTATAAATGGCGTGATTGAATAGAAATAGTTAAATTAACTACTAAATTTTAAGCTAGAAGCCATGGTACATACTGAAAAGTCTTTGCACCCCAATAAAGCTCTCCACCGACGCAATAATCTGAATCAGACGAAATTAATCCGAATTAGAAAAGGCCCAGGTTTAATGGATACCAGCACTTCTGGGTGGTGTTTCAGTTCCCCGAGAGGAGATAGGAAAGGAAGACTCTTTAAATACCCTGTGGGAGTGGTCTTGAGCATCTCTGAGGAGGGGTCATCCTTTGGGCTTTCTTGGGGGTGGAATCTGGACTGAGGCAACTCCCAGGGGAAGGGGCTTGGGATGGAACTTCCACCCAAACATTCCAGACTCTGGCTATGTGAATGCCAAGGACTGGGGCAGAAAGGTTGACACAAGTTGGAGGTCAGCCTGGGCTGCGCAGTAAGTTGGAGGCTCCCCTGGTAATAGTGTGAGACCCCGTCATAAACACACAAGCTAACAGTTAGTGAGACTTAGGCCCGTGCCCTCCATGTGTTTTCCTGAACACTCAGTTCCAATGGCTTATGCTGGAGATGGAGCCCAGGGCCTTGTGTATGCTAGGTACACACTCTACCACCAAGCTACACTCCAGCTCTGTAGCCAAATCTGACCTCAAAACTGTGATCCTTCCACCTCAGCCTCCAGCGTGCTGGGATTACAGATGTGCAAGGCTATGCCTGACTTCAGTCCTCCTTCCCCACCAACTCCAGGTGTCCTTGGGTGCAGGTGGCCTTGGGTTGCAGGTGGCCTCAGAGGTAGTGGTGGCTCCAGGGAGAAGGCAGCTAGATCACAAGAATTCCCCCTCCCTAGGGCCCCAGGCATCACCATGGGCCCTGATTTAGGTAGTTCCTGGCTAGTCATCAGGACACGCTGTCCCTCATTCTCGTGACCATCTGGAGGAGCTTAGGACAGTCCTTCAGTTGCCTAGACTCACCATGACCGGAAGGGAAACCTTTGTTTCATCTGGTGCCTGTTTATCTCCAGGACTGGTGATGGAGCATAAGCCTGGCATCCTTCATCCCACTGAACTTATATTCTCCCTGGAGAGCTGAGAAGTGGGAGGAGATAAGGATAAAGAGATTTCTCCTCGAAGGTCTGCACAGCCTTCTGTGGCAAAGTTGAGCTCTAGCGCGTTCTTCAAGGTTGCCGCAATCGCAATCTAGCTGAATGCTGAATCCCGGTCACACTGCCTGCCCTGCAACAATTCCTCCACCCGTGAACTGAGGCCCAGCTTGTCTATCTGGATGACAGGGAAATTTTTAGCCAAGGGGCTTGTATCAGTTTCTTCCCTTTGCCTTAAAGACTTTCCCAGGCTTCCACTTTTTTGAATGCAGCTGTAGCCAATCCAACAGGATGCTCCAGGGTGGGGGTTGGGGAGATGAGAATAGGAAAAGCCTGTAGACCAAGGCTATACAAAGAAATCCTGTCTTGAAAAATGAAAGAAAGAAAGAAAGAAAGAAAGAAAGAAAGAAAGAAAGAAAGAAAGGAAGGAAGGAAGGAAGGAAGGAAGGCTTTAGAAAGGAAGGATAAAATTATGGAACAAAGAAAAAGCTAATCAAAAAGCGAACAGAAATGATCAAAGTTGTATCTTAAAAATAGAGAA
>NC_022016.1:54145776-54147861 GCF_000317375.1 Microtus ochrogaster | reverse complement strand
AAGCCTGAGTGTGAACCTGAGGAACTTGTCACCACTCCTGAGTGTGAACCTAAGGAACTTGCCACCACGCCTGAGTGTGAACCCTAGGAACTTGCCACCAAGCCTGAGTGTGAACCCGAGGAACTTGCCACCAAGCCTGAGTGTGAACCTGAGGAATTTGTCACCAAGCCTGAGTGTGAACCCTAGCAGCCACATTTTAGGAGGCAGGAAGAATGTAGCAAGCTTAAGGCCAGCCTGGGGTACATAATGAGTTTAAGTTCAGCCTGGGCTACAGTATGAGACCTTGCCTAAACAATAACAACAAAAACTTCAAACCCAGAACAAAATAGAACAGTACAGAACAGTAGGTAAGAATCACCGGGGATCAAGAGGATGGAGAGCTAGTGGAGAGAGAAACGGTTGTCTGGGAGTGTATACATACAGATGCATGGTAGAAAGCTTGCCTATGAAATCCTGGGTTGATCACCAGAACCACCAAAGTAAATAAAAATGAAGAAGGTTCCAAGTCACTTAAAAGATACAAACATTCTTAAAAGGTGCTTTAAATAATAATGTCACACAAACAGGTGAAAAAGACTGATCAGTGTGGGTAAAGGTGTTTGTCACCAAGCCTGGTGACATAAGTTCAATTCTTAGAACCCACAAGGTGGAAGGAGAAAACAGATTCCTGCAAGCTGTCTTCTGATTTCCCTCTTTTTTCTTCTGAGGCAGGGTTTCTAAGTGTAGCCCTTGCTGTCCAGAACTTGCTTTGTAAACCAGGCTGGCCTTGAACTCACAGAGACCCACCCGCCTCTGCCTCCTGAGCACTGGCATTAAAGGTGTGCGCCACCACTGCCCAGCTGTCTTCTGACTTTTATATGTTCACTGTGGGATGCAGATGCACTCTGTTGCCCAAATTAAAAAAAAATTCCAATAAACACAGGAAAGTTTGTACGGACACCTGAAGCTTCTGCCCCGTTGATGGTAATGTACAATGATTCAGTCACTTTGGAAAACAGTCTGATATTTCTCAATGGATTAAGCGGAGTTACCATGCAACCCAGGTGGGAGGTCCACTAGTATGTACCCAGAGGAAGTGAAAACACAGGCCACAGGAACTTGTACATGGATGCTACATCATTGGTGTTCATAGCACCCCAGCAGAGACACAGCCAAGTGAGTGCTCAGTGGATACATCAAAGGTCATACAGTGGCATAGTCACAGGATAGTGAGTTATCATAGAGGAATGAGCTCAGTGGTGGTGGCGCACGCATTTCATCTCAGCACTCGGGAGGCAGAGGCAGGTGGATCTCTGTGATATTAGGCCAGCCTGGTTTACATAGTGAGTTCTAGGATAGCCACGGATATGTAGTAAGACCTTGTCTAAAAATACCAATGCAAAACAAAAAAGAAAAAGTACATATAAATAATACAATTTGGATGGACCTTGAAAATCTCATGCTAGGTAAAAGAAGCCAGCAGACATAAAAAAACTACACAGTGTATGGTCCCATTCATATAAACATCTGGGATAGGGTCAATGACATGGCTCAGTGGGTAAAGATACTTGCCCTTCTATAACATAAGCTAGATCACCTGGGTTTGATCCTGTGAACCCATGTAAAAGTGAAAGGAGAATATCAAATCCACATCTATACCCTGATCTTTAAATTTATAGCATGGCATGTGCAGCCTGGCACCCCCAAACACACACACACACACACACACACACACGGTAAATAAAATAAAAAGTCCTGAATAGGGAAATCTGTGTAGGCCTCAAAATCATGATCCTACTGCCTCAGCCTCTGAAGTAGCTGGGATCATAAGTGTGCAACTGTGATGCCTGGCTCAGAACAGAGAGATCTATAGAGACAGAAAATACCTTAGTGGAGTTAGGGAGATGGTTTAGTGGGTAAAGTTCTTGGCAGGCAATTGTGAAAACCTAACTTTGATTCTCGGAATCTGTGGGAAAAATCTAGGTATTCTGGCAGGTGAATTTTGATTCCAGAACTGGAGAGATAGAGACAGGTGGCTCCCTAAGACTCTCTGGCCACTTGCTAGCCTACTTGGCATGCTCCAAGCCTCTGAGAGACAGTGTGTCT
>NC_022016.1:54143032-54143768 GCF_000317375.1 Microtus ochrogaster | reverse complement strand
AAAAACCAAAATAAATAAATAAATAAATAAATAAATAAATAAAAACAAAAAAACTATAGAGGGGCTTGTGAGATGGCTTATACGGGAAAGGTGTTTGTTACCGAGCATGATGACTTTTATTCCAGAATCCACATGGTGGGAGGCAAGACCTGACTCCACACTTGGGCCACAGTATGCATGCCACCACACATATACCAAGTATATGACGTGGGATGTCCTTCTGGATATGTGTTGCTTTTATTGGTTGATGAATAAAGCTTTTTGGGCCAATGGCGTAGCAGAGTAAAGCCAGGCTGGAAATTAGAACAGAGATAGAGAGAGTAGGCAGAGTCAATGAGTCACCATGTAGCTGCCTAAGGAGACAGATGCCAGATGGAACCTTACCGGTAGACCACAGTCTGTTGGGGGCTGTGTGGGTCCAACATAGAACTCCCAGTTTATTCTCGAAACAGCTTATATATCAATCATCACATCAATAGAGCGGGAAATACATTAGACTCGTATCCTAGGTAAGCAGGTGAATGGGCTTTAGTCATGTCTGCATCTGTATGCTAGCTGTCACGTAGGCCATGAATTAGCACCTCTATAAGACATCCTCCAGGCCGGGCGGTGGTGGCGCATGCCTTTAATCCCAGCACTCAGGAGGCAGAGGCAGGTGGATCTCTGTGAGTTCCAGACCAGCCTGGTCTACAAGAGCTAGTTCCAGGACAGGCTCCAAAGCCACAGAGAAACCCTG
>NC_022016.1:54140755-54142828 GCF_000317375.1 Microtus ochrogaster | reverse complement strand
GCGCCACCACCGCCCGGCTTCTACCTACTTTCTGTATCTCTGTTTGGATTTCTCTGCCTGGTTTTTCTCTACTAAGCCATTGGCCAAAACAGCCTTTTTAATAACCAATGGTAATGAAACATATGAAACATATTCATAGCATACAGAAGGGAATTCCACATTGCAGGGCAAGGGGTGGGGGAGCTGAAGAAATGGATCCGTACTGACTACTCTTCCAGAGGATTCAGCATCAATTCTCAGCACAGAAATGGTAGCTCACAGCTGTCTGTATCTCCAGGTCCAGGGGATCTGGCACATCCACACAGGCATACATACCGTACATACATACATATAAAATACCAATGAACATAAAAATAAAACTAAAAAAGTAAATAAATAAAAGACAGGGACTCTCTATTCTGTAGCTTGGGCTGTCCTGGAAGTAGTTCTGTAGACCAGGCTGGCTTTGAACTCACAGAGATCCACGTGCCTTTGTCTCCAGAATTCTGTGATGAAAGGCGTGTGTTACCATACCTGATAGTTTCAGTGTTTTGATAACAGAGCTGTAAAAAGACTGCTGTAACTGTTAAGATATACATTGTAATAAAAAAAAAAAACAAAGCAAAAGTAGAAGTTACATTGTTTTCTTTAAAGATATTTTCGAGCAAGGCTGAGGCTCACACTCCTAATTCTAGCCCTCTGAGGTAGTTGCAAGAAAATTAGCACATGTCAAAGCTAGCCTAGTCTACATAATGAGTTCCAGGCACACCAGGGCTACATCATGAAACTTTGTCTCAAAAAACTCAATAAACGAACAGGTCCAATACCCTTACTATGAAGCAAAACAAAAACCTAAACACTAAAGCACAGCAAAAACAAATAATACACCAAATACAAATATAAACTCCACACCTCTCCTCTTTCCTTTTCAGTTGCCTATCAAGAAAATCCCCCCTCCCAAGTACTTCCAAATGAGAGGCTTCCGTGTCAGTTCCTCACTAGGCTTTCCTAGACCCTGGCTCAGTAATTCTCATTTCCTCCTTAGCTTTTCAATACTGTTAAACAGAACTTTTTATGTGTCCCCTTTAGCAGGCTTTTTTCTGGGCTACCAATCAGCCCCCAGATCATGACACGGAGACTTATCTTTAGTTATGAATGCTCGGCCCATTGTAAGCTTGATCCACTGGCTCTTATAACTTAAATTAACCTGTTTCTCTTCATCTATGTTTTGCCTCAGGACTTTTTATGTTTCTTTTATTCTGTATGTCCCACTCTATGTTGGACTGTTTTGTGGCTGCCTGGCCCCGACACTTCTTCGATCAATCATGTGCCTAGGTCGGCAAGGAAAACCAGTTACAGGTCTTAACATAATTTAACAAATGTAGCATAAGGTAACACACCTTTCTTTACATAGTTAAGTAATATCAGCAACATAAACAAATGTAACACATCTTTACATAGTTAAATAGTCAACTAAAGTCCCCTGTTTCCACTTTTTAGTTTTCCTTCAATTGAAAGATTGCTTAGATCCTAGTTACTAGTTGTGGGTGGTGGATGTGGTTTGCGGGTGGGTGGGTTGTCTATTCAGATTTACAAGGAACCAAAGCGATTATTGAAAATAGTAACAGTGTAACAGTGGAAACCACAGATGCCATTGGAGGGAGACTCTGAGAGAGATAAGTGCCCAAGCCTAACACAGTTGGAAAACAATGTTGATAACAAAATGTCTTTTCAGAAAATTAGAAGACCTCAAGGCTGCCTGAGAATCTTCACAGTGTTTACAACTGTACCCTCCCTGCCATAAATCATACCCAGTTTCTGCATTGCTGGGTACCAAATTTAAGGTTTAATGCATGTGAGGCAACACCCTACCACCAACAGAGCTATATCCCCTGGTCTCAACATTCAAGAGCATGTTGTATTCAGAGAGTCAACTTGAAGCAAGTCCTGAAATTATGTAACCTTGATTTCCACCACTTAATATAACAATACTTTGTCGAATCAAGTAGATAATACTTTTAGCCCCTTCAGGCCAGGGCAGTGAGCAGTGGTGCATAGCCATCTAAGAAAATACACAACCCTGGTGGAGCATGC
>NC_022016.1:54130691-54140587 GCF_000317375.1 Microtus ochrogaster | reverse complement strand
ATTGGAGTGAAAGTAACTGTTAAATTCTTGCACGGAACGTGTTTAATGAGTAGTTACTATAAGCCCTGTACAAAACAAGCTATATTTATTGACTAGTAGTTCTGTATCACATGATACTTTGTGTATTAGTTTAACTCTCCAATGGTATTCAGAGGTGAAACATCTTCGTCTTGAGTGTAGGTCACTGGTGTGGTTAGCATCGGTGAAGGTGAAGCATGGACCCATTAGCATAGGTGAAGCTTGGGTTTTGTTCTTAGTTGATTTGGTACTTGTTCCGTAACCCAGATGGTCTTCCAAGTCATGGCAGTCCTTCTGCCTCAAACTCCCAAGTGCTGGAATCACAGGTTTGTGCCCCTAAGCACTGCTTTCTTTATGTTTTTTTGATTTTTGATTCATAATTATATATTTTTTCTCCTTTATCTAGAAAGGTTTCTCTTTTCCAGTATCTTCTGGTCTTTTAGAATATCGATATTTGCTCAAGTTTTAAACCCATCTTGAATTTGTGATAAGACTGTCTTGGGCCGCAAAGATGGTTCAGTGGTTAAGGTGCTTGCTGGACACCTGAGTTCACCTGGGCCCCACATGGTGAGAGAAGCAACTCTCATAGAAGTTTTTTTTCCCTGTCTTCTACTGCTGCCTCCCATAACAAATAAAATGTGATAAAAATCTGTCATTAACTACCAGTGATTTTTAAGTCACTTTAATCAAACCTCCAGTTCCATTCATTCTGGCAACTAGACAGAATGACAACAGCTAATACTGAGATCGAGTGGTTCTTTGGAGGCAGAGGCAGGGGGATCTTTTTGAGACCATCAGGGTTACACAAGACTCTGACTCATAAAAAACAAAAACAAAAAAACAGCGCTTGTAAACACCTCTGACTTCATGTTCTAAGCTTAGTTAGCTGTGCATCTTGAAATTTCATTTTTCTTTATATTTCTTTTGACAGAGTTTGCTGTGCCATCTTGAAATTTCTTCCTTTCTCTCTCCTTCCTTTCTTTTTTCTTTTTTTTTCAAGACAGGGTTTCTCTTTGTAGCCCTGGGTGCCTTGGAACTTGCTTTGTAACATACCAGGCTGGCCTCGAACTCAGGGATCCGCTTGACTCTGCCTCCAAAATGTTGGGAATAAAGCCAAGGCGAGCGCTATCACTGTCCAGCTCCATCTTGAAATTTCTAATCACTTTTTTTTTTTTTTTTTTTTGGTCTTTGAGACAGGGTTTCTCTGTAGCTTTGGTGCCTGTCCTGGAACTAGCTCTAATCACTTTTGAACAGGGTCTAGGCATCGCCATTGTGTTCCAGCCAGAGCTTGCCAATCAGGATGAGGTCCTGCCCTCCATCAGCTAGGGCGTTGTGTTAAGGAGCTGTTGGACTTCTCCCTCGTGTGTTACAATGGGAAAATGGAGGAAGGAAGGTACAATAAAGCCACGAGCCAGAAGGCTGGGAGGGGTTCGAACCCAGCCTCGGGCCGGGCTGCGGAAAAGCCCATGCGCGGGCGGCCCCGCGTCGGCATCCCCCTCCCCCTTGACGGCGGGCCGGGTGCTCCGTCCGCGTCCGGGCGCCTTCCTCCCTGTTCCCTAGGCGGCGGCGCGCGCTCGTCCCTGCGGGCGGGCACAGCGGTTGTGTGGCCTGCGAGTTTCCCCGAGTTCACGCAGGCCCTGCGGTTGGCATGGCAACGGGGCAACCTGTTCCAGAGCCGCCCGCCCGCCCGCTCCGCACACGCCGCTGCCACCGCCGGAGCCGGGGCCGGCGCCGCTCCCATGATGCACCGCGCCAGCCCAGTCCCCAGTGGGCCGCCATGTTGTCGGAGTGAAAGGTAAGGGGGAGCGAGAGCGCCGGCGAGCGAAGATCGGGGGGCCGGAATCCATCTTCATCCTACCGCTCCGCCCGTGAGTATCCGCACCCGGGTGACCCCAAACCGCGCTCCGGACTCCCAGCGAGCCGATGCGCCGTTCGTATTGGCGTTTGGCCGCGGTTGGCGGGGCGAGGAGGGCTTAGAGACGCCTCCGGGCCTGGCGGAGGCTCGGCGCTCGCTCCGCTCGTACGTGTTTGGGAGGCGGCAGCGAGGCCCTATTGTTATCCGCGAGGAGGGGGTGGGGAGCTGGCCGCGGCCGGGCCCGGCCCCGAGCTACCGCCGGCGGCTCCGTGCCTCCGTGCGGCCCTGCTGGGAGTCCCTGGAGATTGGCGTTGGCCGTTCGCCTCGGCTCTTTGTATTTCTTTTATCTGTCTATTTATTTATTTATTTCGGGATGGGTTGGCGAAGCCCGGAGCCCTCCCTTGTGGCCGCGGAGTGGAAATTCTGTGCTCCCGCCGGTCCCTTGGACTTCTGGAGCTTCCGTGGCAGCGCCGAGGGAGGAACAATACATCGCTTTCGAAAGCGGCGGCGGGCCCCGGTCCACGGGCGAGACCCCACGGTGGTGGGGAGTGGGCGATTTTTGCAAGCCTTAGATGCGGAGAGGTGGCCATCAGGAAGTTTCGGATCGCCTTTTGGGCTCCTGGGGTTTCTTGCGGCCTTTTGTTTCCGTGAGAGCGTGTGTGTTTCTTTTTCTTTTTTCTTTTTTTTTTGGGGGTGGTGGTGCTCTTCCTCTTTGAGCCTCCCGGTTGTTAGTGTGCTTCTCTTCAAGGGGCTTTTCGAAAGCCTTAGGCAGTAGGAAAACCATGGTAGCTGCTCAGCTCTACAGGTTCGGTCCTCACGAACGTGGTTGGTAAACACGGGTCATTTGTTTTCTCGACAGTATCACTCCCACGTCAAGTGAGGAACGCTCCTGTAGTAACTTCTCCCGAGTAGTTCACCCCTCCCCCAAGAACCCCCCCCCCATCGAAGAACTCCCACACATCACCAAGAGAAGGCTTTATCCTCACCATAACTTTGAAGAATTGTTCGTTTTCATTGTGCAAATTACGATAACGCTTCGTTACACTTGGTCATTTTGCTTGGCCCATTAATGACTCTTATTATGAAGATGATTTATGAGGCCTTTTGGGCGTTCTGTTTTTAAAATCTGTTACTTCTGAAGCTAGGATTGTAGTTTTAGCTTGTAGTTTTGGCGGAAAAGTTACCAGTGTAGTCCTCCCGCTAAAATAAGCCGCTACCTTTGGGTGTTAGTAAACAAAGTAACCATTTTGACCCATCCCTGATTGTAACTTTGTAAAACATTCTCGCGCAGAGGATTCTTTACCTGAGCGCTTGGGAAGAACTACTGGGTTCTGAACTCGGAGTTAGTATTTTGCCTTTCCACGGTTGAATTCATCTTGTCCAAGGCCACAGCTTTTTTCAATTGGGATTTGTTTAGTTTGGGGCTGTGATGAACTGCTTTAAGATAAATTTATGTCCACAAAAGGTTGGTTCGGTGTGGTAAAATAAACACCTTTTAAACCGGACCGTCTTAGTAAAAAGAGGTAGATTAAACCCTGCTGCTTTGTTTAGAGAAAATAATAGTGATATTTAAAAAGTAAAAACAAACTGCAGCTTGATCTTTACACAGTTTGAAAGACTTGGTACTTCATTGTATTGTTAAAACGTCTGTTTTTTAAATAGTCATTTGTAAGACAATTTATTTCAAATACTATACATAACTTTTAGTGAGCTTTCAGAGTTCCCTGAAAGGTAACATCAGTTTCACGGTTTCTGGTACTTAGGTAACTGATTATTAATTTTTGTTTTGTCAGTTCTAAGATGTTACAAAATTCTCCCACACACATGTTAGTGTTTCGATGTTGCTCACTTTTCAGTTGTCCCTCTTGCCAGGGTTTCTCTTGTCTGAGAAACTGCCTTGCCTCCTTAGGTAAAGCAGGAAGTCTCGGCCTCCAGAGAGCCTGACAAAAGCCAATTGTTGTGCTTGAATATTTTTGTAAGTGACCCTTCCCCAGTTATTTTTTAGAATGAGATTGTTTTCAGGGACCAGCTTTTTCTTACTATGGAAATTCATTTTAGGTAGCTTTTGACATTTACTATTTTAAGAATCCCCTTGGAGATTGGGGCTCTGTTGCCTTGACTGGTAGGTAACTAAATTTGTGGAATTGTCAGCATAGTGATTTGAAATTTGTTAAAACCTTCATAACTTTTTTTTTTTTTAAGTTAGAAAGCTCCAAAAAACATGGAGGAAAGACAAACTTACTTTCTTTGGAAACTGGCAGAGAGATTTTTTTTTTAGTTTAGTGGCAAAACTTGGGCTTTGCATCTCTTGGCCTAGTATCTGATAGAGATTCTCTTGCAGAAGAAAATGTAATATGCAGTTTGAGGATAATGAGGTCTTTAGAGAGTCAAGTGAGGAGGCATTAGGTTGGCATTCACTTGGCAAAGGCTGATGATGAAACACCTATGATTTTCTAGTTTTGTACTGAAGCCTAGACAGCATTTTATTCATGTGAGTCTAGAAGGCTAAAACTGTTCTAGTAAAGGTTCTGTTGGATGGGGTTTAATTGGGGGGAAGGAGTTCGAAGACTGTATTGGAATTGTTGATTTATACCAGGCTTTTCCAAAGTAGAGATTTTTTTTTTGTCTTTTCTTAGTTATTTTTATTTTATGTGCATTGGTGTTTTACCTGCACGTAGATCTAGGTGAGGGTGTTAGACAGTTGTGAGCTGCCATGTGGGTGCTGGGAACTGAACCTGGATCCTCTGGAAAAGCAGTTAGTGCTCTTAACCACTGAGCCATTTCTCCAGCACCCTTGTCATTTGTAAGAGAATACGTGGTGGTGTTCCAGGTTGGCCTTAAACTCTCACAGTTTAAATGTAAGCTGACTTTGGAGTATTAGTGCTTCTCCTGCCTTAGTCTCTCAGAGTGCTGGGATTACAAATTAGGTTTTGAACAGATTGCAGATTGCTTTGTGGTCTCTTACTTCCAAACATGAATTAATTGTAAGAAGTTTCCAGGAGGTTACTTATCTAATGAGAGAACATGGCTGGAGACTGGAGAGATGATGTTCAGTAGTTAAGAGTACTTGGTGCTTTGCATATATGGTGTATGCCTTTAATCCTAGTACTCAGGAGGCAGAGACACAAGACCAGCCTGGTCAACAAAATAAGTTCCAGGACAGTCAGGGCTGTTACACAGAGAGCCTGTCTTAAAAAACAAAAACAAAACAAAAAGGACTTGGGAATGCTTTTGCAGAGGACATGTGGTGTTTTGTTCCCAGCACCCACATGGTGGCTTACAGTCATCACTGACTCCAGTTTTTAGGGACATGATGCCCTCTTCTGACCTCAGACATTGCATGTACATGGTGCACATACATGCAGGTAAAACATACCCAAAAGAATAAAAAATACTTCAAAACAGACAACGGGGCTGGAGATATGGCTCAGTGGTTAAGAGCACTGACTGTTCTTCTAGAGGATCTGGGTTTAATTTCCAGCACCCACATGCCAGCTTACACCTGTCTAACCTCCAGTTCTAGGGGATCTGATATGATATCTTCATACCAATGCACATAAAATAAAGCTGAATAAATTACTAAAAGAAGAGAAAACAGGTTTTTTACTTGTTTTGAGCAGTGCTGATAATCCTTGGAAGTTACTCTAGTGGTAGCAGATAGGTGTGTATTAATTGGTAACCCCTTTATTTTGTGTGTACAAATTTAATTATTTGGTTTTTGAGGAACTTAAGTAACAATGCTTCCTAGTAACATTTGATTTCTTTGTTGGATTTCCAGAGGAGTTTAACACCCTACAGATAACTAATTGCCAGGAGGGGTGGCCCACTTCTTTAGTGCCAGAAATCAGATAGGCAGATATGAGTGAGTTCAAGGCCAGCCTGGTTTCCTCGTGGTGAGACTGTCTCAAAAAACCAAAAAAGATAGAAGTTATACTACTACTAGGATTCTAGAATGAACTGGGATTGGTTTCAGAATAGCTTGAGATCTCTGCTTTCTAGATGGATGATGATAGCCTTGGGCTCCTCCTAACTTCTGTAATGTTTTACTGTAAAAACAGGGCTGCTAATGCTTCCCTTTCAGTGTTTCTGTGATGAGATAATGTCTGCCATGTATTTGCTACCCTATTCCTGTGGTGAGACAGACCTCTGGTTTTTACAGTGAGTTTTAGTCCTGTTTCTAAGTTGATCACTAATGAACGTGATTGCTTTGTATTTATAGGTTACTAGTAAAAGTCTTGATTTCCTCCTTGTTATGAAACCACTGATGATCTTGGTTAGGATATATACTCTTGTCACACAAACATGTTAGATATTTTAAAGGGTCCTTTGAAGTTACAGGATCTAAGCCATAGGCTTTTTTAAAATTTATTTTTATTTTTTGTTTTATGGTGTTTTCCCTGTGTGAGGGTGTCAGAAGCCTTGGAATAGGAGTTACAGACAGGTGTGAGCCCCCATGTGGGTGCTGAGACTTGAACCTGCATCCAGGAAGAGCAGCTAGTACTCTTTAACTGCTGAGCCATGTCTCTAGCCCCAACCCTAGGCTTTTTTTCTTTTAATATTCATTCATTTACTTATTTATTTATTATGTATACAATATTCTGTCTGTGTGTATGTCTGCAGGCCAGAAGAGGGCACCAGACCTTATTACAGATGGTTGTGAGCCACCATGTGGTTGCCGGGAATTGAACTCAAGACCTATGAAAGAGCAGGCAAATGCTCTTAACCACTGAGCCATCTCTCCAGCCCCCGGCTTTTTTTTTTTAAGTTTTTATTTATTTATTATGTATATAGTATTCTGGAGACCAGATCTCATTATAGATGGGTGTGAGCCATCATGTGGTTGCTGGGAATTGAACTCGGGACCTTTGGAACAGCAGTCAGTTCTCTTAGCCTCTGAGCCATCTCTCCAGCCCCCCCCCCTTTTTTTAATTGACATGTTTATAAGTTTTTTTTTAAAGTGAAATTGGAGCGTGGAGGGGTGTCCAGGGGATTGAATCTAGGGGCATTTGAGGCTAGGCAAGCACTGTATTGCTCCTTTGAGCTATGCCTCCTGACTGTAAACTTGATGCTTTCAAAAGTTCCTGGTCACAGTCCTGTTGTTGCATGCCTGTGATCCCAGCACCAGGAGGTGCAAGTAGAATGGCCAGCTTTGGCTACCTATAACTATCAAAGCCAGCCTAGGTTACATGAGCCTCACCTTACAAAAAAAAAAAAAAGAAAGAAACCTGTTTATTTAGAGACTGAAGTACATTTGGCTTAAGGAGAAACTAAGTTGAGTAGGGAAGCCATTGATTACATATTATTTATTTTTGTGATCCTAGGGTTCAAATCTAGGTCTCTATCATTACTTTTTATTAGTAAAGCTTGGTTACAGTAGTGGGCCCTCATCGCAGCACCAGTTGAAGTACTTGCTGTTTGTTACCTTTATTTCTGCACACACAGGCCCAGGAGGTTCAGTTCAGGAAACTGTTACAAGACACTTTTCTTCTTGGTAGAGACTGGTTATACATGATTGTCTTGCAGAAGAGAAGGAATTGTTTAGCCATTTGTACTGGAGTATATGGAATTGTTTTTAAAAATACAAGCATTAAACATCTGTTAACTGTTTGTTCTTAGGTGTTGGTGGAATGAGCGTTGCATGTGTCTTGAAGAGAAAAGCAGTGCTTTGGCAGGACTCTTTCAGCCCCCACCTGAAACATCACCCTCAAGAACCAGCTAATCCCAACATGCCTGTTGTTTTGACATCTGGAACAGGGTCGCAAACGCAGCCACAGCCAGCTGCAAATCAGGCTCTTGCAGCTGGGACACACTCCAGCCCTGTCCCAGGATCCATAGGAGTTGCAGGCCGTTCCCAGGACGACGCTATGGTGGACTACTTCTTTCAGAGGCAGCATGGTGAGCAGCTTGGGGGAGGAGGAAGTGGTGGAGGCGGCTATAATACTAGCAAACATCGATGGCCTACAGGGGATAACATTCATGCAGAACACCAGGTAAAAAAAGTTCCCTATTTCAGCTTTAAGACTCTTCTAATCACTGTCCGCTTAGGCTGTCTGCTTTTAATGACTTTCTTAAACTCTTTGATTGCTTATTTAGTTTGTTGTAATCAAGAGTCACTTCTTGTAAAGAATGGTTGCTCATTGTAATTGCCACTGGGTTATTTACCATTCTGGTGTTATATAGTAAATCCACTAAAGAAATCTCAAGACTGTTTTAATGTTCACAATGTATTTCTAGGAATATTGTTAACAAAATATCTGTTTTTCACCATTGATATGCTTTTAAGAATTGTTTGGATTTAAATCAGAGCCTTTCTGTTGGCTTGGGTGATTTATCTTTAAGATGCTATTGTTTGGAAGCAATGTGAGAATGTTTAAATTCCCAGGAAGAATTAAACTTGATGGTTGTTGCAAATGAAAAATTAAAGGAATATTGAAATAAAAAGATGTTATGGTTGAAAGTAGGGGAAATTAAGAAATCATCTGCTCATTTGAGGTTTGTTTGAAGTGGAACTGATGAGTGCTCAGTGTAAGGGTTGGTTGTGTCTTAGGTCCTTCTTCCAAGGTTTCTCTGGGTAGCCCTGACTATCCTGGAATTTGCTCTGTAGACCAGGCTGGTTTTAAACCCAGAGACAGCCTACCTCTGCCTCCTGAATGCTGGGATCAGAGGTATGCACCACAAACTGGTGGTTTTACTTTCTTATTCAGTAGAAATGTATTGAGCAGGTTGATCGTAGATCTTTGTTTTACTGGTATAGGTATATGTAGGTGAGGATGCTAGTGATAAGGCAAAGGAAATATCTTCCGCTCCTGAGTCATTTTTATTTTTTAAAGATTTATTTATTTATTGTGTGTACAATGTTCTGCCTGCATATATGTCTGTAGGCCAGAATAGGGCACTAGATCTCATTACAGATGGTTGTGAGTCACCACGTGGTTGCTGGGAATTGAACTCAGGACCTCTGGAAGAACAGCCAGTCCTCTTAATCTCTAAGCCATCTCTCCAGCCCTCCTGAGTAATTTTTAAGTTTTATTTTGTACTTATTGCAAAGTACTTCATTTGTTTACTGTTAATGCAGTGCCATCCCTTTTTTCCTTGGCAGTACTGAAGATAGAACCCTAGTCCTTTGAGCTTCATAGCCAATATCTCTATTTCTGAAAAACTACATCCTCAGAATTTTTTTTAGAGACTTGAAGGTAGTAATTAAATGTACGCATCTCTTTGAGGCCAGCCTGGTCTACAGAGAGAGTTCTAGGATAGTTAGGCTACACAGAGAAGCTCTGTTTCCAAAAAAAAAAAAAAAATTTTTTTTTTTCCTAACTTAGTATTCTATTCTGTAGACTTTAGCATGTAGAAAACTTTGGGTCTGAGTTTGATGTCACGCGCCTTTAATCACAGTATTTGGGATATGCCAACACCCTGTTTCAAAACACCAAAAATAAACATGGGAAGAAATCTATTGGTTCCATGATTATCTAGCCTTTTGGTCTTTCAGTAAGGTTGTAGAAAACTGACATGGTAGAGGAAAAGGACTTGATTGCCAGGCCAAGATGTGATTCTCTAGGCAGCATTGTTTGGCATGGCTTTTATGTAACCTTGGTAGTGTTCTAATGAGAAATGGGTAAGGACCAAGTTCCATTGGACAACATTTTGAGGATTTTTCTTCTTTCTACTTTATTTTTGTTTTTTGAGACAGGGTTTCTGCTGTGTATCCCTAGCTGACCTGGAACTAGTTCTGTAGACCAGGATAGCCTTGAATTCACAGAGATCCTCTGCTTCCTGAGTGCTGGGGTTAAAGGCATGTGCTACCACCGCCCTGCGAGTGTTTTGCCTCATGTATGTATGTGTACGATGTATGAGCCTGATGTCTGTTGAGGTTAGAAGAGGGTTACAAGGGACTGGAGTTACAGATGGTTGGTTGTCAGCACAGTGGGGGTGCTGGGGACTGACCTTGGACTTGTACTCTTAACCATTGAGCAATCTCTCCAGCCCCCATCCTCTAATTTTTTCTCTCCTCTCCTCTCCT
>NC_022016.1:54129009-54130554 GCF_000317375.1 Microtus ochrogaster | reverse complement strand
TCCCCTCCCCTCCCCTCCTTTCCTCTCCTCCTCTCCTCTCCTCTCCTCTCTCTCTTGAGACAGGGTGCTCTGTGTAGTCCTGACTGTCCTGGGACTCACTTTGTAGACCAGGTTGGCCTTAAACTCAGATCCACCTGCCTCTGGAGTGCTGAGAATAAATCACACCCAGCTCCTCCCTTTTTCCCCCCCCTTTTTTGGTATTGTCTCTGTAGTGCAGGCTAGCCTAGGACTGTCAATTACTGTGCTTCAGCCTTCTGAGTGCTGGAGTTCCAGGTGCAACCTGTTCTGGATAACAGCTTGAACAGATACATGAAGTATAAGCATGAGAGACTGAGGTATAACTCAGTGGCAGAAGCTTGCTTAGCATGCTTGAGGCCTGGGTTTGAACCCCAGCAGTGCCAGAAACCTCACAGAAAAAGATGGGGAGCTGAGATGCGTGGCATTGTGAATTACAAATGCTGGGGTCCTGGTTCATGAAGTAACAGGACAAGTAGGTACTCTACATGTTGAGTTTAGGTAAAGATGGGATGCAGTAGGTAGATGCTATCTATATGTGGAGAGGTGTCAAGCTAAGACTACATGTTTGGGTGGCACCTTTGGAAAGGCAAAGCAGAAAAAGCCCCTTATCTCTTGACTTGGTCAAACGTTTAGAAGTCATACATAATCTTTGCTTTTAAAATCTGTGCTGTAATCCTGGTGATGGCAGTGCACAACTTTAAATACCAGCACTTAGAGACAGAGGCAGACAGATCTCTGAGCTCAAAAGGCAGCTTGGTCTACACATTTCTAGGACAGCTGGAACTACACAGAGAGACTCTGTCTCGAATTTCCCCTCAAAAACAAAAAAGCAAACCTCTGTGTTACAGACCTGAAGCTTCTTATATTGACTTTCCTTGTCCCAGGGTGGTGCATAAAAGATTTAAACTTAGGATATTTTTGGAAAGCGAGCAGATTAGACTCTGGATCAGTTGATAGCAGAGATATGAAATCTAAGATCTGGTTGCGCAAGTCACCAAATGTTTTCTTTAAGGCTTACTCTGAAGTGAGCCCTATAATGAGTATCACATCTGATTTACCAGGCAGTTTGTTTAGCAAAGCAGTTAGAAATCAGCGGCAAACCTGTTTACTACACAAGGTCCTAAACCAGAGCTTGGCTTGGAGTTAACTAACAGTCACCATCACACTGTAGTGGGGAGGGTACCCCATTAATGCACAGTGGTAGAGAACTCTGGGGCTGATACATAGTTATGGGGATACATAGTTACACAGTAATTATTGTGTGTTGTAATGTCGTGTCCCCCCTCCATTGGTGTAGTTGATAGCATCTTACTCTGACCTGGCACTTGATGGGGATCCTCTTGCCTCTTTCCTGAGTGCTGGGATGACAGCCATGTCTGGCTTGGTTTTGGTATTTCCCTCACTTTTTGGAACGAACTAATGTAGGGCAGAGGTTCTTGTGCCTTTTCCCCTGGATGCGTTCTTTTAATTTTTTTTTTTGGTTTTTCTAGACAGGGTTTCTCTGCGGCTTTGGAGCCTGTCCTGGAA
>NC_022016.1:54117614-54128804 GCF_000317375.1 Microtus ochrogaster | reverse complement strand
GGCCCGTTCTTTTAATTTTTTAACTCAGGTAAAAACAGCTGTTTAATTTTGCCCTCAGGTAGACAAGTGGGTCTTCCAGTTTAGCTGTCCCAGAAATGACAGGCTAAAGGTAGACACCTTGTGAAAGGAGTTGCAGAGTACAGGGGAGGGCTGTGCAGGGGTGTGCGATCTAAGCCAACTTGGACTAGACTGAGACCTTGTTTTTGTTTTTGTTTTTAAAGGCAGCTGAGGTGGCCAACTCCTGTTATCCCAGCACTGAGCAGGAGGAACACTAGAACAAAGAGACATGACTAGGTAGGGACCCTGCTCTTTTCAGCCACTGTTACAGGTGAGGGTGAGAGGATGTGTGATCTCAGGTAGGTTGAAGTAAGAGTTTTTGAGAGCCAGACAGGTTCTAGGCACTGAGTTCTGTAGTTCCTTATAGTTCTGTGAGGTAGCTTATTTCTAGGGACAAGAGACTGAAGCTTAGCCATGAGGCAGTTTCTAATGCTAGTATTACAAGAATGTACCACCACCATGTCCAGCAGTGTAAGTGTGGGTGCAGTTTGTAAGCTCTTGGTAGACTTCTGCCTTCCCAGGAAGATATGCTAGACCTCAGAGAACTGTTGGAACAAAGTAGCACATTCTTAGGCCAATGGATTGCTTTACTGGGACGGTACATAAGCTTGACAGTAGATAAATACAAACGATGTTGACTGTTGTCTCATCCAAATGTGACTGAAGACTTGTTTTGTGTTTGGTGTATGTTCTCTTTTTATGAGGCGTGGTAATGTCTAAGTAGTAATTTTTGGGAAGTTATTTATCTCTGTAGAGATAGGGTCACAATATGAAGTGACCAGTGCCTGCTACTGTACTACTGTTTATTCATTTTTTGGGGGGCTGTTTACTATTCTTTTTTTTTTTTTTTGGTTTTCCGAGACAGGGTTTCTCTGGTTTTGGAGCCTGTCCTGGAACTAGCTCTGTAGACCAGGCTGGTCTCGAACTCACAGAGATCCGCCTGCCTCTGCCTCCCAAGTGCTGGGATTAAAGGCGTGCGCCACCACTGCCCGGCATACTTTTCTTTTTCTTTCTCCTTTTCTTTCTTTGGTTTTTCAAGACAAGGTTTCTCTGTGTAACAGCTCTGGCTGTCCTGGAATTCACTCTGTAGACCACTCTGTTTTGTGTGATAATTTTGTTTTGTTCTGCCAAATAAAGCTTACCTGGGAATCAGCTAGCCACTACTTAACCACAGAAGTGGGGGCAGTGGCAATTCAGGAAGTGGAGACAGGAAGTGAGGGCCGCTACCAGTTCTCTGATCTTCCAGGTTTTTACCCTGGGGGTTTCTCTGCTTATCTCTAGCTGTCCTGGAACTCTCTTTGTTGTCAGGCTGGCCTTGAACTCACAGAGGTCCACCAGTCTGCCTCCTGGAGCGCTGGGATTAAGGTGTGTTTTAAAATGATTTTTTTTTTTTGGCGTAACTGATCAATTTGCTTTTCATTTTATTATCATTCATTTTTTTTTTTTTTTTTTTCGAGACAGGGTTTCTCTGTGGTTTTGGAGCCTGTCCTGGCACTAGCTTTTGTAGACCAGGCTGGTCTCGAACTCACAGAGATCCGCCTGCCTCTGCCTCCCGAGTGCTGGGATTAAAGGCGTGAGCCACCATCGCCCGGCTTATCATTCATTTGTTTTGAAGACAGTCTATTCTCACTCTGCAGCCCTAGCTGGCCTGAACAGGCTGTGTAAATCAGGCTGACTTTGAATTTACAAACATTTGCCTGTTTCCTGAGTGTTGCGATTAAAGGTGTGCACTAAAGCCCAGTTATGGGACAAAATAAAATCAAATTGGCAATTTGCTTTTCATCAGAGTGGCTGTGGTGGAATTTACTATGCTAAGGGACTTTAGATTCATGTTCCTCCCTTTTGTGAAAACTTTACATTTTAACCTTTTTTTAAAGTTTGTGTTTTGCCTCCATGTAAGTGAATCACACGCATGAAGTACCCACAGTGCCCACAGAGGCCAGAAGAGGGCATCAGATCTCCTGGTACTAGAGTTAACACAGGATTATTAGCGGCCATGTGGGTTCTGGGAACCAAACTGGGGTCCTTTTTTAAGAGTAGCAGGTGTTTTTAACTGATGAGCCATCTTTCCAGTCTATATTTATTTATTTTAAGTGATTTTATTTTTGAGATGAAAGTCTTGCTATTTTGCCCAGGGTAGCCACAAGCTCAAGATTTTTTTGCCTTCTCAAGTAGGTGGTGCATATTATATATACAACACTAGTATAACACTTGGTTTTTCCACTTTATAATACTGAATTCTTTAACAACAGGAATACACACACACACACACACACACACACACGAAATAGAGGAAACATTTTATGGTCCATGGGTTATTCACATAAACTTAAGTAGCTTTGTCCTGGCCATAGTGCCATGGAGCATACTTCATGCAGTTTTTCCTGTGGTTTTGGTACTAGAATCTGTTGTAGTTCTCACTGATCTGGAACTAGTTTTGTAGGCCATGCTGGCTTCAAACTTCAGAGATCCTATAGTATTCCCCCTATAAATAAAGTGGGCATGGTGGATCTAGTCTCTAATCCCAGCCTTCAGTAGGTTAAGGCAGAAGAATACTGAGTTGGAGGGTAGCCTGGGCTTCATGATGAATCTTTGTGTTAACCCATGTCCCCCCATATGAACCATAAAAGGTTATAATTTTCTGCATAACTTGGTTTAATAAGTAAAATTTCTATATTTGATTTATTTTGAATCTTCAAAACTCTCGTTTTTGGACTCAGTGGAAGTCTCTGGAGGAGAATGAGGAAAAGTGAACTTGGTAGTGGGTTGTAAAATAAATTATTAAGGACAGACAGACACTACTTTTAGACATCAGTAGCAACTATATTGCACACATTATAGTATCCAAAACAAGCCATTAAGATGACAAATTTGAGAATGCTAGAAAAGAGCTATCTTTTTCATATAAATAAGTTATATTTTAATAGTCATTTTGAAGATTCAGGATTATTTTTTCTGACTAGCATTGAAAATTTCATCTTGTAAAACTAAAGGTTAAATCTTTGACATGTGATTGTTGTACTCTTATTGTGAAATCTATTTTCTCTGTAAAATGCTGGGAGATAAAGTAGGTGATGAAATAGGGGAAACATTTTAAGATCCATGGTTGAACTATGGCCTTTATATTGGGTTATCCACACAGACCTAAGTAGCTCTGTCCTGGCCATAGTGCCATGGAGCATATTTTGTGGGGTTTTTTCCTGTGGTCCTTGGTTCTAGAATGTTGGTCCTTGTAAATTGGCATGATAAGGAATGATCATAAATGGGCAGGCAGAACTCTGGATGGAATGGCTTCAGTGGCCCTCTACTGCTCTTTTCTTTGTTTGGTGTGGGCATCTGATGATGTACAAAGATGCTTGTTTCCTCTCCAGTGCTGCAAAGTAAAGTAACTCTGACACCTTGTAATTAGAGTTGACTTTTGGTGTAGATTGCTTAGGTTCTTCAGCATTTGGACCAGTAGCATTTGAATGAATAATCTATCTTTCATATTTTGTATCCTCTTATCGCTACACTCTCACCCTTTGTATTCTAAACTTCCAAGATTTAACATTAGGTATTTGGTTACAAGGATGATCAGTCATTTTGAGTATATACTCTGAAGAATTATATGGGTCTAGTGGTCCTGGTGTGTGCACTCATGTCCCGTCAAATATTGTCCTAATGCTGTAACTTGATATGTATGCTTTTTGGGCAACACCTTTTTTCAAAAAGCTTTTGGTAAGATATTAGAGGAAATTATAATAGATAGTCATGAGATGTCACAGTGGAGAATAAAATGACATAATCCAGAATTTATTTTGTGTTCAGGGACAGTCTGTGCTATATAGGAGATCCTGTCTCAAAATTAAAAACAAATAAGCCAAAAATGCACGGAAGTAATGTATACCACAATTACAGTTTGGTGAAGAAAAGAGAATGGAATGAATGGTTTTCTTTTTCTTTTTTTGAGACAGGGTTTCTCTCTGTACACTTGGCTGTCCAAGAACTAACTCTGTAGACCAAGCTGGTCTAGAATTTACAGAGCCGACCTGCCTCTGGAGTGCTGGGATTAAAGGCGTGGTCTACCACTGCCCAAAGAAAACTAGCCTGGAGGCAAAATGTGAGTTTTGAGACCAACCTGGTCTACAGAGTGAATTCTAGGACAGTCAGGGCTACACATAGGAAACCCTGTCTCGGAAAACCAAAACCAAACCAAAACAAAAAACAACGAAAACCTCCTCCGTTTTGCTGTGTTTCCATTTAGCTTCTTCTGGACACATAGAGTTGTGATATAAACTCAGTGAGTCCTGGTACTTTATTCTCTGCTGGGAATTGTGCAAATGGTGTACAGATTGCAATAGGTTATATGAGTTTATTTACTTCTTGGAGATAATGAGAATGAAGCCTAGGACTTAGCTTATGTTAGGCAAGTGTACTGCTTGCTGCCTGGCTACATTTCCAGCCTTGAAGAACTTTTAGAATTAATAAGTTTTCAAGAAAGTGATTTTAATGTATAAAAACAAGGAACCTAAAAGACTACCTCTTTGATACAGTTTTTGCTCAATTAAAGTGTTAATTCAGTGCTTGTTGGCTGTTTATATGGTTGCCTTGCCATCATCACAGTCATTATTCTCATTAGCTGTAGATGTAGTACCCTAACACTCCCCATCTCTGTCTAATCTAGTCTGTGGATGGCCTGTTCAGAACTTTTTTCAGTTGGATAGTCTCTGGTTGTTTGTGACTACCTTCCCTCCTGTAGCTTAGGCCAGTGTTTGAAGCGCTCATCCAGGGTCTGAAGGTGGAGTCCCACAGTGGTGCTGCTTTCTGAGTAACTCATGTTTGCAGGGGAGTCACTAGTGCTGTCTATATTACTGTTTCTTTTTCTTTTTTTTTTTTCAGTTTAATTTTTATTTTTTCTTTTATTAAATTTTAAGATTTATTTTAATCCTAACTGCAACTATTTCTTTTTAAAGATATGTTTAGTTTATGAGTGTGAGTGCTTGCCTTTGTATATCTATGTCTGGTGTCCACAGAGGCTCTGAGAGGATGTTCGGTTTTCTGGAACTGGAGTTGACAGGTGTTTGTGAGCTGCCAGGTCGGTTCTGGGAGCTGAACCTGGCTCCTGTGGTGCTCTTACCTGCTGAGCCATCTATTCAGCTTCTATTATGTTTAAAAAATACCAAGCTTGCTGATACAATTTTTTTTAACTCATTAAAGAGTTTATTAATTCAAATCTGTGTTTTCCCAGTTGTAGATTAGGTAGATAACTATTATCCAGAGTCAGAAGTCTTGGAAAATGTAAAACAATGAATCTGCTTATGTCTTTCCTCTGAAGAAATTTGGTTTCATGAAGGGAAGTACAAAATGGTTTCAAACGGGAATGTCTGTCACTCTGTACTGAGCTATTGGTTCATTTCCTAGAAAATGGGTTTATAGCTGGGCGGGTGGTGCGGTCCTTTAATCCCAGAAGGTGGGAGGCAGAGTCAGGTGGATTTCTAAATTCTAGGCCAGCCTGGTCTACATAGCTAGTTAGTTCCAGGACAGGCTGTTACACAAGGAAACCCTGTCTCAAAAACAACCAATTAACAAACCTACCAGCTCTACTTCTCCCCCAATTTTATCTTTTTGTGTTTATGTTCCTTGAAATGAATCCTCTGTCCCTCCAACCAGAAACTTATCAATTATAAAAATTAATCCTTAACTTAGGCTTGTCCCATTAGCTCTTTTTTAAAAAAAAACATTTATTTATTATGTCTACAATAGTCTGTCTACATGTATGCCTTCAGGCCAGAAGAGGGCACCAGACCTCATTACAGATGGTTGTGAGCCACCATGTGGTTGCTGGGAATTGAACTCAAGACCTTTGGAAGAGCAGGCAATGCTCTTAACCACTGAGCCATCTCTCCAGCCCCGTCCCATTAGCTCTTATAACTTAAATCCACCCATTACATTCTGTCGCATGGCCTTTGCCTCATCTCTCCATAGTGTTCATGTTGCTTCCTCTGCTTCTGACTGTTGACTCTGCCTTTTTCCCCCAGAGTCCTCTCTGTCCCTGGAAGTCCTGCCTAATCTCTTCTGCCTAACTGTTGGGCCATTCAGCTCTTAATTAAACTAATTACAGTGACATATCTTCACAATGTACAAACATCCACAGTAGTTTTCCTGTATGAGTGGATTTGTCATGCCATGGTTTGTAAGTGGAAGCCAGAGGATAATCTCTGATGTTTTCATCTTCTCTCTATTTGAGATACAGTCTCTTGTTTGTGCTGAAGTACCAGGCTAACTGGCTCTTGAACTTCTTTGGAATACTGTCTGCCTCCCCTCTTGCTCCGAGAGTACTGGGATTAGAACCCTATACCAGCTTTTTTTTTTTGGTTTTTCAAGACAGGGTTTCTCTGTGGCTTTGGAGCCTATCCTGGAACTAGCTCTGTAGACCAGGCTGGTCTTGAACTCACAGAGATCCGCCTGCCTCTGCCTCCCAAGTGCTGGGATTAAAGGCGTGCGCCACCACCGCCCGGCACCCTGTACCAGCTTTACCTGGGTTCTTGGAATCAAACTCAGGTCCTCATCTCCTCAGCTCTGTTTTCAACTTTCAAATATCAGGGGTGTGGGTGTTGGCGGGGTGGGGTGGGGGAAGCTTCGTCTGCCATGTTGAGTGAAAGTGAATGGCTAATACATTTCCAGTAGAGGTGTTTTGTTTGTTTTCAAGACAGTGTTTCTCTGTATAGTCTGCTTATCCTGGAATCCAGTAGAGTTTTTTTAATATTTATTGATTTATTATGTATACAATATTTTGTCTGTGTGTCTGCTGGCCAGAAGAGGGCACCAGATCCCATTACAGATGGTTGTGAGCTACCATGTGGTTGCTGGGAATTGAACTCAGGACCTTTGGAAGAGCGGGCAATGCTCTTAACCTCTGAGCTATCTCTCCAGCCCCTCCAGTAGAGTTTTAATATTGGGACAGACTTTGGAAAATTGTTTTACTTTTTTTTCCAATGAGGCAATTTTTGTTTTAGTAAAAAGAGGGGCGGGAGAGATAACTTAGCCTTTAGGAACATGTACTGCTCTTGCAGAGGACTGAAGCTAGGTTGTTCACACAACCGTTGTAGTTTTTTCTTTTTTTTAAAAGATTTATTTATTATGTACAGTGTTCAGCTTCCATGTATGCCTGCAGGCCAGAAGAGGGCACCAGATCTCATTACAGATGGTTGTGAGCCACCATGTGGTTGCTGGTAATTGAATTCAGGACCTCTGGAAGAGCAGTCAGTGAGTGCTCTTAACCTCTGAGCCATCTCTCTAGGCCTAGTTTTTTCTTCTTAAGCCTCCTTCCTTTTTCACCAAGCCACCTTCTATTTTATTTTTTTTATTAATTTTTTTCATGCTAGCAAAGAGAGTAACATGTTTTCTTACATTTTCACAAACTATATATCACTATACTTTGTTCTTTGCTCCATTATCCTTTCCCTGTCTCTAGAACTTCCTTAATCTTTCTTTCATAATCTTCTATACAAATGTATACATAAAAATTTATCCTAGTGCTGGTGGCGATTTACACCTTAATCCCAGGGCGACAGACACAGACATATCTCTGAGGCCAACCTGGGCTACAGAGTGAGTTTCAGGACAGACAGGTTGTACAGAGAAATCCTGTCTCAAAAAACAGACAAACAAGGGGCTGGAGAGGTGGTACAGTGGTTAAGAGCATTGACTGCTCTTCCATAGGACCCAGGTTCAATTCCCAGCACTCACATGGCAGTTAACAACTGTCTGTAACTCTAAAATCTGGCAACCTCACACAGACATTCATGCAGGGGGAACACCAATGTATATAAAATAAAATAAAATAAAACCAGATGAAACAACACAAAACAAAAACCAAAGCCAAACTGGGGCAAATGGGGGTGTTAAATACAGATGTTAAATGTGAGGGAAAGCAGGTGACATATATTCTGTGCTTTGTTTTTCTGTTTTTGTGAAAATGTTAATCTTATTCTTTCAGATGTTAAGTTATATATATGTACATATTCCTTTCTCTCCTCCCTACTGGCTAGGCTAACCTCTAACTAGACTTGTAACCAAGCATGGCCTTAAACTGATCTCTGCTTCTTTCTTTTAAGTACTGAGATCACAGCTATACAGAGTCACACCCAGCTTGGGCCATATATTCCTATCCATTCATCTGTGTTTTACTTCTGGGCTTTCTGTGTCTTGAGCATTGTGAATAGTGCAACAAAAGCATGGATGTGTGAGGGTCTCCCTGCTATGTTGCCTTAGAGTCTGTTAATGTTACTTGCTTTCTGTTGCTGTGGTAGCAGCTCACCATGACCAAGGTAACTTAATAGAAGTAAGGGTTTCTTTGGGCTTATGGTTCCAGAGGGGTAAGAATTTATTGTCATTATGGCATGCAGGCATGGCAGCCTAAGTAGAAAGCTGAAAGAACACATCTTGAGCCCCAACCAGAGTAGGGGAGTTTTAGGCTTGAAACCTCAAAGACAGCCCCCCCCACCACCAATGACATTCTTCTTCCAGCAAGGCACCTCCTAGACTTCCCCAAACAGTGCTACCAACTGGGGGCTAAGTGCTCAAATACACAAGTCCACATCATCTTCAAGCTTCTGTTAAAAGTGCCTTCATTTGTGGTAGCCATTGCTAGTTCCCTCTTTCTTCCTTAGTTGAATGCTCGTGTGCCTGTGTGGTGCTTAGTTAAAACATTTATTAACAGTCTTATAGTTGAGTATTTCCTGTGTTTCCTTTGGGTGTTACCATGCTGTTGTAAACAAGTGATGGACCATCAAATCATAATCTCCAGTGATGAGATGTCATTAATGTATGTTTTCAAAGCCTCCCTCCCTGGTGATTCTTATGGGTGCATCATTAGTTAAGGACCACTGGAGCTTCCTCAAAGATGTCTTTTAAAGCTTCTTCTTCCCAGCACCTGGCAAGTAGTATGTAAGTGCTGAATGAAGACATTATGTCATCAGGGTACCCTGAGGAAGATGCATTGAATGAGGTGTTTGGTTTTTTTGATTAATTAAGATGTCATTTTGAATTGATAAACTTGTAAGGTGTAACTGAGTGTTGGGTCTTGAATACTGAGATGGTTTGGGTTTGAATAAACAGTAATCATGCATTGAAAGGCTACACTGAAGAATCTTAAAAAGGTGTGGCTCTGGATGTTGTGATTGTGCCTTAAAAAACTCAAGGCTTGTGAGGTGGTTTGGCCTTAAAGGTGCTGGTTGCCAAGCTTGTAATTCTAGTTCTAGAGGATATTCTTTTCTGGTTTTCAAGGGAGCTGGGGATGCATATGGTGGCCAGACATATGTGCAGGCAGAATGCCTATAGATACATAAAAAAAAAACATGAAAAAGTGAGCTCTTTTTTCTTCTGCTTTAAAATTTTTCTTTTGTTTTTTGTTCTTAATTTAATTATTATGTATACAGTAATCTGTCTATATGTATGCCTGCATGCCAGAGGAGGGCACCAGATCTCATTGCAGATTGTTGTGAGCCACCCTGTGGGTTGCTGGGAATTGAACTCAGGACCTCTGAGCCATCTCTCTAGCTCCTGTTTTTGCTTTTGGGATAAATTTCATTCATTATGTAACTCTGGATGGCCTTGAACTCATTACAAAGATCAGACTGGCCTTGAACTCACACACCTACCTGTATTTGCCTTCAATACTGTTAGGCATGCACCGTCATGCTTGGCTACAGTTTTTACTTTTTAAAAGGGCTTATTTTTTGTGTTTGCATATATGTGCTGGTGCTCTCTGATGCCAGAGAGTACACTGGATCCTTTGCTGAATTATAGGTGGTCTTCTGGACGAAAACAAGGCTCTTAGTCACTGAGCTGTCTCTTCGTTGGTTTTTGCTAGTAACTTTTGTTTTTACATCTCAGAAAAGCTTTCCTATTCTGTTACATATTTGTATACTAAATATGTCTTTGTGGATGTATTTATATTTATTTTCTTCCATAGAAAGGTGCTTTCAGAAGTATCTTTTAAACCTTTAGGGTACGATAACATTTTCCTAGGCAAGCAGATTCTTTCCACAGTATCTTGATAGTTCATCTCCTTTTGCTTCTTGAATTAACAGAAGAGAGCCTGAGTATGTGTCCACAAATGGACTGGGTAGCTATTCTTCATGGATGGCTGGAGTGTGCTTCTGTTGCACACTCTGCCTTCAGTTCTCTATTTCTTTCATCTAGTGTAGTTTTCTTGGATCTGGATTATTTTAATCTTTTTGCTTTTGTTGTATAAAATTAATTGGGGTAGGATGCTGAGTTAAGACTCAAGTTCTGGAGCTGGTCTGCCTGTATAACTGAGCAAGGTTTTTTTTTTTTTTTTTGTTTGTTTGAATAGGTATGACCCCCATAGACTCATGTATTTGAGTGCTTGGCCCATAGGCAGTGACATTCTTAGGAGGTATGACCTTGTTGAAGAGTAAGTATGGCCTTGTTGAAAGAAGTGTGTCACTGGAGTTGGGGTTTGAGGTCTTATGTATGCTCAAGTTATGTCCAGTTTGTCACACAGTTCACCCCCTTGTTGCCTACTGATCAGGACGTAGAACTCTGAGCTGTGTGCTGAGATGCTGTGCCATGATGACAATGAACTAAATGAACTTCTGAAGTGTAAGCCAGCCCCAACTAAATATTTCCTTTATAAGAGTTGCCATGGAAAAAAAAGAAAAAGAGTTGCCATGGACATGGTCTCTTATCACAGCAATAGATACCTGAACTAAGACAGGGTTTAACCTTTTTTTTTTGTCTGGTTTTTGCTTTGTTTAAAAAAAAGTGCAGGGAGACAACTTCATTCACAATTATCTGTTTGAGAACTAAGAAACAGTGTTAAGGATATATAGTAAACCCTAGCTGTTAAAATATCTGTCTATCATGATGGCACTGAAGATTGATCTGTCTCTGCTTCAAATAGTGCTCTCTGTAGAAACTGCCCATGGACTTTCCATACCACATTTTAAAAAATAAATTTATTTGGCTGGAGAGATGGCTCAGTGGATTAAGAGCTTTTTGCCTGCTCTTCCAAGGTCCTGAGTTCAATTCCCAGCAATGGCTCACAACCATCTGTAATGAGATTTGATGCCCTCTTCTGGCCTGCAGGGATACATGCAGGCAGAACACTGAATACGTAATAAATAA
>NC_022016.1:54110841-54117279 GCF_000317375.1 Microtus ochrogaster | reverse complement strand
TAACTATACAATAGTCTGTATACGACTTATTTTTTAAATAAATATGAAAATTTTTAGAAAGTTTATTGTGTCCATGTGAATGCTTTGTGTACCCACTTCTCTATATATGTACAGATATGCTTGGAGGCCAGAAGACGGCATTACATCCATTAAGCTGGAATTAAAGGTGACCAGTGGTGTTGGGAATCAGACTGATCTGAAAGTGGAACGAGCGCCCTAAACATAGAACCCTCTAGCTCCATGAAAGCTCACTCTTAATTTTGGCTATTAATGATCTGTTTCTAGAAAGGTAATGGTTTGAGTGCTTCTTAAATTTGTATAGGTGTGGGTGTGTGAGTGGGTGCGTAGGTGTATGGCTGTGACTGTTTTCCTTATGGAACTCAGATTGGCCTTGAACTCATCTTGTGACCTCAAGTTCAATTTCTCCCTAAAGTTTAAGTGATTCTTTTAAAAGTCTCAGGTTCCCCAAGTGCTGGGATCATAGGTGGTGCCATCACACGTGCTCCTGAAGGATTTACTAAAGAAGAATAATTTTATTTATTACTTTATTTTTTAATAATTTATTATCATTTTATTATATGCATATAAGTGTTTTGCCTGCAACTATGTGTAGGTAAACCACATGTGTGCTGGTGTCCACAGATCAGAAGAGAGGGCATCAGATTCCCTGGAACTGGAGATAGATGGTTGTGAGTTGCCATGTGGGTGCTGGAACAAGAGCTATTAATTAACTAAGCAGTGTTCTGCTTGCATGTATACCTACATGCCAGAAGTCACCAGATCTCATTATAGATAGTTGTGAGCCATCATGTGGGTGCTGGGAATTGAATAAGGACCTCCAGAAGAGTAGCCAGTGTTCTTAACCTCTGAGCCATTTCTCCAGCCACCTTCCTCCCTTACCAAAAACATCTTGCTGTGTATTCAGTACTGATCTATCATTTGTGGTTTGAATGAGAATAACCCCAAAGCTCATATATTTGTATGCCTAGTCCCCAGGTGGTGACTGGCTTGGAGGGATTAGGTGTGCCTTTGTTGGAGGAGGTACTTCGTAACACCCGATTCTGTGTTACACCCTCGGTACAGTTTGCGTGCCACTGTACCTTTGGCAAGTCGGGCAAGGGCCTGGAGATTAAAAGAACACACACAGAGACCAGGGTCATTCTCGAAAGGAGACCAGCCAAATGCCGGTTTATTCAAGACTTGGGGCAGTCCTTAAGCACCTAACTGCTGCACTAGGACCTCTGCCCAGGCAGGTGGGAAATTACCATATTAACAAAGAAGTCAATGCCCTATAGCTAATCACCAGGCTGGGCAAGGAGAACACAAAAACAAACAGGATGCTTAGTTAGCTGACCAGAAACTGTCCTCCAGATGCACCCCAGGAACAAGGGCAGACCAGGGCCCTACAGTACACGGCTGAGTGTGGGCTTTAGGTTTCAAAAGCTAATGTCAAATTCAGTCTGCTCCTGCTCCCTGTGGATCAGGAGGTAGCCTAGCATTTAGCTCTTTTCTAGTACTATGCCTGCTGCCATGTTCCCTGCTGATATGATCATGGACTCGTTTCTGAAGGTATAAGCAAGTCTCCAGTTAAATGCTTTCCTTTATAAGAGTTGTCTTTGTCATGGTGTGTCTTCACAGCATAGAACATTGACTAAAACTGTAACCCACTCAGTAGTCCACACTCTCCTACCTTTGCTTTCTTTTTCTTTCTTACTTTACTTTTTTTTGTTTTGTTTTGTTTTTGAGGCAGAATTTCTCTGTGTATCTCTGGCTGTCGAATTTACTCTGTAGACTGGCCTCAATCACATTCACACCACCACCCCCCGGCAGCTTTTGTTTCTTCTTGTAATTATGGTTGCATCTATGTGTGAGAATGTGCACATCCAGGTGCCTGCAGAGGCCAGAGGTGTTGAACTCTCTTGGAGCTGAACTTTTAGGTGCTTGTTAAGCCTTCTAACATTTGTGCTGGGTCCTCTGGAAGAGCAGTCATTATATATGTGCTCTTAACCATTGAACCATCTCTTCAGCTCCTAAAATTGTTTCTTGAGCTGGGAGTGTATGTGTATGCTGCCATGCTAGGGTACCCAGGGTTAAGAGGCTCTACATCTGTTGTATTCCTTCCCTTCTTCCCTCCCTTCCTCCCTCTTGCCTTCCTTTCCTTTCTCCCTCTCTCTTGACAGGGTTTCTCTGTGTAATCTAGGGAACTTGCTCCCACTGTGTATTACTCTACTTTGAGTCTTTATGTACATATGTTTCTGATAGAAATTTAGACATGTTTTAGGGTGCTGGAGGAGTGGCTCAGAGCCTAAGTGAATTTGTTGCTCTTCTCCAGATTCACTACTCAGCACCTACATGGTCCTGTTAACTCTAGTTCCATAGGATGTGACTCCCCTGGCCTCTCAGGCAGCAGGCACACACATGATGCACAGACATAAATGCAGGTCAGTGCTCATACACATAAAAAATTTAGACATTTTAAATAGCTATATCAAATTCTGTAACTTCTCCCAGGCGGGGCATGCCTTTAATCCCAATATTTGGGAGGCAGAAGCAGGTGGATCTCTGAGTTTGAGGCCAGAGTGAGCTTCAGTACATCCAAAGCTACACAAAGAAACTGTTTTGAAAGGTGCTCTCCAAATTCTTTAAAACACATGTTGTATTTAATAACTCTTCCTCTTTTATACTGTTTGTTAATCTCTCCATTATAACGTCAAGTTTGAGATCTTTGTCAGTAAATCTTTGCCCATATTTCTGATTATTTGCTTAGGCTTTAGATTCCTAGAAGTCAGTTTATCAGATCAGGGGGCATGGATATTAATAAAACTCATAAAATTTATTGTCAGATTCCTAGAAAAGCCAGTAAATCATGCTGGTTTCCCCCGAGGCAAAATAAGAGTCATTTGACAGAAGCTTCCTCTAGGGGTATGATTTCTGCTTTTTTGCCACTCCCATTTGCTCTCTTGGCAATCATAAGATTGTAATTTAAAGGTACAAATATTCATGTAGATGACTCAACTTTTAATTTAGCTAGATGTTCAAAGATCACATGGGGGAAATATGAGCAATTTTTATGGTATTGCCAGTCATGTTAGCACGTAGCCCTAGTATGTTACCTCAGGAATAAAGGGAGAGAGGCCCACCATGGCCCTCCTCAGTTCTCAGACTTCCAGTCCATTTCAGCTGGATCAGTAGAGACAGGTCTTCCTTATCAGTGTGGGCTTGCCTGATGAGTAGTAATTTCTCCAGTGAATCTGTTTTAAAACTGATCATTCTCACTGGTAATATCCCCTCTCCCCTTTTTTCTTTTCCTTTTTTGATGCAGGGTCTTACCATGTAGTCAAGGCAGACCTCAAACTCAATGACCATTTTTTTGCTATTACTGAGTCAATACTGATTTCCTATACCATGGTAGCCTCTCTCCAACAACAGATGGAATATTCTCATTTCGTAGTAAATTGTGCTTATTTGCAAAGTTTTTGTCTTAAATTTCTGCTGTGTTAAAGGTGACTTTCATTGTCTACAGATACTGGACGCTCACTGAAAATCCACTCTGTACGTTCTCACAAAATAGAACAAAAAGGGAAATGTGTAGTATTTAGACTAAAACTGGAGCAAAATTCTGAGGCACTAATTTTTTGAACTCAACCTGTTGTACTAAGATACCCTTACCCCATGGAGATATTGTCTCACCCATTATGTAGCTCTAGCTGACCTGGAACTCTGAGACCAGGCTTGTAAATGGAGGCTGCTCATTAGTTTCCTGGCTGCCCGGACCCAAATAATCACACAGAAACTATATTAATTACAAGACTGCTTGGCCAATGACTCGGGCATATTTTTTGCTAGCTCTTACATCTGGAATTAGCCCATTTCTATTAATTTATGTATTGCTACGAGGCTGTGGCCTAATGGTAAGGTTCCTGTGTCTGTCTCTTTTGTCAGCTACATGGTGTCTCCTTGACTCCATCTATTCTTTCTATATTTCTTCCAGCTTGGCTGTATTTTGCCCTGTCATAGGCCAGAGCACTTTTATTCATTAACCAAAAAAAGCAACACATACAGAAGGACATCCCACATCACAGGCTAGCCTGGAACTTACTGAAATCTGCTTGTCCTTATTCCTGTAATGTTGAATTTATGTGTGCCACCACATAGCTTTTGTTCTAAATCTCCTTCTCCTCTGTGTAGGGGTTGCAAGCAAGCACTGTATCACTCAGCCATATCCCCACCCCTGCCTCTCTTTTTAGAGATTTAATTGAATGTATGAGTGCTTCGCCTGCATGTATGCATATGTACCACCTGAGTGCCTTCTGCCATGGAGGTCAGAAGAGGGTAGTTGATTCCCTGGAACTGGAGTGACTGATGTTTTTGAGCTGCCATCTGAGTTTCTATGGGAGAACAGCAAGTGCTTTTAACTGCTGATCATTTCCAACCCTTCACTTAATATTTTATGAGACTATTACTTAGAAATTTGTTCCAATTCAGTTTTAAACAGTTTTGGGTAAACATTTATTTTACCTATCTACCTACCTGGTTATTCATTCACCTATTTATTCATTCACCCATCTATTTATTTATTGATTGATTGATTGATTGGTTTTTTTGAGAAAGGGTTTCTCAGTAGGTAGCTTTGGAACCTGTCCTGGAACTAGTCCTGTAAGTAGGCTGGTCTCCAACTCACAGAGATCCACCTGCCTCTGCCTCCCGAGCGATGGGATTAAAGTAAAGATGTGCGCCACCACCACCTGATTTAATTTACTTTTTACTTTTTCTGTTTGTTTTCTTTTAAAATTGCTATTTCAGAATGAAACTTTACTGTTACTAGTTTTATGTGCTATTTACAAATCACTATTTTTTTAAAGGCAAGTAATAGCTTTCTATGTAGTCATAAATAATAAGCCACTTGAATAAGCCTATACCTTAATAGCTTTCAGACAGGACTCATGTTTATATTTAGTAGGGCCTTCAATATCAGTTAACTAATCTCTCTCCAATTAAAGAAGTGGCCTTGCTGTTTTCCTTTTCCCCTCCTACCCTCCCTCTCTTCCTGTTTTGCAAGGTGGGGTTTCTCTGTAGTTTTGGAGCCTGTCCTAGAACTCTGGACCAAGCTGGCCTCGTACTCACAGAGATCCGCCTGTCTCTGCCTTCCAAGTGCTGGGCGTAAAGGTGTGTGCCACTACTATTCGGCCTATCTGTTGGTTTTCAAATAGAAGTTTCTTTTTTTTTTAAATATTTATTTATTATGTATACAATGTTCTGTCTGTGTGTATGCCTGCAGGCCAGAAGAGGGCACCAGACCTCATTACAGATGGTTGTGAGCCACCATGTGGTTGCTGGGAATTGAACTCAGGACTCTTAACCTCTGAGCCATCTCTCCAGCCCCCAAATAGAAGTTTCTTATAGGTTAGTGAATACTGACTTAGTGACAGTTTGTCTCGTCTAAGTTTATGTCTTGCATATGCTATAAAGGTCTCTACGAACTGTTGCACCCAGCAGTTGAGTAATAATCTGAGCATGTTCGTCAGTCGTGTTTTGTAAGTGGTGCTAAGGATTAACACCCCCGCCCCCCAGGAACTCTTTACTGGTGAGGTAGGTCCATTCATTCCTTAGCACCAGTGTCTGTTTGCTTTAGTTTTATTCTCTGGTCCCAGTGACTGCTTTATTATTCTGTGGCTTTTTAAAGTGAACAAAATGAAATGATAGTTTATGAAGAGTGTATATGTGTGAGTCATTAACTTTAAAAAAATTTTGGAGCCAGCCTGTTTTACAGGACAGCTAGGGCTGTTAAACAGAGAAACCCTGGCCCGTCTGCAAGCCCTCCCCCTTTTGAGTTCTAGTGTGCTTGCCCTAGCCTTTTAGGAGTCCCCCTCCTCCCATTCTACTTTAGGCCAGCAATGTGTCACAGTTGGGAGAAACAGAATAGGAATGGTCAAGAATTTTAGGGGAGTGCCTCCTTTCTTTCTCTCTCCCTCCCTCCCTCTCCCTCCCCTCCCCTCCTCTCCCCTCCCCCCCCCCTCTCTACTCTTCCCCCCTCCAAGGTTTCTCTGTATCCCTGGCTGTCCTGGTACTCTACAGTGGACCAGGCTGGCCTTGAACTCAAGAGATTTATTTGCTTCTGCCTCCTGAATGCTGGGATCAAAAGCATGGGGCACCATAGCCTAGCATTCTTTTTCTTTTCAATGACAATCGGAAAAAAAAAAAGGTAATGTTATCATGGGCATAAAGCAGTGATTTATTTGGGGATATGGGGCAGTGTTTGAATGTCTGCACTTAGTTTTTTGGTTTGGCTCAGAGTTGAGATGGCAGAAGAACGGGTATATGGGTATACATTGAAATGTACATTTCAGAAAATAAGATGTTCAGACTTTTACTAGGGAGACAAAACTTTTTACACACACACACACACACACACACACACACACACACACACACACACAC
>NC_022016.1:54097400-54110232 GCF_000317375.1 Microtus ochrogaster | reverse complement strand
TTGCCTGCCCTTCCAAAGGTCCTGAGTTCAATTCCCAGCAACCACATGGTGGCTCACAACCATCTGTAATGAGGTCTGGTGCCCTCTTCTGGCCCGCAGAGATACACACAGACATAATAAATAAATAAGTAAAAAAAATCTCAGGTGGGCAGTGGTGGTACACACCTTTAATCTCAGCACTTTAATCCCATGTGCGTGTTGGGAGTTAAATCCAGGTCCTCTGTAAGAACAGCAAGTGTTTTTAACTGCTGCGCAATCTGCAGTCCCTAAAATTAAAGTTTTTCTTTCTTTTTTTTTTAGGGAGGGGCTAGGGGTTCGAGACAGGGTTTTTCTATTGTTTTTTTGAGCCTGTTTTGGAATTTGGTCTACAGACCAGGCTGGCCTTGAACTCACAGAGATCCACCCTTCTTTCCTTTCTGAGTGCTGGGATTAAAGATTTGTTCTGCCACTGCCCAGCCTACTTATTTATTTTTATTGTATTAATGTTTTACCTGCATGTATTCAGTCCCTGTGGGGATTCTAAAAAGGTATCAGATTCCCTGAGTTATAGGTATGAGCTATGAGCTACCATGTGGTTGTTGGGAATTGAGACCCAGGACCTGTGCAAGAATAGCTAGTGCCGAGTAGTCTCTCTAGCCTCTTCCCCCACCCCACCTTTTTTTTTTTAAGAAATTGTTTTAGTGGTGGTGGTGCTACACCTCTTTAATCCTGGTACTTAGGAGGGAGTGGCAGGCAGCTCTCTGAGCTTGAGGCCAGCTTGGTCTACAGAGTCTCAAGACAGCCAAGGAAACTGTCTTGGGGTGCCAGGGCGGGGGGCGGGACCAAAAACAAAACAAAACGCAAAAATTTGTAAAGTATTTTTCTTTTGTGGATTACTCTTTCTTTCATTTTTTCTCTACTTGTTATTATTTAATTTTGCAGGGCCTTATGTGGCAAAACACTAAATTAATGAGTTAAATTATGGGGTTAATTGGCAGGTTTGGACCTATCAGAAATAAACTCTGGACTCTGGAAGAGGAAAGGAAACTCATAGCATAGGGTTATGATGTCTAGAGGTGGGATGAAGACGAATGCGGTCAGGTTGACTTTCATAGGGTTCTGAAGAAGGGGTTGTTGTCTTGGGTTGGAGAGATGGCTGAGCAAGTAAGAGCTGTCACTGCGCTAACAGTGGCCCTGGTTTCAGTTCTCAGCATCTACACTGTAGCTCACAACCACCTGAAACTCCAGTTCCAGAGATTCTAATGCCCTCTTTTTGTCTACTCAGGACACCAGGCATGCGTGGGTGAACATGCAGGCAAACATTCATGCACATAAAAGTAATTTTTTTTGTTTTTCGAGACAGGGTTTCTCTGTGGCTTTGGAACCTCTCCTGGAACTAGCACTGTAGACCAGGCTGGTCTCGAACTCACAGAGATCCGCCTGCCTCTGCCTCCCAAGTGCTGGGATTAAAGGCGTGCGCCACCATCGCCCGGCCTAAAAGTAAATATTTTAAAAAGGATTTGGTAGTGGTGTCTGTATGGGAGGAGGTAGCCATATTGCAGAAGCAGAGAAAGCCCTGGGTTGTGAGCTCTACCACGTGGATGCTGGGAATCAAACCCAAGCCCTTTTCAAGGCAACAAGTGCTCTTAAGCTCTGAGCCCCTTCTCCAGCCCCTGTTTATGTACAGTTTGGTAAAGTTCAGGCTGGCCTTGTATTCGTGATCTTTTTGCTACAGGCCTCTTAAGTGCTAGGATATAGGTTACCATGCCTAGCTTGAATTGTATAAAATTATGTTTATAGCAAACACTCTATAAAGTTGTTACAGCTTAGTAATACATTGTATCATTAGTTGCATAGTTTGTTACCTGTGGGTTTTAAAGTACCCATAGACAGCAGTAGTACTCCCAATTTACACAGGAGATCTTGTCTTTTTCTACTTTCTACTTCCCATGTAGATTGAATCTATGTGAGTCTCTTTTAGTGTCCGCATTGTTGTCTAAATTCTCTAGGATTGCGGTTTGTAGGCTGGCTTTTCTTTGTTTTTTATGTTTAAAAACCACCTATGAGTGAGTACATGTGATAAATGTCTTTCTGTGTCTGGGTTACCTCACTCAAAATTAATGTTTTCTAGCTCCACCCATTTTCCTGCAAAATTCAAGCTGTCTTTTTTTTCCTGCTGTGTAGTACTCTATTGTGTAAATGTACCACATTTTCCTTATCCATTCTTTGGTTGAGGGGCATTTAGGTTGTTTCCAGGTTCTGGCTATGACAAACAAAGCTGCTATGAACATAGTTAAGCACATGTCCTTGTGGCACGATTGAGCATCCTTTGGATATATACCCAAAAGTGGTATTACTGGGTCTTGAGGAAGGTTGTTTCCTAATTTCCTGGGAAATTGCCACACTGACATCCAAAGAGGCTGTACCAGCTTGCATTCCACCAGCAGTGCAGAAGTGTTCCCTTTTCCCCACAACCTCTCCAGCATAAGTTGTCATCAGTGTTTTTGATCTTGGCCATTCTTACAGGTGTAAGATGGAATCTCAGAGTTGTTTTGATTTGCATTTCTCTGATGACTAAGGATGTTGAACATTTCCTTAAGTGTCTTTCAGCCATTTTAGATTCTTCTGTGGAGAGTTCTCTGTTTAGGTCTGTACTCCATTTTTTTTTATTGGATTATGTGATCTTTTGCTGTCCAATGTCTTGAGTTCTTCGTATATTTTGGAGATCAGACCTCTGTCTGTGGGGTTAGTGAAGATCTTTTCCCATTCTGTAGGCTGTCGTTTTGCCTTGTTGACCATGTGTTTTGCTTTACAGAAGCTTTTCAGTTTCAGGAGGTTCCATTTATTAATTGTTTCTCTCAGTGTCTGTGCTGCTGGGGTTCTATTTAGGAAGTGGTTCCCTGTGCCAATGCGTTCAAGTGTACTTCCCACTTTCTCTTCTATAAGGTTCAGTGTGCTGGCTTTATGTTGAGGCAAGACAGGGTTTTTCTGTGTAGACCAGGCTGACCTGGAACACATAGAGATCACCTCACTCCACCTTTACCTCTTGAGTGTTGGACTCAAAGGTGTGGGCTGCCACTACCTGGTTTCATTTGGGTTTTAAGTGCTATCTTTCTCCTTTCTTGACTTTAGCTCAAGCTTTGCATTAATTATTTATCCACCAATCTTGGGAAGGTGGTGGCCAACAGGACAGCAGGTTTAGGAGGCTCCTCTTTTAGTTAGGTGTCTTGTTTTCAGATGTGCAGAAAGGCCTCTTTCATAAGTATTTTCATGGATGACTGTCTCTAGAGTGCCTCAAAAGCAGAGATGAATTGTTGATAATAATTGAGAAGACCAACAGATGGCAAAGGGCTTTTGCTGTTTTGAATCACAGTCTTAAACTTACAGTGACTTAAAACTCGCCATCATTTTGCCTTTTGCCTTCTAGTTTGATGGAGAAGACAACTTTGAATATTTGTTCTCAAGAATGTTGTATCTTCATTGCTGATGTTACCTTTTTTTTTTAAAAAAAATAGTGTCAGGCGTGGTGGCACATTAGGGAGGCAGAGGCAGGTAGGTCTCTGTGAGTTTAAAACCAGCATGGTCTACAAGTGAGTACTAGGGCATCTCGGGCTACAGAGAGAAACCCTGCCTCGAAAAAAATTTTTATTATTACTATTGTATGTGTGTGCTTGTATGTGTGTATGTGCATGTGAAAACTATCTGTGGGAGTCAGTTCTTTCCTTGAATCATGTGGGTCCTGGGGTCATACTCAGGTCATCAAACTCAGTAAAAAGTGCCTTGATCCACTGTTACCTTTACCTTTCAGCTAATGAGTTTGGAGCTGGTTAAATGAAAGCTTAAAGAAGTTGTATATTGATATGCTTTAATGAGCTGTGAGGAAGGTTTCTTTGATACATACTATTTCTTTTCTCCCTTTTTTGAGATTTGGGATTTCCTGGAACTTCCTCCTCTGGATAGATGTTTGAATATAAAATTTATAGACTGATACCTTGGAGTAATCCAAGAAGGCTAGTTCAGACTGGCTTCATTTATACAGCTGAAGGCTGAGGTGCAGCGCTGCTGCCTTTAGGTCAGAGACTCCCTACTAAATACCATTGCTGTCCAGCATATTGGCCTCTGCCTATTACAGTATGTGAAAAGTAACTGACATTATTGTCATGTGATGTTTTCATGCTTTGAAAATAGACGGGAATTGGTAGGGTAAAGCAGGGATCATTTCTGAATCCTGATGGTTAAAGGTGAGTAATACTTAATCCCTTGAGTTTTGTTACCATGCTTGTTGAGTTCTTAAAGTTAATATTGAAAGATGTTTCATTTGTGCATGATAGATACATAATATTTATGATGCTGACGTGAAGCTTTCCCCTCTATTCTGAACACTAGGTACGCTCAATGGATGAATTAAATCATGATTTTCAAGCACTTGCTCTGGAGGGAAGAGCTATGGGCGAGGTAAGTGAGTTGGTGTGGTAGAAAGTGGGAAGCTTGGAGTTGTCTTTGATTAGATGTGTCTGAATCTAGTCTCTAGAAATATGTGCTTGCTTTTCTCTGTTGCCTTCCTCACAGTAGGAATAGGATGCTGGATAGCTGTGTCAAAACTACTGATACAGAATGACTATTAACTTAGTCCAACATATTAACAACAAAGCACCAACATATGAACACACATTAATAAGTAAGTTAATAAGTTAGATGTAATGTGAGGTGTTCAAACATTTTAATTTTATATTTATTAAGTATTTTACTTCATTTTTCAGTGGCTAGGTGTTTTGACTGTTGGAGAGGGACTTTTAGATGTGCTGATAATCAGAGGATGTCAGTAACCTGTTTAGACCAGTGCTTTTCAAAAAGAAATTACCCAGGACTCCATTGTGAACGCAGGATGCTTCTTAGGTTTCTGGTCAGATACAGATAGAGATCTCAGCTAGTCGTTCGGAAACAAGAACTTTAGTTTCTTTTTAGTGTTTAATTTTTTTGTTCATTATATTAATAAATAGAGTTGCCATTGTTTCAAAGGGGAATATAGTTAAAGAACACCCAACTTCTGAAGGTTCAGCTTGTTGACAGGACTCCTAACTGATGGACAAATCTGTAGACTGTTCAAATGTATTGCTGAAGACTGCATAGGTTCATAAGAGGCCATTTGCTTGTGACTGTCCTTCTGGGCAGAACTCTGGGTTTGTCTGTTGTTCTGTACTTAAAAATTCTCTTACCTACTTTGATGTTTTGGAGTAGGGAGATGACTGTGCTTCAGATTTTTTCCATGTACTAGCCATTAGATAATATTTGTTTGGTTTAGTGAATGCTATTTGGTCTGGCCATTGTGCTAGGTTTGGAAGATTCAGAAGTAACACAGTTCCTTTGCTGGGTTTACACTGAGCACTCCTGGGTTGCTTCTGTGACAGCATTGAGTAGTCACAAGCTTCTGCTGCTTTGTCCTGGGATTCTTGCTCATTTTGTTGGAAGATTTTGCTTTGACTTTTTCTGAATTTTCTTATGCTTAGAAAAGTAGTTTCTTCCTCATCATCTTGGGCTCTGAATTTTAGGAAATGATTGACAGGGGTCATTGTGTTAATAATTCTGCCTGCCTGCTGTCATTGGAACAGCATGCTTTAATAAACCTTGCATGTTATTGGGTAAAAACTTTGTTACTTTATTTCTAGCATAAGATTTGAAGAGAAAACTATCAGATTTGGTAGCTATTAAATATGGAAGGATAAATCATGTTTCTCTTCTATTCCTGTGATTCTAACCTATTTGTTAAAAGTCAAATTCTAAAGCTGAGTATGTTGGCTCATGCCTTTAATCCCAGCATTGGGAGACCGAGGCATGAAGGATTCAAGGTCAGCCTGGACATCATGGTTGAGTGTATTATTAGTTAGTTTTCTGCTGTAATAAAATGAGCAAGGGTGACTTAAGGAAAAGATAGAGTTTATTTGAGCTTCTGGTTCCAGAGGGAGAGTTTGCAATGGTAGAAGAGGCATGACCATAGGCCATGGGAGCAGAAAGTGGAGAGATCAAATCTTTTATCTTTGGCATGAAACACACTTGGTTTGGTATGAAACTTTAAAAGTGATTTACTTCCCCCAGCAATGCTGTACCTCCCTATAACCTCTCATAACCTCTCTAAACAGTGTTACCACTTGGAGACCAACTGTTCATTAATTCCCGAGCCTGTATGGACCTTTCTCATTCAAACTTCGAGAACACAAACCAGCACATTCACAAAGCACCTGTGCTGACTACAATTTGTTAACTACCTTCTAGGCAGATATCAGGACCCACTGAGGACACAGTTTTATTCTCCACTCAAGGAAAGATATTATTCCTTCCTTAAGCTCAGATGACTCACACAAGTTAACTCTCCAAAACACAAAAAGGGCAGTGAAATACAGAGTGAAGGAAACCCTGAATCTACATGGAAAGAAGAACAAGTTTCTTTTACAGCTGAAACTTAGAGAAGAAAGGCTTTGAGAGCAGCATATCAGTATCATGAGGAGAAGGGTACCAGACTGAGGAAGCATCTTTTGGTCAAATGAGGACTCAGTTGCATACATGCAGACTGGGATATACCTCTCTCTATCCAGGGGAGAGTAGGATAGCAGAACCATAGCAATATGCTTTAATTTTTTTTTTTTTTTTGAGACAGGGTTTCTTTGTGTAATAGCTATCCTGGAACTCAGTTTCTAGAAGACACTGGCCTCGAACTCACAGTGATCCGCCTGCGTGCCTCAGCCTCCCTAGTGCTGGGATTAAAGGCTTCAGCCGCCACCACCGGCTAATTCCAACTTCTAATTGCTTGATTTTTTCTTTATATTTATCAATAAAACATCTCTTGAAGGGAGTAATACAGTATTTACTAATACAAAGACTAAATTTAAATGGATTGGATGGACTTTTAAGCTAGGCATAGTGGTGTGGTGGGGAGGGAGAGAGAATACAAAGTACATGAATATATGGGTCTTTAAAGCTTTAAAGAATGTGTTAGTGCTGCCTTACTGTGTTCAAAGCCTTTGCCATAGATAGAAAAATTTTGAGCGTATCATAGTAGAAATTTTGCTAAGAAGTTGTTACTTAAAATACCACTCACATCTTTGCTGTGTCTGGAGTGCAGCTGGTGTGGGTTTTTTTTTTCCCCTTCTCCCGGTTCTTGGTTTTTGGAGATAGAGTTTCTCTGAAGCTTTGGAACCTGTCCTGGAGCTCACTCTGTAGACCAGGCTGACCTCAAACTTACAGAGATCCACCTGTCTCTATCTCCAGAATGCTGGGATTAAAGGTGTGTGCCACCACCACCCGTCAAGTGCAGCTAGATGTTTTTATTGGAAAAACTTCCAAAAAGATTTAGTTTCTTTCTTATTTATTAATTAATAATATAATAGTTATTATTATTATTATTATTATTATTATTATTATTATTATTTTATGGAGACAGAGTTTCTCTGTGTATCCTTGGTTGTCCTGGAATTCCTGGAGAGTTGCCTGCTTCTGCCTCTCTATTGTTGGGATTAAAGGTGTGAGCCACCAGTGCCCAGCCTAATATTTAGTTACTTTTATTTTATGTGTGTGAATGTTGTGCCTGAATGTGTGTATCTGTACTATATGAATGTTTGGTGGCCGCAAAAGCCAGAAGAGGAACCGGAGTTAATACAGCTGCTTTTGGGCTTCTTTGTAAATGCCGGGATTTGAACCTGGGTCCTTGGGAAGAGCCAACAGTGCTCTTAACTACTGAACCTACTTTGTGGCCCATAAAGTCCAGCTGTTTTTAGCTGAAGGGTTTTCATTCCCCTTAGGTAGAATGTGAAAAAGGAATAAAGAACAATGCCTTGGGATATGGATGATAAGTTAAGTCCCATGAGCTTTGCTTGCTCTTTCATTCAACTTAAAAGCCCTCAAAAGTTTTTGTTTTTGTTTTTTTTTTTTAAAAAGTCAAAAAGCTTATTGGATTCAGGAAAGCTTATATTCTTTTGTGGTCATCGATACCAAATATCTGACAACAACAAAACAGTAGAGGAATTTTTTTTTAAATTTATAGGAGATGAGCCCTCTTCAGGATTTGTTTTTATTTTTTGTATATGGATGTTTTGCCTGTATATGTCTCTCCAGCCCAGGATTATTTATTTTAGCTCTCAGTTTCTGGGTTTGGGAACATTTAACAGAAGAACTTCTTTATGGCAGACAGGATGCAAGTAGTGAAACGGGCATACAGGAAGAGACTATAGCAACATGGTAGGACATACTTCCAGGACTCTATGTAGTCTCTGTTTTCTGTCTTCCTCCACCCCCCCAGTAATGACAGCTTTTTAAGACTCCACTAGGGGCTTGATCACTCATGATACCAGAGTTTCTGGAGGGGCCTCGCTCTGTTTTGCTTTTAGTTAATTCTGAATCCAATCTGGTTGACTATCACAGTTAACTATCATGTTGACTTAAACTTTCTTCATTGTTTTCCTGTGTGGTCCTTTCTTTCTATGTAGAAGGGTGATTAGGACGTAACTGTTTATATCCTAAAAGGATGAATTTGTGGAAAGGAATGAAGTATTGTGAGAGCCATTGACAAAAAGATCCCTTAGTGCATAGTTGACCTTTGTGTTCTCTGTTGTTTATTTGTGGTTGTCTAAAAAAATATTTTTGTATAGGGTCTATGGTTTTGTTTTTGTTCTTTTTAAGACAGATTTTCACTATGTATCCTTAGCTTGGAGCTCGATTTGGAGGTTAAGCTGACCTTAAACTCATAAAGAGATATACCTGTCTCTTTCTCTGCCTCCTAACATCTGAGATTAAAGGCATGTGCTACTGCAATGGGCCTGATGAAATAGTCTCATTCTACTGGAACTCACTATGTTTCTCAGGCTGCCTTTGAAATATAGTTCTCTTACTTCAGCCTCCCAAGGACTGGGGTTACTAGCATGAACTAGCTGAATTTTTCTAACTTTTATAGAACAAGTGTCTTTTTTTTCCTTTTTAGAATGTTGGTGATGATGTAGGGTCTCATATAGCTCATGGTGGCCTCAATAAGTGACCTTGAATGCATTTTCCTGCCTCCACTTGTAAATGTTAATGTTCTGGTCATTCACCGTCACAATGAACTAAGATTCCATAATGTTTTATATATCTAGGATAGCTTAATAGTGAAGGCCACCATGTCATTCTGGATTAAACTGAATATATTTAGATAGCCCTTCATCATTTAGAAAAATACTTGGTGTTAGATTTTAAATCTGATTTGAGAAGGGGCTGGAAAGATGGCTCATCGGTTAAGAGCACTGGCTGCTCTTCCAGAGGACTCAGGTTCAGTTCCAAGCATTCACATGGCAGCTCACAGTTGTCTGTAACTCCAGTTCTTGGGGTTTTGACTCCCTTTCAACAGACATGCATGCAGGCAAAATACCAGTGGACATAAAATAAAAATAAATGATTAAAAAATCTGTTTAAGAAAATCTAAGACACCTTCCCTAAATACAAAGTGATAAAGAGTTCTTCCATATTCACCAGTAGACTTTAAATGATAATTGCAGATACCAGAAATTAGAAAAGAATAATATCCCTGAGTGCAAGACAGTTTTAAAAATGTTTATTTTTTTAGGGGTTGTGTCTCTTACTGTGACAGTCTGGCTGGCCAGGAACTTTCTGCCTCCGTAGTACTGGGGCTAAAAGCATGTAGAGGAGGGAGTGATTTGATAGTGATCTGGAAAAGTGTTTATTCAGAGAAAGAAAATTTCTTAGGGTAGAACCAGCATAAAGCAGGGCCTTAGCCAGTGCTTCCGTCTGTGGTTCTAACATTTATTTTTGGACTTTGCTTCTTTCTTTCTCTAGGAGATGTTGAGTCAGAGAGTTTAGTTCTAGGATGCTCCCAGATCAGAGATTGCTGGAGTTTGACCTTATGTTGACAAAGAATGCTTTAGCCTTTTTGGTGGAGAGAGGAAAATATGCCAAAGGACATCTGAGTGATTTGTTATCTTAGAACTTTTCACTGGTCTCCACACGTGTCGCGCCTCCCCCCTCCCCCCCAAACATACACTCTTTATATAGTCCACTCTTCCTGGACTAAAATAGGTTTTCTTGTATCTCATGCTGACTCCAACAAATAGTAAACTTGTACAGCTTTAAGAAATATTTTTATGTGCATATGTGTGCCTGCATGAGTTTATGTCACTGTGTGCATGCAGGAACTTGTGGGAGTCAAAAGAGGTTGTCAGATCTTCTGAGGGGAATTATAGATGGGTATGAGCTATCTATCGGTAGACCTGAACCCAGGTCCTCTGCCAGAGCATTAAAAGTGTTCTTCATTGCTGAGTCATCCTCTCCAGCTTCAACCTCTAATCCTACCACTTTCATCTCCAGAGTGCTAGAGTGATAGCTGTGTACCACCATACTCTTTATGTCATGCTGGCCTCATGCGTACTAATGTATGGAACTGCCAGTGGTGTTAGAGTTCTAGCCCTCATTGTGTCCTTTTCACTGGCCCATTTACCTTTCTACAGCTGATTGGAAATATCCATCAGGATACATGGTTTGGAGCCGAGTGGAGATTTGATGTGGTGGCTCAATATGTTAAATTATTTTCCATTATGGTTGACATTGTCTCCTAGAATTAGAAAGTTTTAATCAGGGTTTGTGAATTTTCCTGAATGGGAACTGCTGTTTAAGGTGGAAATCCCTTTTAAGTGTAGTTCATTCGGTTGACTACAAATTTGATTATTGAAAAGAGATATACTGTTGACTCATAAAGTAGGCCTTTCTAGATATATTAATACAAAGTATTTGGCCAGCCCATAACTCTTAATATCTTCTCTCCAAACTCTGTTGAGCCTAGACAGCAATAATGAAGGCCCTAGTTCTATTAACTCTGTATTAAAACTATTTGATTTAGAACATATCCTACATCTTGCTGGTAGAATGAATTGTAGTCAGGCCACATGATCTAAAGAAGCACACTCTTAGTTTACGACTGACTAAAGTTACTGTGTGTTGGATGTGAAGTGACTTTCTGTCTTATTTGGGGCGATATTCCTGAGGCTTTGTAATAAGTTTTGAGATTTGACATTTTGAGGGCAAAGATAAGGTTCCTTCTTAACTAGAAGAGTGGGTGTATCTGGGATTTAGAACTTAGTTTCTAACTCCTTGTCCCATCACTTTGAAACCTGTGTTAAACCTTAGTCCTACATGTATCCACCTTATCACTTTTACCGAGAAGGCTTGGCAGACCTACCGTGTACACTGAGCATCCTTGGAATGTGGAAATGCAGCAAACATAGTAGTATCTTTGCTTTCTTTGCACGGATGTATTTCTACACTTTCATGCTTCTCTTCTGGCTAAAATGCTAGCTTAAAAAAGAAAAGAGGCTGGATACAATATCTTTAATTCTAGTGAATTGGAGGCCAGCCTTGTCTAAATAGTGAGTTCTAGGACAGCCAGGACTATGTAGAGAGACCCTGTCTTCCCATGTAGCCTAGGCTGGCCTTTATTACTATTACTACTAATTTTTTTTCTTATGTACATTGGCGTTTTGCCTGCATGCATGTATGAGGATACCAGACCCCCTGGAATAGGAAGACAGTTAGGAGCTGCCGTGTGGGTGCTGGGAATTGAATCTGGGCCCTCTGGAAGAGCAGCCAGTGCTCTTAACTGCTGGAATCATCTCTCCAGCCCTCTAGCTTGCCCTTTTACAGTGATCTACTTGCCTTTGTGCTGGGATTAAATGTGTGTGCCACTGTGGCTGTCTGTTAGTGTCTTTTTGATGCATATTTTTATACTTGAGTAAAGCAATTAAACATTTATGACAGTAAATGTCACTTCCAATACCATATTTATATGATACCATTAATAGCATCATCTGTGAGTCATTCTTTTGTTTTGCTTTGTTGTTTGAAATATATCTACACTATGAAACCAAGGCTTGCCTTGTACTCTGTTTTTGCTTGGAAAATGCTGGGATCATAGGTGTCACTTTTCCTGATGGGACCCCAGCCCTCCACTTTTTTTTTTTTAAGATGAGGGAAAGAAAACCAGGTAAATCTCTGAGTGTCAATACTAAATGGACTGATTCCATTTTGTTGCTCACAGTAAAAGAATAGGAACAAACAGTTTTTCTGTCTATGCTTATTATCATTTCATTGACATAATGTTTTTTGTGATGGTCCTTCGATGTTAGAATGTTTTTTTTTTTAATAGATAGGCAAGAGACTGATGTGCTTATGCTCTGGCTGTTTGAACCTAGATACATCACTTGCAGTTCATCATGTCAAGTTTTACTCTTTGAAAGATCAGCTGCTAGTTTGTGCTCCTGCATTAAGCTTTCTTGCTCTCTCACCAGCTAAAAGCTATGGAGTGAGTTCAGGGGCTTCCTCCTGTAATTAAGGCCCTATACTTAGCACCAAGAAATCCAGTTCAATTGTATAAACAGCTGTAGCACTTAGATGCCTTTCTTGCCCCTAGGGTTGTGAAGATGTGAAGAGGATGAGTACCAACAAAACTGAAAGGCCCTGCTCCTCTTCTGCAAGTAGTTACTTCAGAAACACTGGTACCCAGGATCCAACAGGGCTGTTGCTTGTCAAGTTGAGTCTGATATGAGGCCCTCTGTTTTTGAGACAGAGTCTTAACTGTGTAGCCCTGGCTAGGCTGAAACCCGAGGTGTTCTTGCCTCCATGTCATAAGTACGGGGACAGAGGGGAGGATATGGTCGGCATGCTCTACCATAGCTGCCAAGGCATTTGTTACCAGAATCGTGGAGTTGAACCAGATCAATAGGCAGGTTTGTCTGTATCATCTGCTATGACATAGACACCCCTGTTCTGTGTGCATAGTCAGACATAATGGTGTCTAAGAAGTTGGGCTTATTTGTGCTTTGTT
>NC_022016.1:54092354-54097105 GCF_000317375.1 Microtus ochrogaster | reverse complement strand
CTGCCTTCCAAGTGCTGGGATTAAAGTTCTTTTTTTTTTAATTTCTTAATTTATTTCATTAATTTATTGGCTCATGTGTAGCCCTGACTGACCTGGGACTCACAGAGCTCTGCCTACCTTTGCCTTCACAGCACTGTGATTAAGGGTGTGGTGTGTACCACCATGCCTAGCAAATCTTTCTTAATTTTGTTATAAGGAACCAGAGAACATCAAATTTATTTCATTGTAGTTTGGTGTGGTTCTCATAGCTGGGTACTTAGAGAAAGTCTTTTCTGTTTTGGTATTCTCTGTATAAATAGTAGCTACATTTTTGAAGTAGTTATTTCTGAGAATGCTCCTGTCTCTGGCACAGTGTAGCTCACTTGATTGGTGAGAAGTACTCGAGGCTGAATGACAGAGGGGCTGGGCTAAGTGTTGTATTCTCTGTCAGTTATTTGGAATTTCAGACTCTAGAGGATGTTGGCTACGGAATGGTATTAGCACTGCCTTATTCCTGAACTTTGTGCTAAAGGGTCTGGGGTAGGCCTTTTGTATATTAGGCTATCAAGAAAAATTGTGTAGTTTTTGTACATATAGGGATATTTTAACAGGAATATGGTTGGAACACGGATCAGCCGTATCATTCATCAGTAGGTAACTTGACAGACAACACAGTTCCAGTTTATTGTGTTTCTTACTGTTATTTTTCTGGACTGATTGTTAATTTGTCAGTGTTAAGGTTGGAAAGACTTTTTTTTGCTGTTCCAGTAACTTGAAGTGGGAGTTTGTTTAAAAGAAAAATAAGAAAAAAAAAAGCTTTTGTGAACTCAGGAGTGCTCAGTGGAAAGAGGTCAGTGTGTGACTTGTCTTTCAGTCAGTGTATCACAAGTGACAGGACGTTTGAGGTGCTATCGGTGTGCCTGGATGTTTTTGAAGGACTTGCTTCATGAAAGCAACATGTTTTTTGCAGACTGTTTGAGGACAAGTTGCTCCTAATGGCTGTGCATCAAAGTGTAGTGGTCGTCTAAGAGCCAGCCTGCAGCACAGACTGATGGGAGTCCTAAAGGCCATCAGTTTTTCATGTCTCTACCCCACTCCATGGCTTGGACACCTCGATTCTTCAGCAGTTTGTAGTAAATCTTTAGGGCACCTTAATTCCTTCTGGATGGATGAAAACATTAGTCCTTTGTGCCTCAGTTGACTACAAAATAGACGCCCAGTTAAAACAACTTAAGAAATAAATTTGCGTCAGTGATTACATTCTTGTTCGTTATAATAGGCCTTGATTCTTAATTTATAATTACAGTTACAAGGGCAGGAGAGCACATGCTCTTGCAGAGGACCTGGGTTTGATTCCAAGTACCCACATTGTAGTTCACAACCATCTCTAACTCCATTTCCAGGATATCTGAAGGCATCAAGCACTCACTTGGCACACATGTAAAACACTCTCAAAGAAAATGAATAAATCCTTTAAAAAAAAAAGAATTATAGTCAACAACAATAAAACCCAAAATGGTCTCTTAGAACTAGGGAGGGATGTAGCTCATGGGCTTGTCTAGCATGTACAAGTTCCCAATTGCTACTTTGTATGAAAATAAACTGAGTAAGTAAAGCAGTGGGAAAGCTGAGTGGCACCTTAAAGGGTTCTCTTTGGGCTTCACAGCTGAGATACTGCATATAGACTATCTTCTCACTCGGTTTGAAGAATTTCTTAGTTTAGTATTTCATTATTTGTGTGTATCATGTGCATGCAGGTGCATTTGGAGGCAGAGGCAGACAGCTCTCAGTGAGTTTGGGGCCAACCAGGACAGTCAGGGCTACACAGAGTAACCCTGGTGTTCCCCGCCTCCTTTCCCCCCAAAAAACCCCATAAAACACCGAAAAGACCACAAAAACCTGGCTGGCCTTGTACTCCAGCCTCAGCCTCCTGGTTGCTGGGATTACAGACATACATTTTCTGTGGGTAAAACTTATTTTTTTTTTCCATAGGCAGAAAAATCAGCATTAGGCTTTTTTAGATTCAGGAGGGAAGACTCAATGACTTTATCTTGGCCAGCTAAGTGATTGGTGGGTTTCACTGTGGTAGTAAAACTGGTGTTGAATGTCACTAACCCTGCTCATCAGAAGTGTTTTATAACCCAGGACAAGAAACTGTTAAGTTTCAGGGGCTGGAGAGATGACTCAGGGTATTTACTGTCACTCTGGAGCTGCCTGTGGTCCAGTGCCAGGGGAGCTCTTCTGGACATCACAACACAGACACGCTCACACATACAAATGTCTTTTCTCTCTCACATACACCAATAATAATAATAATAATAATAATAATAATAATAATAATAATAATAATAATAAAATCTTGTAAAAAAATTTCTTCCCTTCCTACACTGATGGTTCATGTCTTGCTGGGCATGAAATTCAAGACTGAGCCCCAGCCCCAACCCTGTTGTGTTCTTATTTTTAATACAATAATTGGCTTTGTGATGGAACCCAGTGATGATTTTTATTGCCCTTTATTTAAGCTGCCATTTGTAAACTTAGCTGCAACTGTAGGTATTCAAATTATGTTCAGTAATACAGTATAATCGAAATTACCACCAACCTTTGCCATTCTTACTTTTTTGTTTGTTTGTGGTTTTTAAGACGGTTTTTCTGTAGCTTTGGAGCCTGTTCTGCAACTTGCTCTGTAGACCAGGATGACTTCAAACTCTCAGAGACCTGCCTATCTCTGCCTCCCAAGTGCTGGAATTAGAGGTGTGTGTCACCACTGTCCAGATAACTTTTGTCATTTTAAATTCATGTTGAAGTAAATTTTGTCTCTGAAAAGAAAATGGTTTATTTGTAGTGAATTCCAGGTCACTTAATATCAGGTTTTATTTATTAGATTGTGAGTTGTAAACTCTTAAGGATATTTAAAAATGTTGATGTTGTGTGTATATTTATGTGTATACACATGATTGTGTATTTATTACTGTGTATGTTTATAGGTCAGAGTACAACTTGAAGTAGTTCTCGTCCACTATGTCTGTCTCAGGTCTTGAATTTAGATGATCAGACTTGGTGGCAAGCACCCTTATTTGCTGTGCCATCTTGCTGTCCTTACTAATTCAACAAGGAATTCATAATCTTGCTACATCAATCAATAAGCACTAATTTTTGTTATTTTTACTTAAAAAGACAGAGTCTTACTATATAATTACACAGGCTATCCTCAAACTCAGACTTCTTCTATTTCTGCCTTCTAAGTGCTGGGGCTACAGATGTGTGCCATTATACCTGTGTCTTTTTGATACTTAAAATATAATTTTATATGTGTGTGGATAGGCATGAGGTCAGAGAACAGTTTAGGGGCATTAGCTTGCTTACAGGTTCTGGAGATTGAGCTGAGGCCATTGGGCAAGTAGTGTCTTTACCTGCTGATCCATCTTGGAATCCTGATCCAAAAGGGAACAATGCACAAAGAGAAGCAATCTTTCTTTGAAAATCTTTATTACAGTTTAGAGGGGAAGGGGAAGGGAGAGAAAGCATTTGTTATTGAGAAAGAATCTTGTTTGTAATCCAGGCTTGTGATAATTCTCTTGGGGTGCTAGACGTATAGGCATATATACTACCATGACAGATTGAAGAGGTTTTTTTGTTGTTGTCATCGTCATTGAGATAAATTCTTGGGAATTCAGATGGCCCTTTATTCATTCTTCTTCTGACAATCCCCCCCCCCCCCGAACTCATGAAAGAATTGTGGTAACAGTTAATGAATAAGTCTTTCTTTTTAAAGTTTTATGAATAACTGATTTATACTTTTATTTATTTTCTGAGACACTGGCTCACTCTATAGGCCATGTTGGCTTTATTTTATTTTCAAATTTGAATAAAACTTTAATAAATAAAGAACCAGGTATGGTGGTGCAACCTTAAATTCCTAGCACTGGGGAAGTAGAGCCAGGTGTATCTCTGAGTTCTAGGCCAGGACAGCCAGGGCTGCTACACAGAGAAACCCTGTCTTAAACCACCCCTTCAGCAGCAGCAACAACACCGAAAAAACAAAGCAAACAATTCCCTCAAAACTTTAATAAACAGAATAACGACTTAGCATCGGTATAGGTCATTGCATTTGTGGACACTTTTCTGTGTTGTTGCATTCGGCTTCAAAACCTGATATGAAGAGACTAGCTAAATTTGGTGAAGTTTTGAGAAGGGATTTCTGGAAATGCTGTTTTTTTTTTTTCCTCTTTTCATTAACTTGTGAATTACTGTAGTCACCTACATAGCTCAAATTCCATTTTCAGACTGCCAGGATAGATAGGAAGAAACTTAAAGGATTTTTAAAATCTTACCAAATGGTTAAATGTTTTAGTCATTTGAAGTGAAACTAGGTTTGGAAATTTGAGTAGTAGGCAGATAACTTGAAACCTAATCATACTTGTGAGTTTGTAAGTTTCCCTGTGTGTCTTCCTTACAAGCCAAATTTTGTTGGGAGTAGTGTCTTGGGGAAGAAAGGGGAGAGAAGAAAGAGGGGTTAGAGGAGAGAGAATGGTGGTGAGGGAGAGAGTTGGGTAGATATTTACAAGTATTAGCAGTTTACACTTTAGAGCATAGGGTAGGGTAGCAGAAGGAATGCTCACTTGCTGTTAAAGACCTCAGAGAACATCATGGATACTTCCTTAGGCCGACATTAATATTGATGTGGTCATACGTGCTAGTCCTCGGTAATAGCTTCCTTAGGTCTGCAGAACTGTAGGGTTTGATTGGTTAGTGATTTTTTTTTTTTTTTT
>NC_022016.1:54055497-54090811 GCF_000317375.1 Microtus ochrogaster | reverse complement strand
TGTGTGTGTGTGTGTGTGTGTGTGTGTGTGTAGTACTGGCTGTCCTGGAACCCTCTCTGTAGATCAGGCTGGCCTCAAACTTACAGAGATCCACCTGTCTTTGCCTCTTGAGTTCTGGGATTAAAGGCCTGCGCCATTACCCACCCGCCCAGCTGGTTTCTAGATTTTTAGTAGGCCTTTATTGCTCATTCAGAGGAATTGGATTATTGCATAGACTCCACTCTAACCAGAACCACAGGAGACCAATGTGTAAAAAACCTAATTGCAGTTTATTAATTTCTGAGGAGAAATTGTAGTTTTCAGTGGACAGGATCACTATGGTTGGTGATCACTGTGCTTGACTCATGAAATCAGTTTTGAGAAGCTGCTTGCTGTTAGCATTGGAGTCAGAGAAGTTGTTGCACTCATGGTTGCAGGTTCACTGTACTCAAGCTGACTTTCTTAGGTGTGGACTTGAGTATCATCTGCTCTTTTCAATGTGCCAACTGTGTTAATGGTCTGACAGCATCTGTCTCCTTAGCTTTTGTTGGACCAATTCCTACTTCCCATCACCTTCTTTTAGAATTGTCTGATATTGCTGGGTGGTGGTGTTGCATGCTTTCAATCTCAGCACTTGAGGCAGAGGCAGGCAGATCACTGTGATCTAAGGCCAGCCTGGTCTACAGAGAAAGTTCTTGGACAGCCAGGGCTACATGTCTCAAAACTAAAAAGAAAAGAAAGAAAGGAAGAAGAAGAAGAAAAGAATTGTCAGATCTTAACCTTTTATAGCCTAGTTTTCACTTAAAGTGAATTTTGTAAAGCTGTACTGTGATTTATTGATTTTTTTTTTTTTTTTTTTTTTTTTGGACTGTAGTCTCTGGGCCAGGAAGCAGAAGCAGGATTGCTTAGAGCTGGAAATCTACTTGGATTACTTACAGAGTTCCAAGCCTAGGCTTACCTGCTCCATAAAAGAAAATGTCTGCTGGCTAGGAATGTCGCTCATCATCAGAGTACACTGAGCATTTTAACTTTGTGTAGATAGATTGTCAGTAATTCTTCCCCCACCCCAAATCCCGCAAATAAGTTAATGCTGGTTGCATTTAAATTTGTAGTGTTTGAAATTAACTCTAGCTGATGTGATAGTTTGGCAACGTAACTTATTTTTGGCAGTGAGTTGTTTTGTGGGGAGGCTGTAGCTTATGTGGTGGAAAGAATTACCTCCAGAGGTGTGATTGCTGAATTTAAGTGGCTCTGAGATCTTGATTTTTTACATTAAAGTTGTTACCTAGCTCTGTTTTACCATCAGCATTGAAGTTGAGTACTTTCATTATTGACTTTGAATAAAAAGTTGAAAGTGTTGCCACTGCTTGTCAGTTAGCAAGCATAACTTTAAAAGCTACTTATTTCCAGTGTGAAAGGTTATAAAACAGGAGAGGAGAGCATGAAATGGACAGAGATAATTAATCACTTTTTTTCTAAATCAAAAACTAGTGTACTTTCAGTACTGGGATTTAGCTGTTAGAAAAGGGATGAGAAACATTTCTTTTTTCCTTTTTCTCTTTCTCTCCTTTTTGTTTCTTGGTTCTTTTTCAGACAGGTTTCTCTTGTGTAACAGCCCTGGCTGTCCTGGAACTAAATCTGCCTCAAGTGCTGGAGTCCTGGGATTAAAAGCATGTGCCACCACTGCTAGGCAAGAAGTCTTTCTTAAAAACAAACCCAAGTGTTTGTAATACATACTTTTGCGTAGTCATGATTGATTAGTTCCTCCACTGTGTAACAAATCCCAGACCGTTTAGAAGGCCATTGTTTAAACCTCATGACTTATAAGGTCTCTTATAAGTAGCAGGCACGATGCCTACCAGGTCTGAATTTTTGCTCAGCTTTATGAGAGAAGAATCTTCCAAATTCATGTGGTTGATATCAGGATCTTGGTCTTCATGGACTCTTAGAATGAGGCCTTCAGTTTCTAGTGAACTGTTGGGTAGAGATTTCTTGGTTCCTTGGCAAAATGAGCCACTCTCTGGTGTGGTTCACAGCATAACAGCTGTCTAAAAGCTGAGCAATGGTGGTGGTAGTAGAAGGAAATAGAAGTGGTGCAGGGCACTATAACTTCTGTGACCTCACAGCATCCCATTATAGGTCCTGTTTACAGTACAATGGGACTAGGTCATTTGGAGTCATCTCTTCTGCTTACCACAATTGAGTACAGACAGTAGGTTTTATAGTAAATGCTAGGTTCTGTGTAGAACTTAGAGATTTTAAAGGGCTTAACTAAGCTTCCTTTTAACTTGCCCAGATTCCCTTGGGTCAGGGATGTTTGAGCACCGATTCAACTCACCCTTTCTACTTTGCCTGGCCTCTGTCAGCATGCTGCACTCTGTCTGCCCCCCTCTTCTTTCTCTTTATCTCTTGGGAACTTGCCCAAATAGTACCTACTGTTCTCACTGATGCTAGCTAACTGATCTTCACCTCACTAATGTATATAGAGCTCTAGTACTGTGGGGGCTACCTCTAGTGTTTATTTTCTATTTTTAGTAGTAGGAGAATTGGTTGACTCAGTGACCTAGGAACAAACTTTGATTTCATTCCATTGCACCTTGTTGCTTGCATCTGCTACTAATAGGAAGTAGACTCTCTACTTACTATTTTTTCATATTTGTTTCATTGTTGATTTATTTATTGTTCATATGTTTATATTTGTGAATTTATGTGTGCCATAGTTTGTGTTGGAGGACAACATATGGAGTTGCTTCTCTTGTAACATATGTGGGTTCCAGGGATTGAACTCAAGTCCTCAGGTTTGAGGCAAGCATCTTTACCCTCTGAGCCATTTCACCAGCCCTAAAAATATCACTTTCTATATGTACTTGCTGCTTTGCATGTTGTGACAGCCTAACAGATAATAGTAAACAACGTTTGAATCTCACAAATCCCCTTTGACACCTTGAGCTCAAAGATCGCTGCTTTTAGTTACCAACTGATAAATCATAGCAAGATTGTTTATATGTTTAGCCTGGTACTTGTCAAGGCTATTCTTGAGTTTATATAGAGGATTAAGATTGGAAAAAATGGCAGCATAGGACTAGTTTCAGTCACTTTTGCTTTTTCCACCATTTCATGGAGCATAAAATTAATCAACATAGATGTTACTGCTTGTGCTTCTTTTAGTATACAAAGAAGAGTGGTAAATTGGGACTCCTGTTTGGTCTCACCCTCTTCAAACTAAGAATGAGAATTTTTGTCAGACTTGAAGGTGGTAGAAGGCATACAGCTAGTGAGTAAGTTTTATAGGCTCTTTGGAGAGGTCATTTGCAAGGTGAGAAGGAGAAATAGAATGTGAAAGCAGGAATTCTTTTAAGTTGTTCCTTGTATAGTCAATAATTTTCACTAACTCGTCTGGAATTTGACCATGATTTTGCTTATGTCTGATGCCACTGAATATGTTTCCCAAGAAGCTGTTTGGTACTTGCCGATGATGTTTCTGATTGGCACAGCCTCTGAAAAACAGGTTTGGCCTCAGAAAAAAAGAGGAGGAAGGAGGCCGAGGGCAGTTTAATAGTAGTTCCCAGGGCATATTTACCTATTTAGTCCAGTACTTCCGGTTCCTGCTTAGCTTCACCTGGACGCTTGTTTCCCTCTTCTTTTCCCTCTTTCTCTCAAAACTAGCACTTTTTTTTGGTACCCAAAAAGCACCAATGAAGGATTGATTGATGCTTGTAATTTAACTTTCCATCTTTGAGGCTGCTTAGCATTTGTACAAGTAAACGCCAGGCCAGAAGTCTTTTTGCTATGTTCTTTTCGTTTGTAAAAGGTTGCAAACTGCTTGAGTTCATGTAGTAACCTATGCCTGGGAATAGTTAGAAACTTTTTGAGGGTGGGTTAACATTGTGCTGAGAAAGCAGCAGTGAGGCTGGAAAGCTGGGGTTTATTTTTGTGGACAGCTTTGTTTTCTTTATTATGCTCAGGTGTTGCTAATAAGTTGGAAAGTTCAACATGTCCAGGAGGAGAGCAGAACTCTTGGGCTTTCTGGTGCTTTATTTCTGAAAGTCAGCATTCCATTTCTGACATTGCATAAGTCAGCTCTTCAGGTATGCCCTTTTATGCTCAGAAATAGTGTTACATGTTATCTCAAACTTCTTGGTATCCTGTCTGAGGAATAGCAGTTGAAAAGAAAACATAATTAGAGGAAGTAAGAATTTATTAAGTTAAAGACCAAGAATGATGGCAGTCTTAAGGACTTTTCCTTTGTAACTGAGACCCCTGTTTTTTTGATTGAGATCACTTTAATGGCACTATCAAGTATTAAACCTAACAGAGGTTAAGAAATTTGATTTCCCTTCTGGAAGTAGATGAGTGACTTTTTTTCTCTTTCTAAAGTCTTAGAACAGGTAGGTGTGGTAGGGAAGTGTTGGTTATTGGACGTTATAGCTTGTATTCTGTACTTTGGGTTCATAGTTGGGTTCATGCTCTTGCTTAAGTAACTTTGTGTGGTCAGGCAGTGCATGTGCAGACGGTATGCTAACAGTCATAGGCACATTCCTTTGCAGTTAGAGTCGTCTTAGCAAGCAGTTAGCTAACAGGGTGATGTTTCTACCCTTACCTCCTCCTCAGAAATCTTCACATAGACTAAGTGAATGATTCTAGGTAATTATGATGGATGTCCCGTTGCTTTAGGCCTTTCTGTATCTTTTAGTAAATAAGAACAGTGCTCTGATCACAGCTGTGTAGCCAAAACCCTTCGATTGAGCCCTTCAGGGCCCATGAGCATCTTCAGAACCCTTGTCTAAAGAAAGTGTTGACTGCTGTACTTTCATTCTTTATGAATTCTTTAAAAGCATCTATTATTTTTAATTTGCAGCAGCTCTTGCCAGGTAAAAAGTTTTGGGAAACAGATGAATCCAGCAAAGATGGACCAAAAGGAATATTCCTGGGTGATCAATGGCGAGACAGTGCCTGGGGAACATCAGGTAATCTAGCTCTAGCGTCTCTACTGTGATTTATGCCTGTCTTAGAGCTCCCTTCCTCAGCACTTGGCAAGTCATGTATTTCACATCAGTGGCAAAAGCACTCCAAGCAAATGTCCTGTCCAGTAGTAGCTTAGATATTGTAATATATTAAAAATAATTAATGCAAAATCAAATCTTCAATATTTTCTGAAGTTCTAGTCACAGAAGAATGTACTCATTTGAAATGACTGTAAATTTAGCTCTGAGTTTTCACTTTGTGCTATTGTCAGCTTGCCTGGAATTGGAAAATCCAAGCCTGTGCTTTGAACTTCATGATTCTTTCATCCCTTGATGTTCTGTGCCATATATGGAATAGTAATCTTTTTTTTTTTTTTTTTGTTTTTGGAGACAGGGTTTCTCTGTGGCTTTGGAGCCTGTCCTGGCACTAGCTCTGTAGACCAGGCTGGTCTCGAACTCACAGAGATCCGCCTGCCTCTGCCTCCGGAGTGCTGGGATTAAAGGCGTGCGCCACCACCGCCCAGCTTGGAATAGTAATCTTTAAATGTGCGTGGGGCCAAATGAAATCACCAGGCACAGACATTCTTGTGATAGACTTCCCCTGAAGAGGGCTGGGGAGAGTTACTAGAGGCAAACAAAGCAGCAGTAGATAGAAACCATAGCTTCCAGAGAAGAGAAGATAGAAAACCCAACACTGGACAAGCTGTGTTCAGGACAGTGCAAAATGGAGTTCTCAGAAAGATTTGTTGTTGCCAGTAAGCAACATTAAAGAAATTCTGCAACTCTAAAGAGGTGAACATTGGCTTATCAACCTAACTATGTGAATTGCTGTCCTTCTTTGCTATCCTCGATAGAGGAGGGGTGTGTTCTGTGTCCTTAGCTCATGTAGAATATCAGTGCTTATTGAAAGACCCAAGAGGAAAGCTTGGCTCAGCTGACTCTAGTGGGTCTCCTGATTCCCAGACATTGCTTTATCCATGAGACATCACTCATAATTTGTTTGGTCCTCTGGCTGCACTGTGTCATACTTGTGTATCTTTTTTGTAGATCATTCAGTTTCCCAGCCAATCATGGTGCAGAGAAGACCTGGTCAGAGTTTCCATGTGAACAGTGAGGTCAATTCTGTACTGTCCCCACGATCGGAGAGTGGGGGACTAGGCGTTAGCATGGTGGAGTATGTGTTGAGCTCATCCCCGGGCGATTCCTGTCTAAGAAAAGGAGGATTTGTAAGTTGGCTTGAGGAACTTGTTCCTATCTCTTTCTTCCCCTTCCCTCAAAGCAAAATGTGCCTTTTGAGTTTCCTAGATATTCACAGCATTCATTACAGGGTGTTAACACTTCCATTGTAGCACAGAGCTCAGCAAGCATTAGCAGGAGAGGTAAACTACATTTCAAAGATGGGGTACATCGTGAGATAAGAGCTAAAATCAAAGTCTCAGTTACTTGATCTATGAGAAAACACTCTTCATTACAACCAAAAGCAACTTTTTTACAAAGGAAGCAGAAGTTGGGTGTCAGTAGAAGGGAGGTACTTGTCTGAGAGAGGAATGATTGGCCACCAACCAAGAACCTTAAAAAGCATTCTTGTTTTGCAGGCTAGATTTTAATTTTTGGTGGTCTTTATTAAGCAGCTTTTTGCCTATCCTGATGAGGGGAGTTTGAAGTTTCTTTTTTTTTTTTTTTAAATTCATTGCCACTAGCCTCACTTATGCTGGCCAAATAGTAGCTATAGCAGCCTTTGCTTCCTGCCACTTCCTATTAAAGCATTCTTTCTGAAGCTCTGTGATTGCTTTCTCAAAGCATACTATATATATCAGCTCTATAGATTGAAGAATCTTAAGAAATAATCTACTTGAGTTTTACTCATTTTGTACTCTCTGACTGATGTTATATGTAGCTGCTAAGAAGACCAGTAGGGACTCTGGCATGTGCCTGTCTTCTTTACTCCCTAACTTGCTTGGTTTTGTTCCTTTTCAGTCCTTTTCTTGGAAAGTTTTTATGACCTAATACTACCTGGTGACAAATGTTTGAAATACCTTTCCCCCTCATATTATCATAATTTTGGTTTTATCCATACGTGTATTTCTTTATATGTTGCATTTGTTACCTAGACTGCTTTTCTGTGCTGGTCCCTCACGTTGCTTAAAACTCTAGAATAGCAGTAGTTGGTGTTTGGTGTTTAAGTAGCTTGCTCTGTATGTCAGGTACATTCTTGAGTACTAGCCTTTTCAAAGCTGACCCTAATGTTTCTGGATCTTTTGACTTTGTCCAGACACAGTGACTTATAAATCAGATAGGAAACAGCTTCTGTGTTCCTTCTCAAGGAGCTCCTTGGGGGAGAATAGATCTACACTTTGGATATGAGGAATGGGATCAAGCTGAATGCTCATTTTCCTATCTTCTCAAAAGAAGACTGGAACTCTGTTTTCACTAACCTCCTTAACCTCTTAAGATTTCTTTGAGAAAGTGCTGCCTTCTAAACACTGCCTGCTGCTTTGAGTTACTTGCTGGAGAGAAATGAGAGCCTTGATAACAATGGCTGTGAATTCTCTGACCAGTTTCTGGTTTGTGAACATTAGCCACAGGCACACACCCAGATTCTGTGAACTTTGTAAGAGGGAGAAAAATCACTTGAATTGAAACGTAGATAAAACAACGGAATGAAATTATTACTAGTGGAATCATTTTATTTTTTTATTTTTATTCTTTAAAAATATTTATTTATTTATTTATTTATTTATTATGTATACAATGTTCTGTCTGTGTGTATCCCTGCAGGCCAGAAGAGGGCACCAGACCTCATTACAGATGGTTGTGAGCCACCATGTGGTTGCTGGGAATTGAACTCAGGACCTTTGGAAGAGCAGGCAATGCTCTTAACCGCTGAGCCATCTCTCCAGCCCTAGTGGAATCATTTTAAAGACAGTTTTATGATAAAACCCCACCTTTGGGTTGTAAAGTAGGGTTCCATTTTTAGTTGTTTTGGGAAATTGGTCATTTTTATCTCTGGGGTAGTATTGTGATTAGATGAAATTAGGCCTCAGGCCGGATGATATGATGACTATCCCACCTCCAGTTGAAAACAGTAGTCCCCAGGAGACAGCACTCTTGGCAGTTAGATGATTTCCTAAGCTTCTGAGGTGCACACCCAAGATAATAGTAACCGAAAATTTATGTTCTCCTCTCTTAGGAGGACGACTGTGGGGGTAGAACCCTGTCTAACACTTTGATTTCTATGCCATCTGTAGATTGATAGAAGACTGGTAGATATCAAGCCATGGTGTTGGCAGGTGCCATATTCAGGCATGTTGACCAGAGAACGGCTGGTCAGCATTGGAGTTGCATTCTGCTGTTTTGTTTTTGTTTTTTAAGATTTATTCACTATGTATACAGTGATTCTGTCTGCATGTATGCCTGCAGGCCAGAAGAGGGCACCAGATCTTGCTACAGATGGTTGTGAGCCACCATGCGGTTGCTGGGAATTGAACTCAGAACCTCTGGAACAGCAGCAGGCTGTGCTTTTAACCTCTGAGCCATCTCTCCAGGTCCTCTGCTGGCGGGGTTTTTTTTTTTTTTTTTTTGGTTTTTCGAGACAGGGTTTCTCTGTGGCTTTGGAGCCTGTCCCGGAACTAGCTCTGTAGACCAGGCTGGTCTCAAACTCACAGAGATCCGCCTGCCTCTGCTGGGATTAAAGGCGTGCGCCACCATCGCCCGGCTCTGCTGGTGTTTTTTATGACCTATGTTTACTCCTTTGTTGGTTAGGATGATACCTAGAGAAAACTGTAGTCATGGGAAACCTGAATCACTCTCTAGTTCTCATGATATGGATACAACATCTTTCTTTAAAACAGAAGTACTTCAGTATTAAGTTTGGAGAGCAAGTAGTTTTCCAATTTCATGAGATTTCCTCATCACAGCTTGAATAAAAGGATTTAGCTCTTTGTCTTCCTTCCTTGTGCTTCCTTGAGTTGATTTTGGTGCTGTAAATATTCTCAACTTAATAGTTTTTGTTTCTGAGATAAGGAACACTTTTAAGGGTGGGGCATGGTGGTGTACACTAGAGAGAAGCCAAAGTATCCTGTGAGTCTGAGGCCAGCCTGGTCTACATAGTGAGTGCCAGGCCAGCCAAGGCTACATAGAACCTGCTACAAACAAACTACCTAACTTATTTTGGGGTTCAACAGAAGACTTTGACAGCTGCACTGTTCTCATGTTTACTGTGAATGCTAGCTAGCCTGCTGCATGTGTATCCCCCCACCTTTTACAGTGGTAGATTTTGGAATGAGAAAAACTTGAATTCCTGAGTCAAGTCTTTTTTTTCCCCTTTTAATTTCATTTGTTCCTGTAATACGATATTTCACAAGTAGTTATAAAATCATAGGAAATTTGAAATTCTATGGGTGATATTGCTTATCTAAGGACTCTGTTGGTCTTCTGATTTTCTTCAAATAGGTTGAACATGATTGCTACCTTGTTTATCCACTGCAAACACTGGATTAGTGACAACTGGTCTAACTTGGGGAGATGTTGGAAGCTCTCCCCATTTGTGTCAAGCTCCTGCTTTCTGACCTGGAGAATGCATACTTCTAGCTGTCATCTGGGCCACAACAATTTGGCTTGGGAGGCTAGTATATTATAATTGATTTTTGTAAAATTTTGGGTATTGTATTACATATAAAAGTCAGAGTTTGAGTCTCAATTGAATTCTTCATCTGTATAACAGGGATAATTAGCATTCAAGGAAGTCTCATAATATGTAAGAAAGTATATTGATACTCAAAGTTAGTGTGCATCGATATCACTAGCATCACCCTGGGGCTTAGGATTGCTAGACCCTACCCTAGGCTTCCTGAACTGAAAGCCACATGCCATTTTGGGGACAAGGTGTCATTATGTAACCCAGGCTGGCCTCAAACTCATAGTCTTCCTGCCTCCGTATCCTGAGTGGCAGGCTTGCAGAATGTGCCACTATACCTTAATTTTCAATAAGATAATCCCCATTCCAACCCCCACCCCTGTGATTGACATGTGTACTAAAGTTGAGACACTATTAGAATCTCCTTGGAAGATTATGTTATAGGATAGAATGAATGCCTTTAGATTCTGGCTACTTCTGCAACTGAAACCACATGCTGTATTCTGCAATGTCAAACTTAAAAAGAAAACAAAACCAAACTGCTTTTGAGGGTTTTCTAATAAAATCAAACATTTTTTGCCTGAAAGTTTTTATTTTCCTCTTGGATATCATAGCAGATGCCTATTCGTCTTAACTTTCTGCACACCAGGAATTGGGTGATCAGGACCATGGTGCCTGTGTAGGCCATGCACTTTTTTCAGCTTTTGTTCCTTCTGAAATCAGTGCATATTTCAAATGGGTCCACGTCAAACTTGAACCAATGTTGTGTCCTTTTTTTTTCGTGGTATTTAGCACGATAGTATCTCAGAGTCCATGAAATGTAGTGGCTGCATTTTTTCATACTAATTTTAGAAAAACAAATTGATTTGTTTTTATTTTTTGAAGAACTTTAATTGTAAGAATTGCCTTATTTAATACTTAGAACAACCCTTATGGTAGATTAATTTATAGATGAGGAAAATAAGACTCAGAAGCAAAGTTCTGGATTCAAGCTTTCTTTTCATTTCTGTTTTGTCTGGCATGGCATTTGTTCTATGGTGACTTTTGAGCTAGGTTCTCATTAAGTTGTTACAGAAAGGCTAGCAACTCCAAACTTTTACTTATTTTCTTGATACTGAAAGTCTATACCCATTAGAGAAATTAACTATTGTACTCTGAAAAAATTTGGGTTGGGGGCTAGAGAGATGGCTCAGCAGTTGAGAGCAGTAGCTGCTCTTCAAGCTAGAGGACCCTGGTTCAATTCCCAGTACCTTCACGGCAGCTCACTGCTGTCTGTAACTCCATTTCCAGGGGATCTGACACCCTCACACAGATATACGTACAGGCAAAACCCAAACACTAGTGCATACTAAATAAACAAATAATCAAAAAAATGGGGGGGGGCTGCATAAGACTTCGTTTAGTTAACATCATCTTGTTTTGTAGGCATAAAATACTGCTTCTTTGGTACCTATGGAGGAGAGCCTCTGATCTCACTAAATGGCCCTTCCACTATGTGAAGTGTTGTTACAAGAACCTGGCCATCAGAGGATTTCTGGCTTTAAGTTCCTTGGGAATAAGAGAGATGTTTAGAAGTATCTTCCTTTATCATTGCCCGGAAAAGGCATGTGCTTCATTTTTTTTTTTTTTTAACCAATATCTGCTTGACTCCTGGTTCTTTGGTAGCTAGCAGTGGGTAATCTTCTTCCATTACCGTGTTGCTCGGCTATCTCTCAGCACCCTTTTCTTCCCACTGTAGAGAATGTGATAGGGCCTCAATGCTTGTGCAGTCTACACCACTGGTGGTGGTTTTGAACATTACTGTTCAGGGTTTTCATCGCATTAAAGAAAGATTCCGTGATCCTTGCTTGTTTTGTCATTTATTTATGTGTTTTTTCAGGTCATAGGGTTTTTCTTTTTAGTATTGTTGTGTACTAAACAACAGGACAACAAATCAAGGACACTTGTCTTTTTAATTTTTCTGTTTGATCTTAATTATGTTGTTTCTGAAGTACTGGTACTTAAGAGAGCTTTTAGGTTCCAGGACAGGCTCCAAAGCCACAGAGAAACCCTGTCTCGAAACAACCAAAAAAAAAAAAAAAAAAAGAGAGAGAGAGAGAGAGAGCGCTTTTAGGGAATTTTTCTTAAAAGTGCTATATGTGGAAGCATTTTTAGATGAAGTAAATCGGAATGTGTGTGGGTGGACCCCAGGCACCTATAAATTTTGAGATTATGATATCAACCAGGACTAAAGAGCCACTTTCAAATGGCTGCTCTGGGAGGACCATATCAGTTATGTGCTTGTGTTTGGTAGTATTATGTGCATCTATTCTGCTGTATTTTTGCATGTGTATAAAATAACATTCTTAAACTTCACACATGCAATACTTTTTTGCTGTTCATAACTATTTATTAAACAAGATTATCTCTGTTTTAAAGATAAGAAAACTAAGACTCAGATATTAAATGACCAAAGTCCTATGTCCAGTAAATGTTGCAGATAGAACACAGAATAGTACACCTGTGCCAGTATTATCTGAAAGACCACATAACTGCAAACACTCCACCTTAATGTTATTAAGAACTACAAAGATGCCCAAAATGGATACTTTATACTCTATTTTAATTTTCCCCCTAAATTTATTTTTATTTTATGCATATGGGTTACCTGCCTGCATGTTTATCTGTACAACATGTGCACGCAAATATCCCTGGAGGCCAGAAGAGGGTGTCGATCCCTAGGAACTGTTTTGACCTGCCATACAGCTGCTAGGATTGAACCCTAGCCATCTTTTTAGCTCTACTTTTCTGTTAGGCTTTCCCTCCCTCCCTCTCTCCCTCTCTCTCTCCCTCCCTCTCGCCCTCCATTTCTTTTTACACACACACACATCATTCATTCATATATATGAATGATAGTGTCCAATAGTGAACAGGCTAGCCTATAACTTGTTTACGTTCATGGTAATCCTCCTGTTTTATCACCTGAGTGCTGGGATTACAAGTTTGACTTCCCTGCCCTGCTGGCCCCTCACTAAGAGACCTTTTTGTAATTATTTGAGACAGGGTCTTTTACTGTGGCCCTAGATAGCTGGTAACTTAATGCTTCTGCCTCTTAAGTGCTAGGACTACAGAAAAAAAACATTTTCATCATCTGGAACCTAGTACTGTCTTTAGGTAGCAGCTTGTTTCTCACTATGATCTTGACATAAGGCAGATTTGATTGCCAGCTATTTTTGTTGTGAGTCATTGTTTATTCAGTGAACTTTTTATTTTTAAGTAAAGTGGATTTGCGCATATATATATATATATATATATGTTTATACACACACAAGTGCTGAAGTTTTAAACGTTCTCCACAATTTCTACAAGTGGAGATTCACCATGAAAAATCAACAGGTAGGAACATCTCTCAGATCCCTTACTGTCCGGTAGAAAGAGTTGCCAATGCTTTGCCAAAGATTTGATGTTTTAATAGGAGAAGAAAGCCAGACAACAAATTTTAGGAATGGATTTTCAGGATTGGCGAAAACTAGCCCTCCTCGGGGAATATTTTGAAAATAGAACCTTTGACTATGAAATTAATAATGAAATTTTGTTATTGACTGTGTTTTCAGTATAGACCAGTGAGCAAATAGATTGAGCAGGTTTGCAGGAAGCCCTTGTGAAGGTCGCCAAAGAGTGAGAATGCTGAAAAGTGAGCTGCCCACTGAAGGTGCCTCTGCCCGTATCATGCTTGCTGTATAGGACCTTCCTACTGCTCCCTTCTTCTAGTTCCTGTGCAGTTTTATGGACTTTTGAACTCCTTGGGAGATACTGGAACTAAACAATTTTTCTTGAGCCATAGATTTGATTTATAGGCTTCATGAGATACTTACTGTCCATTGACAGTAATAGTTTCTTTTTGCCATTGCAACAATATTCTCACCAACTAGACTGGTTTAATGATGATAAAGAGAAGATCAACCTTCTTATTTTTGGCATTTTGGTTTCACAGTAGATTTTCATCCTCACCATTAGAACACTTCTGGTTCTGCTAGATAGTGTATTCATCTTTATAGCTGTAGCTACAAAAAATGAAAACTTTACTTCCTTTTCTTTGCATTGTGTAGGTTGGTGCTGATTCTGGTTATCATGCAAACTCTGTTGGCCTTTAGAGCCTTGTCTTCCCATATCTGTGTTTGAAGTTTCAGGGTATTCCTTCAATTCTGTGTGTTGTAGAAGTACAGTCTTGAGGCACATGCCACTGTGGCTCTTGTTGTGCTTCAGTGTCTGGATGCCACTAGAGGCTATGCTGTGTATACTGATCCTATGTACTCCTATCTTCATATTATCCACAAAGGCTTTCTTTTTGTGCGTGTATTTGACCTGAGAATGACTTTAAAAGGAAAATGAGATCTGAAATAGTATCCTACAGGTCTGAGACTGTCAGGCTCTTGCATTGTAGTTCTGGCCAGGTGATTTCTAAACTCTTCAGAGAACTTCTGTAGTTTTCTCTGTGCAACTTGTCACTCTTTTCAGTAAGGCTGCTCACAACTGTCTGCTGCTCTGTGCTCTGCTGAGTTCCACTGAAGATAACCTGGTGATTGGATGCTTGCTGTACAAGTGTTTGCTTTTTGTCCACTGGGCTTGCTTTGTGCCAGGAACTTTAATTTGAGCCATGTGCACTTGTTTTCTCCATAAAGCAGGAGTCAGTGATGGGAATAGCAAGATTGCTTCTCTCATTTTATAAAAGCAATTTAATTAGTGCCCTGCAATGCTAGGGTCTGCAAAACTCTGTACTATGTCATGTCTCGAGATAGTTGTTTTCCTTTTGGAAATCAAAACTTTTTTTTCTTCTTCTATATCTAAGACTTATGCTGGATTCTATTAAGAAGACAAACATTTGCATTTCTTTAAAAGGAAGGACTTGAATGTATCTGGTTTCCAATCCATCGCAGTAGGTCCAGTGTTTGAAAGTGTGAAACATTTCAGAAGTAAATTCTATTGTATAAAATTCCTCAGTTATATCATTAAAACTAATTTGCACTTAAATATGTAGACAATGGAAGATGAGTTTTAAGAGTATGCTTCCAAAAAGAAAGATTTAATTTATTTTGAAGCATCTTCAAAAAAAAAAGTCAATGTTGACTGGACTGGTACACACTTGTAATCTAAGCATTTTAGAAGGCTGAGGCAAGAGGGTTGCCAAAAATGCAGGCCAACCTGAGCTTTGTATGTAGTCTGTTCCAAGCTAGCAAGGGACAGCAAGAACCTGACTCAGAAATCAAACAGACAGAGACATAAACAAAACAAACAGGCAAATCAAACAAATACAATAATTTTAAGGATTTGGTACAACAGGGTGGAACTGGGGTGGTAGTACAAGAGGCAAGGTATATTTATAAATATATAAAGTAGAGACAAGTTGAGTTAGAATAATTTTGGCTCACATTGTTTCATGTTTAGAAATGAAGGAGGGGCTTATAGGATAGTGAGAAATCATGTTTTTATTTTTTGTTTGTTTTTGTTTTTTTAAACAGGCATAATTCTTTTTCTGTTGGAGTCATGCTAGACAGATTTGAGAGTAGAGAAGTTGAGAGTTCCACAGTTTTAACTGGGCTTTGACTAGAAGAGGGGATTGGGCAGAAGGGAAAGTATATGGTATGATAAGATGTCCTCAGTTCTGTAACATACCTGTCTGTGTGTCTTCCCCCATTTGGCAAAACATTCTGCAGTGTTCTTGCCTCTGTGTTGTTTGTAAACTAGACTGTAATATTGGAAGTGGGTGCAGTCTTGTTTCAGTTAGCATTTAGTGTAGTCTGTGTGCACAGTGGGTGTCCACAATTAGCTGATGATGATTAGTGAAGCTGAAGCTATTTTTTAAACAGGGCCCAAGAGATGCAGACAGTGATGAAAACGACAAAGGTGAAAAGAAGAACAAGGGTACGTTTGATGGAGATAAGCTAGGAGATTTGAAGGAGGAGGGTGATGTGATGGACAAGACCAATGGTTTACCAGTGCAGAATGGGATTGATGCAGACGTCAAAGATTTTAGGTTTGTATATTTTACACTTCTGATTTTGAATTGTGGGCTGTGGGTTCTTTGCTTTTATTTTAGTCTCTTCCTTCCTGTTTCTTTAAAAAAAATTGGATCTAGTATAGATGATGCCATAGAGCTGTAAACTAACTGGTAAGGTGGAATTTTCTAAGAGCTGACCATGTTTGATGCTTTGCCCAAATGATAGAATTTGTATTTGTATGGAGCTGGGTTCTCAGAGTTATTTCACAGAGGAGATTTTAGTAAAATACTTTTGGTGTAGGTAGGTGTTTTAGGACTCCCCCCCCCCCCCCAGTTTCTCCCGTACCACTATACACTAGCGCCCCCTCTCACAATGGAAGGAGAAATAACTGAGAACTTTTGCTCCTTCTCCCATTTCATTTGCGTTCAGCAGCTCCATTCCTCGTAGGTAGGCCAGGCATCAGTTAATTCAGACTGAAGAAGTAGAAGTTGAGATGCAAAGGGTCTCACTATGTAACCCAGGCTGGCTTTGAACTTGCAATCCTCCTGCCTTGGCCTCTGAGTGCTGGGATTTCAAATGTATACTGCCAGACCCAGAAATGGTTTGTTGCTAGTCATACTTTCCACGGAAAACTCATGTGCCATCTCTGGTTATGCCTGAGTTGCAGATTTTACCCCTGTAGCAGAACATACATAGTATTATACATTTGTCTTCCCCATTTGGCAGCCATTATTTTTTATATAGACAAGCTATTCTTTATGGTGTGTAATTTTAAAAAGTATAATTTTTTTGGTTCAGTGATACATGTATAAATAATGCCAGTCTACAGGTAATGAGTGTTTATTTGAATACACATACAAACATGCATTTCACATCCTCCACATACCCACTAGTATAAAAAATGTATTTGCATCTTTTGCAGCAAAAGTATCAGTTGCTTAATAAGCCTAATTTTGTATATATTGAGCATACATAGAATTAGAGTCTTTGAAATTTGAGGCAAATGGCAGTAAATGCTTGTCTGTGTTCTTAGGATGTGTTCAGATAGCCCCACCTCCTTGTAGCACAAGCACCCTGGAGCAATGCTTTGTGATATCTGGATGGGGCAGGAGGTGGTTGAAGTGGTGGTGTATGTGAAGGATCATGACAATACTTTTAACTTGTACCAGCTGTGTTCTTTTTTAGAGATGAACGATTGAATGTAGGCACAGGCTGCTTTCCTTTGCCTGTAATGGGTTTGAATGATACAGTCATTTAACATAGGGTTGTGGTATATCTCAAGTCCCAGTACAGTACTCATTTAAGCTTGTGGCCAAGTAATCACCACTGGTGCCTTCTTTGCTCTTTGCAGTGTCATGACATGGAGTATGCATCTAGCTTAAGTTTAGTATTGTCTTTGGAGTAGGAGCTTGTGGTCAGCAATGAAGCTTTATACATTTTTGAACTGATGCTTCTTCCATTCCTTTGGCAGATGGGTGTAGTGTTTAACACTCATACTAAATAGTACATGAAAACCTTTTTATTAAAATCATTTTAAGAATTGGAATTTCCTCTAGGAATCAGCATTGGGTGTTTTGCTTTATTTGGAAACAAATTCTTGTGCATACTCCAGCATAACTTTGAAACTTGCACTGAATGCTGGGTTCATAGGTGTGTGCCACTTTGCCTGGCCTGGGAACTAACCTTTCCGGTTTGCTCTGTGTTTAAAAGGAGTGACTACTGGTGGAATGTATTTATTTACCTCTGTGTTTGGGGGGACATTTGTTTTCATGACTGCCATGGGAAGTATTGTTTTTAGCTTTCTCTGTTTCTTCAATTTAGATTCCATGGTAAAGGTATTGTCCATTAATAGCAGATGATACAGGTTCAAGAGGTGTCTAGGAGGGAAAGCAAACAATAGACTCATTTTAGAGGTGTCAACCCTGTAAGCCTTGTCAAATATTTTGTAGAACTAGCTTCGAAGACTAAACTGGGGGTTGCTGTAGTGTCCCTCCCCGATCAAAATAAGGTTTAATGCCCTTTACTTTCTCTGTTTAGCCGTACCCCTGGTAATTGCCAGAACTCAGCTAATGAAGTGGATCTTCTGGGTCCAAACCAGAATGGTTCTGAGGGCTTAGCCCAGCTGACCAGCACCAATGGTGCCAAGCCTGTGGAGGATTTCTCCAACATGGAGTCCCAGAGTGTCCCCTTGGACCCCATGGAACATGTGGGCATGGAGCCTCTGCAGTTTGATTATTCAGGCACGCAGGTACCTGTGGACTCAGCAGCAGCAACTGTGGGACTTTTTGACTACAATTCTCAACAACAGGTACAGTGTGTATCTTTGTCACCCTTCTACTTTTCTCTCTAACCAGCACATTATGGGGGTTTGGATGGGCAAAGGTGTTATTTTAAAATGCCACCAGCCAGCTACTTTTTATCCCGCAAAGAAATAAGTTTACAAAGTTTACCTTTCTCCTCAGGAACCTGGGTCTTAGGCTAACATTGCTGGGATGAGAGCATCTTGCTCTCTATATATTGTGCTTGGCTCTTGTCTCCCCACCCCTGGGGAATGGAAGAGCAATCTTTCAGATGCTAAGTCATACTTGAAGGATTAATGTTGTTGTATGCTGTTGATGGGTTGTTTTGTGTTAAAAAAAAATAAGAGAGGCTAAAGAGATGGCTCAATGGGCAGGAATGCTTGCTTTGAAAACAAGGTGACCCCCAAGTCCAAATCTCTATCACTCCTGTAAAATGTGGACATAGCTGTGCATGTCTCTAACCCCTAGCATTAGAGGTCAGAGATTAACCAACCTGACAGTCTAGCAAAAACAGCAAGCTTCAGATTCAATGTGAGACCCTGTCTCAGAAAATAAGGTGGTTAAAAAAAAGGTGGACAGCAATGAAGGAAGACTTTTAGTGTCCTTCTCTAGTATTATTCACATGTGCACAGAGGCACATGTTCCCATTTCTCAAGTGTGCATGCCCTCTTCCTCCTGGAAAAGGGAGATATATAAGATAGTGATTTCTCTTGCCATTACCTCAGTATAATCAACCCATTATAGATATAGTCTATAACACATATAATAGATACCTTTCAGAATATGATTAGTTGAGCATGTAAAATGCTCTGTAAGGTCTATAATTATTATTTGGTGCTGGTGTGTGTGTGTGTGTGTGTGTGTGTGTGATGAGAGCCAGGAGTGTATGTCACCTGTGCATGCACCTGTAGAGGTCAGAGGATGATGCTGGATGCTTTTGTTTATTGCTCTTTGCCTAATTCCCTGAGATAGGGTCTCTCATTGAGTCTGAAACTTAGCGCTTTGCCTAGTAAAGCTCCAGTTATCTCATTCTACCCTCCACTCTTTAATGAGCCTCTACTCTCAGTGCCAGAGTTACTATGCTAGCTGTGCCCATTGTTTTCCGCATATTCTTTGAATCCAAACTCATACTTGTACAGTAAGTGCTCTTACCCACTGAGCAATCTCCCTGACTTAACTCTCTTATGTTTGCAAGTTTCTAGAAAATTTGTGAGTTTATAGTTTTTTTTTTTTAATGGCCTTGACTTCTGGTCTTAGCCTCTTTTTTTTTTTTAAGTTTAACTTTTTGTTTTTTGTTTTGTGATCATGCATGCCTGTGTATTATGTGGTGCAGTGCCCAAAAGAGGAAAGAAGAAACTGGAATTACACATGTTTGTGGGTACTGAAATTGAACCTGGATGGAATTATTGCTCTATAACACTGATTCACCTCTTCAGTCCTTTGTCAGCCTCTTTGGTAGTACCGATCACAGGTGTGATGAGCCTCTATGTCCCCAAAACTATGCCAGCCATTTCTGAAAGCATAGTAGGTAGGGAATCAGCTCCCAGTAGGAGGCAGCCTCACAATCCACAAACAGTTTGTACCTTTTCTGTTATTTCTTAGTTTTGGACTGGGATGCAGATACATATTTTAAGTGGGAGAGACTGCAATCTTTTTGTCGTTTTCAAATTCTTTATTGTCTTTGGAGATGAGTTGTGCTGTGCTGTGCCTGTACTTGCCGTCATTTAACTTATACCAGATGAATTTTGGTTGGTAGATATGAAGGAGTTTACCAAAAGAAATTCCTTTGATGTATGCTGTGAGTATAAGTGGTTGTTACGTGTTTTTTTTTTTCTTTTTCTGGTATTGGGGGTAGAGCCTGTGCTATTCAGGTGAATAGGGCTGAGCTATACCCCAGTCTACATGAAATTTGTGAAATTTGAAAAAAAAACTTTTTTAAAAAGGGAAAAATATAATTGGACATTGTTCTCTGTAGCTCCCAGTAACTATGTCCAGCTCCATAAAAAATTGTCTGTTTTTTCTCTCTCTCTTTTTTGGCCTTTATTGATTGGCTCAATGTTTTCATTTTCTGTTTTAATTGAACCCCTTTTTTATGTAAGAAGAGTTTGTCTCAAGTGTTTTGCTGACATAAATTTGTTTCTTTCACTTAACTGTTCTTTATTTCATACATAGTCAAGGAGTTATTATCTTTTGGTTTAACAGTCTATCGTTTCATTTTATCAGGAGTTTGGGAACTAAGTATAAGGATTTAAACACAAATACATACTTTTATATGTATCAGAGATAAGAGTTGTGTAGATGTAGTGGCTTTTCCACTGGGTAATTTAAACAGATTTGCACTTTGGAACCTGTTGAGTTAAGGCTATTCATAAATATCTTAGTTTTTGCAGCGAAAGGGTATTGCTAGATGCACAGAAGTGATGTGGCCCTTATTGTTTTATTCCTTGTCTTAGTGTTATTATTGCTATGATCAAACACTGTGATCGAAAGCAAGTGGGGTAGGAAAATGCAGTCTGTCATTGAAGAAAGCCTGGGTAGGAATTTGAAGTCAGGAGATGATGCAAAGACTATAGAGGGGTGTTGCTTGCTGGCTTGCTCCTTATAGAGCTTTCCTATAGAACCCAGGACCACCAGGCCAGGGATGGCCCTACCAACAAATGGACTCTACCACGTCAAATCACTAATAAAGAAAATTCTTTACTGCCCGATCTCATGGGAACATCTTCTCAATTGAGGTTTTCTGCTCTCAGATGACCATAGCTTGTTTCAAAGTTGACTAAAACGAGCCTGCTCATACCATTTACCCCAATTACTGCTTCTTCCCCATTCATGCTTATGAGACGCTCAACTCCTGAGCTGTATTGCCAAACTCAAATTAACTTTTTGTTTTGGTTTGTTTGTTTTTTTAAAGTAGATTGTTTTTAAGAACTTTTGCCCTGGATACCCACATAACATCTGGTAGTCATTATTCTAAGATTTCCAAGCTCTTTCCAACCTCAGAGAAGCCAGAATTTTTAAGGCAATTGATAGGTGTTACCTTCCTCATCACTCTAACCTTATATATTTTTGCATTTTATACTTTTTTGCTACTGTGGTAAAACACTATGACAAAGACAGTTGAGAAGAATAGGGGTATCTGAGCTCCAGGTTTTAGAGGGATGAGAGTCTGTCATTGCAAAGAGACGTGACAGCAAGTAGCAGGCATGCTGCAGGAAGCTGAGGGCTCACATCTTGTACTATAAACGCAAAAGAGAATGAACCAGAAGTGGCCTGGGTTTCTAAACTTTAAAAACTCACCCCTTAGTGATGTATTTCCTCCAGCAAATTTGAGTTCCCAAACTGCACCATCAACTAGGTTTCAAAAGTTCAAATGTCTGAGATCGTGGGGACATTTTATTGTTCATCACATTTTTATTCTCTTCCGCCAAGGGTCAGCTGGGTCATTCATTTGTTTCTATGTAATCTTCATCTCCTGTGAACTCCATTGTATAAGGTGGCTCATTTAAGAGCTAAGAGCACAAGTGTGATACATTTTGCCTGTGTTGTGATAGTGTTATTGTCTTTGCCAGTTTGAAGGCCTCTGCTTTCCTTCAGCCAAATGAATCTTCAGGGAGCCATTCCCTCTCACTACTTCTCTTTTTATTTAATGCACTTTCCAAAATTAAAATTTAAAATTGTATAATACATGGGAAAGCTTTTGGATATTGTTGGAAGGTTTGTTATATAAGATCTAGCAATATAATATTATTGTATAATGGATAGGAAAGTTATTTCTTGGATCAGATGAACCATTTAGGGTCACTGTGTTGCTATCTGATCAAAAACCATGGCCCTTTGCATCTGGAAAACATTCTTTTGGCACCCAATTTTGCAAACTGATTCTGGGAGATTGAGGATTTTTGGGCTACATACAATAACATTTCGTTGTGTCTTTTTCATCTATATCCAAATATAACTTTTAATGATAGAGCAAGATTTTCTATTTGGCTTTTTTCTACCCAGTTCTCTATTTAGTCATTAGGATGAATTTCATCATTTAAATTTTACAACGTAGCACTCCATGATAAGAGATGGTTCAGTGGTGTTAAAACACACTTGCTGCTCTTCAGAGGTGCTAGGTTGGGTTTCTAGTATCCATGTTGGGTATTGTCTTAGGATTTTTATTGATGTGAAGAGATAACCATGACTATGGAAATTCTTATAAAGGAAAACATTTAATTGGGGATGGCTTAGAGTTTCAGTGGTTCAGTCTGTTATCCTCTTGGCAGGAAGACATGGTGCTAGAGAAGGAGCTGAGAGTTCTATATCTTGATCCACAGGCAGCAGGAAGTGAATGAACTGGGTGTCACTCTGGGCATTACTTCAGCATATAAGATTTCAAAGTCCACCCCTTTGGTGACACACTTCCTCTAACAAGACCATACCTCCTCCAACAAAATCACGCTACCCCCTTTGGGCCAAGCATTCAAACATGAGTCTGTGGGGGCTATATTTATTCAAAACACCACAGAGTGACTTAAAACTGTCTAATGGCACCCCCCCCCCCATTACCACTGAGTTTTAGACCAGGCAGGCCTCATTCTGTCTGTCTGAGATTGTTGGGATTAAAAAATGTGTATTGTTTATTGCCCTTCTGACCTCGATAATAGGTGTGCTTATATACACGTGTGTGTGTCTTTAAAATAACAAAAAGAGATGAGACCATTGAGGTCTACACCATAGAACCTTTCCTTGCTGGGAGGAACAGCTCTCTTGTCTCCAGAGGAAATAAAAACTTTTGGAAGAACTGCTGGTGAGCTGTTCCTTATTTTTGCAGAAGATGAGAATTGAAAATACTCATGGAGTAAATAGTATAACCAAAGTCTAAAATGCAGATGATCAGAGGTGTCTTCAGCCTGCATGGTTATTTGGATAGACTTTGAAATAGATACTGCGCTTTTTACTTACAATGACACGACATTTCTTAGGAGCATTTTTTTCTTTTTCTTTTTAAAGTCAGGGTCTTTCTATGTTACCTTAACTCTCCTGTAACTCATGAACTCTCTGCTTCTATCTTTCAAGCACCGAGAGTGCAGTTGGAATGTCTTAATTTTGTATATGTAGAAGCAGGTTTAGGCACTCGTGTGTTAATCAGTCTGTTAGTTGTTGACTCATGAGTCCTTCAGAAACCTTGGGTTCTGCTTGAAATGGAATTGTTTTCAGCTGGTATAAGTGCTGTCAGTCAGGGATGGGAGAGATCAGTGATGACCATGGCACTCTTAAATGGGTTGTTGAGTGTGTATTGTACTGGTGACAGAACAGATGGGAATGATGGATTCACAATCAGAGGATACCTGGAGTACTAGCCTAGTGTCTAGTCCAAGATTGCATTGAGAATGAGTCCAGGTCATGGAGGTCTTGCTTGAGCCAGGTGTCTCAGAAGCTATCCCAAACAACCTAGGGTTAAGCTGGTGATATGTGTGTTTTTGTGTTATCATTGTATTTTTTTGCACGTTTTGCTCTTTGATTTTGGGTTCTATAAATGAGGAACAAAGGATAATCATTTTCCTTTATTTTGATTGATTTTGTTTCTACTAGTGGGGCAGTTTAATTTTTTTTAAAGGGGAACTGGTGCTAACAATGAAAGAATAAATAATACTCTATTTCTTTCCATTGTGACATTGATGATTATGGAAGTTTTAGTGAGATACATGATGTAAAGTACCTAGTGAATAGGGAAAGGTGAGTTTTTTTGACTCAGTCCATTTCATTCTTGGGGCCTTGGATGGTTCAATTCCTTCTCTGGTCACTGATGCTCATTGTGAATGTGACCTTTCAGGATTATTTACAGGAGCAAGAGTTCCAGAAATCGTCTGAGTAGTTAGGTGATCTCTGTAGCTTGCTACCTTGGATGTTTTATTTTATGATCTGAGGGACTAAACCAGGCTTTTGTGCAGACCCAGCAAGTGCTTTGCCTCTGAGCTGCCTTTTCAATTTATAGTGTTTGAAATATGTGTTTTTTAAATATATATTATACTGAAAGTATGGAGGAAGTATTACATAAAAATGTCAAGATACTTAAGCAAAATTTATATTTGCTTCTTTTCTACATATGAAGTATTAGCTCATAATGAACATGAGAAGGATTTTGGGATGCTTGTCATGACTACAACATAAGTGGGAAATGTACATTGTTTCTGTCTGCTTGTAATAATTTTTTAGGTTTTCTTCCCACAGTCCCATTTGAACAAACTGAAGAGATTTCAGGTCCAGAGAGACATTCATTAAAATAAGCCTAGAGGATTATCATTTATGTAAAAGGTTCCCTAGTTTAAGGGTATTTTCTCTGCTTGATAGTCTGATGTCTTTCTTTTGGAGGGTTATTTCCATTGTCCTGCTTTTCACTGTTGCCTTCTTTTTGTTGTTGTTGTTTTTTTTTTTTCATTGTAGTCCTGGCTGTCCTAGAATTTGCTTGTTCTAAGACTAAGTTGACCTCAAACAAACAGAGATCCATCTGCCTAATAATGCTGTGTCATCATAGATTAGTTAGACTGTTGATGTTTTATTTAGAACACAATCAATTAAAAAATAGCCTAATATGTTATGAGGAAGGGTCTCATGTTACTGGGACTGACCTAGAAAACTCTTTTGCTGAAAGCCTTGAACAGACCCTCCTATGTCTGTCTCCTTTGTGCTGGAATTGTAAGGGGGGTACCACATGTGGCTCACAAACTCCATTTCTGTGGGGGGAGGAAGAGGAGGATCCAGTGCACTCTTCTGATCAACCAAATACACACACACACACACACACACACACACACACACACACACACACACACTTTCTCATTGCTTTATTAGTGCTTAACTATCCTTTTCTTTTTTTGCTTTGGATTTGATTTTGGTTTTTCGAGACACGGTTTCTGTGTAGCTTTGGAGCCTGTCCTGAAACTAGCTCTTGTAGACCAGCCTAGCCTTGAACTCACAGAGATCCTCCTGCCTTTACCTCCCGAGTGCTGGGATTAAAGGAGTGCACCACCACCCCATGGCTCTTAACTATCTTTCTTAAGAGACCATTTGAGTATGCTTGAATTTAATGTTCTGTTATTGACACAGTTTCTTGGTAGCTTTGGATGTTCTGGTACTTGCTATGTAGATCAGGCTGGCCTCAAACTCTTAAGAGATCTACTTCCTTCTCTCTGCCTCCTGATTGCTGGTTTATCCGAGTATCTTTAATGCAAAACTTTTCAAGTTTACAGGTAACGATTCCATTAGTGTCCTATGTGTTGTTTCTGAGGAAGACTTGAAACTGACTAGTGATGGGATGGTTGAAAGTTACTTCAGTGTAGTTTTAATTTGCTCAGATATGCAGGAACATTTGGTAGAGGATTGGGTTTAGTTGTGATCTAAGATCTCAAATTTTTTACCTTGGAGTTAGGTCCGTCTGTCTGTCTGTCTTCCATCCGTCCTCCTTCCTTCCCTCCTGCTGTTTCTTTTCCTCTTTTTCTGTTTGGTTTCTCTAGCCCTGGCTTCCCTGGACTCATGTTACTGGACTGGCCTCTGCAGAGATTGAAAGTGTGCACCACCATGCTTGATTGGAGTTAATGTATCTGCTAAGGAATACTGGAGGTTTTTAAAAAAACATCACATTTATTTAATGTGTATGGGTGTTTGGTATACATGTGTGTATATGTACTGCTGACCCTTGTCTCAGATACACAAACAACAACAGTTAAGTTAGAAACAAAAAGAAAAAAGGTGAAACCTTTTGGTTTCTAGTGCCAGGGTTTCAAACCCTTTGCCCCTTTTGTCCTAGGAACACAAAGGCTTTTGACATGTAGATTTTTTTCTGATCCTTTTTCAGCTTTATCCAGAGGCTTTTGGGTGACTATTTTTCATTTATTTATTGAATTTTGTTGTTTGTTTGTTTTGTTGTTTTTTGGTTTTTCAAGATAGGGTTTCTGTTTGTAGCTCTGGCTGTCCTGGAATTAGCTTTATAGACCAGGAGGCCTTGAACTCAGAGATCTATCTGACTCCACTTCCTGAGTGCTGGGATTAAATGTGTGTGCCACTAATGCCTGGCTATCCAGAGCCTTTTTTTATTTTTATTTTTTTATTTTTATTCTCCTGCTATATAGGATATGGTGGTCATCAACTGTAGAAGGCTTGGGGAAGTACTTTTAGCTCATATAAAGGACTGGCAACAATTTGAAAAACTATTGCTTCTTTTCTTTGTTTTTCTGTTTGTCAGAGGAGATAGTTGGCATGCCTTCTGCAGTTCTTCAGTTATCTTCAGACACTCACTACATTGCTCTCCAGATCAGAACCCCACCATGCTAGAGAGTGTTAGTAGAGGTAGTAGTTTTGTTTAGTTGTGGTGTGTCCATATCCACCCCCCCCTTTTTTTTTCTTTTTTTCTTTAAACAGGATCTGGATACGCAGATTAGGCTGGCCATGACTTTTGGATCCTCCTAGCATGCTCGAATGTGTGTTTACCGCCATGTATGGCAACAGTAGCATTTTTTTATGCCATCTATGATTGTAACAGTAACGATACTAATGGCTCTCTCTCTTAACATACAAGCAGTAACTATCTTTTATAAAATGTCCACTGTATGGTAATAATACTTCAGTGTGTGTTTTGAGATGCCCATTTCCTTTTGGAATAGGACCACTGTCTTTTGTAAACTCATGTAGTGAGGGACAAAGAAGGAAGTCAAAGCAGTTTGTCATCAGATACCCAGATTGTGCCTTCAGTATTTATTGTGAAGCACTACACGACTTTGACTAGTTGCTTGGTTTCCCCTGCGCTATCTGTGAATGAGTTGTAATCTGCATAGATGCTCATCAGTGCTTTCCTTCCAAAAACACTTCCTAGCAGCTCAGTTGCTGGTCATTGGCTCCTTTGTGAAATCATGACAGTGGTAGCAGAACTCAGGCTTGCCCACTAGATGGCATTAGTGTGAGATTTTCAGGATCTTGCCAATTTTTTAATTTTGTTTTGGGTACCCTATTTCTAGTTAATACTGCACCATTTGCATGAAGAGAATGTGCCAATGTTGCTGTATTCTATTTATATAATCAAATCTCATGGCCATAAATTCATAATTAGCTTTTGTTAAATTGTTTACTGCAAAATGTTCTCAAGGAAATCTCCCATTTTTCTTATATTCACTAATTATTGAACAGTCTTTACCACAGGCTATATGGAGGCTCTTGTAAGGCTTTGTATATGCTTTCTGATACCAGAAATGATCCTTACCTTAAAAGTGACCACATGAATGTGGGAACTGCAGATTTAGGTTACATGGGATGATTGATGGTATTCACACACATTTCTATGTATGTATTTACAGTTTACAAATAATGAGTTATTTAGAATACCTCATGAAGTACTTAGCAAGGAAACTCTCATGGAATGGGATCAGATCATGTCAGAATACCCTCAGCAGTTACAATCTATATGTACCGCCTTTCTCTCCTAGCTGTACACTATATTGAAGCCCACCAACAGTAGCACTTTTGCTGAGATGGACTTGTTTACAGTAGGGCTATGGGGTGGAAAAGAAGCAAATAGAAGCAATTGTTGAGAGTGTGACTGTTTCAAAAGGTTTTAGGTTTTTACTCGGCTTTTCCCTTGATTTTTTTTTTTACTTATTTGTCTTTAAAATTGTTATTATTATTATCATCATTATTGGTTCTTGAGACTGAATCTAAGGCCTCATGTATGCTAAGTGAATGTTCTACCACTAATCTGTGTTCCTAGCCTCTTGGCTGTCCCTCTTTGACTGTCTCAAGTTGCTAGTGAAACTGTTCTTCAGATAAACTTGCAAAGCCCACAGATGCAACTTCCAAGCTATACAGTCAGGGTGGACAAGTATTTTGAATGCCCCTCTCTTTCATTAGATGTGTACAGGGCAAGGCCTTTTCATTTTTATCATTTTTTATCAGCATCATGGTGAATTATTTGAAAAGGAATGCTGGAGTACTTTAAAAATCTTCACTGGATTATATTTCTTTTTTATACAAATTGGCAAGATGAAATATTTTGTTTTTAAGGAAGATTGATGTATAGAGAGTAAGTTACAGTTTAAATTGACCTCTGTGTTCAACACATGCAACTTTTTATTTAAAAATTTTTTAGATATATTTTATGTGTATGGATGTTTGCCTGCGTTTATTTTTTGTGTACCTGGTCCTTATGTGGGTTCTGGGAATTGAACCTGGAGCAAAATGAGAAAGTGCTTTTGCTGAACCATCTCTTTAGCCATTTATCTTCTTGTTTAAAATTAGCCTATGTTTATGTTTGAGACAGAATTAAGTATTTCTATTTTATACATTGTAAGAATAGTTACAGTGGTAATTTAGTTGAGTTTGGGAGATTGCACCTTCTGAAGTCTCTTGATAAATATGCATATAGTTTAAGGTCTGTACTATCTGTTATTTTTCACCTAGTGATATGAGCTGGTCCGTTGATGGGCCCCAAAGAAAGAACAGGTGATTGGAAGATATATTCTAGGAAAAGGACTCTTTAGCAAACGCTCAGCCGCTTACATTTCTGGAAGGAAGCCTATTGAGGATCTTTACAAGTTAGGCTGCTAGTTTCTCCTTTCTTCATTATTTATGATAAATTGTTATGTCTAGGAAAAGCAAGGAGAGAGGTTTTTTTTGCTCACAGCTGCTATATCCCTGTTCCTTACATAGTAAATACTTGTTAAATGAATGGATAAATGATTCCATAAAAGACTGTTAATACTTTATTTTAACATTTACATTCATGGGACAATTTTACTGGGAAGGTTTTTACACTTCTTTCTTGAATTAAAAAGTGTGCCAGGTATGAGCTCACATTCTAAATTTTATTTCTTTAGTGTGCAAGTACAGGTGTCACAAATGGGAAGGTCAGAGAGAGGACAGTTTGTCCCTTCTGGGGCTTAAACTTAGGTTGTTTGGCTTGTTGTCAGGAATCTGCTGATCCATCTTTCTGGTTCACAGTGACAATTTGTACTTCTGTTCTTTTAACTAGATATAGGAGACTTTGAAATTCCTGAAACCAGGCATTTCTCTAATTCATTAGGGAAAGCTGCTAGTTTAGGAAGGTATGCAAAATCACTTCCCCAGAGAATAAAGTACACAGTCCTCATAGGTGAGAATTCAGTGCTCATTGGGTCTGAAAAGTCCTGAGAGTAGACTGTAACCCTTAGGGTGGTGTAGAAGTCACTTTTCAGTATTCTTCCCCAACTTTAAGGTGTACTTTAGTCATTTGGGGGGTGTATATTTGCTGGAAGCCATTAAGGATTTAGTGTATGTGTTTATCTGTAGTTTGGGTTCATGAGAAATATATCCAGTCTGTAAGAGGGGAGACCAAATTGAGATGGTGACAGAGGAAAGACAGATTGAAGCATTATTCCTCCAGGGACTGGAGTGTCATGTGTAACAGAGGCTAATGAAATGAAGAGATTTAAAACATCATTTCATAGGACAGTTCTCTAATACAACATCTCTCTCTTGCTTCAGCTATTCCAAAGACCCAATGCCCTTGCTGTCCAGCAGTTGACAGCTGCCCAACAGCAGCAGTATGCACTTGCAGCAGCCCACCAGCCTCACATCGGTAAGTCCTTAAGCTCCAGAGCTCTCTTGCTATCTAGGAGAGGTGCATTCTGGGAGTTCCTGTAAATTGATCACCCCGGAAGCAGAGAGGTTGAAGGATAGTGTGAATTCCAGGCCAGCCTGGATTATACAGTGAAACTGTCAGAAAAAAATAAAAGACCATGGGCAGATGGAGTAAATTCAGAGTAAATGGCCTCTTTCTTGTGTCTACTTGTCTCTAGCCCATATTTATTTTATTTTAGATGTGCTAGACCTGATCTCATAAGTTTTCTTTGGTATCCATTTTTTATGTACCTTAAATGTATCAGGATTTAAACACGTTACTAGAGAAATGACTACTGATACCTTTTGGTAAGATTTTGGTAACAGATCCAGGTGTGGTGGTGCACACATTTATCACAGTGCTCAGGAGGCATAGGCAGGAGTATTTCTGTGAGTTGGAGGCTAGCTTACTCTACAGTGAGTTCCAAGCCAGCTAGGGCTACAGAATAATGTCTTGTCCTCCCAAATAAATAAATAAATTGATTTCAGCACCCATGATGGGGTAGTTGGGGTTTTGTGTAGATACCGTATCAACTTACTGAGTAGCAATAGTGCTTTCATTGCTTTTAGATTCACCTTCCAAGCCTTGTCTTCCCTTTGCTGGGGTGAGTTTGGCACATATTTCAATCTCCACCATGACCTTTCTATTACTGGAACTCTGTTTTTAGTTTTTTTGAGGAACAATTACTGTGTAGTCCCAGCTGACTTCAGACTCAAGTCAATTCTCTTCCTTTAGCTTCCTGAGTGTTGATACTACAAATGTGCCCGCTGTGCCTGGCAACCCCCCAGACCTTCCTCTCTTCTCTTTCTCTTTTTCTTAAATCTCTTCTCTGTCTCTCTGTCTCTCTGTCTCTCTGTCTCTCTGTCTCTCTGTCTCTCTCTCTCTCTCTCTCTCTCTCTCTCTCTCTCTCTCTTTCTTTTAAAAAAACTAACAAACTATCCTTTTTACTATACATACCAATCCAAGTTCCTACTACCCAAACCTTCTTAAGACTCTGAGACTAAATGTCATGACTGCTCATAAGTGGTAGTGGAGATTTCTTTCATTCTTGCTTCAAAAGTACATAGACATGAGCAGAAAAGAGACCCTGGATGTGGTATGCAAGGAAGAAGAAAGAGTACTTAATCACATCCTAGTTGACACAGAGTGGGCTGGCACTATACACATGTAAATTGTAGTCTTTATTAATGTTTTTGATGGAAACAAGTCCATCTCAATAAGTGTTTTGAAGCAATTTTAACAGTAAACTTGAAAAACTAATGAGTTTAATATTTGAAGAAGAAATTTAGTGTATACACAGTGAATTCAGTGTCCACATGACCCTTAGATCTAATTCCCAGCACCACAAATAAAACAATAAAATGAATACCTAACAATCTAGCTGGCTCTAAACTGTAATGGACATTTGTATTGTGGATATAGAGGGGCCACTTAACATTCAGGAGGCTTTGGGTTTGATCTTAGTATGGAGCCAAAATAAAAATGATATATAAGTGATCTGTTACTTAGCATTACTTTAATAAAGATGGGAAGGGGTGCACAAAACAATCTAAACTAGCCATGGTAGTCCACCACTTGGAAAACTGAGGCATGAGGAGTGTAAATTCAAGGCCTACAGAAAGATAGGCTGGGCTGATGATTAGTGGGCAATATTGATTTTTAGGAAGGAAGAAGACCTGAATTCAAATCTCTAGTACTCACAAAGACAAAGTAGATTCCAGCTTTGGGGAAGGGCAACAGGAATATTACTGGCATGTCTATGTAGCCAAAACAACATGTACAGCTATAAAATGTCTTGAAAAATACTGTAGGAAGCCATAGAAAAGTGTGTGTGTGTCTGTGTGTGTGTGTCTGTGTGTGTGAGAGAGAGAGAGGAGAGAGAGAGAGAGAATGAGTATGACCCTTTCACAAGGGGGATTGAATATCAGATACCGTGCATATCAGATATTTACATTATTATAACAGTAACAACATTACACTTATAAAGCAGTAATGAAATAATTTTATTGTTGGGGTCACCACAATATGAAAAACTGTATTAAAAAAGGTCAAAGTATTTGAAAAGTTGAGAACCTTTGTTATAGAGGAAGGAACCCATTGTCTTCCTCTGTCTTCCCTATGTTCATACACAGACACATACACAAATGTCACAATGGCTTTTATATTGAGGGTATATTATCTTTGTGAAATTCCTCTCTACTGTACAGCCTATTCTCTCTTCCCTTTCCTTCCCTTCATCTCCAACCTGGAATGCTAGCTGAATTCGAGAGATGTGTAGTAGGGCTGTAGTTTCGTCGTCATTTATTTTTACTGACAGGTGTGTTTCCAGCAGGTCTAGCTCCCGCTGCGTTTGTCCCCAACCCATACATCATCAGCGCTGCTCCTCCAGGGACGGACCCCTACACAGCTGGATTGGCTGCAGCAGCGACACTCGGTGAGACATCTGCTGCATGAGGGATTTACTCACCAGCTAGAAAAGGACATGCCTTCTTTCTACTCTGCCTAATACATGTCTCCAACAAAAAATGGTTCCTGATCTCAGCACTAGTCCCCTGCCAGTCAGATTTCTCTGCTTAGCTATTACTCTCCCCGTTCTGCCTAGATAAACAAGGTCCTATCCTGGACAACTATCTTGGATCCATCCAATTGCTTGCTCATGTTGCAGGATATTTGCTCAGCTATTTTCTGCTGGTACCACAGGGAATTTAACTATTTCCTTACCTTCTTGCTTTGCGAGTTTCTCTTCTTCCATTCCTCCAAATTGCAAGCTTTTAAACACAAATCTTATACACAAATGCCTTGTATTTGTCTTTTCCCGAATCTGTACTGTTGCATGCTGCTGTTACTGTTGTATACAGCTCGTCATCAGAGCTTTAGGAGATGGTGGTTGTTCCTTGGACTTAGTAGCTACTAGTATTAGAATTCTGAAGATTGGCTGAGGTTGACTCCTTATGTATTGTCCTCCCTCCAGCAACTGGAGCCATGCACACTCTTCCTCCTGTGTGGTCATATTGGCTCACACCACACACCACAGCTAGCCCTATGGGATTTCAGTTTCCTTACTTTCCCAACTTGGGCCTCTGTCTCCAGACATCCATTGCAGTTTGTGCATGGGATGATCTCTTACTGACACCTTTGGTTTTTATTTACTTGTAGATGAATTCATGATGGTCTTGCCCTTCCTTCAATTTCCCATAAATGTTAAAGTGACTTCAGTTTAACATGATGATGAAAGCAACAACCTCTGAAGCCTTTGGAGTACATATACCCCTCTCTAAGTTATGCTCATTTCAGCACAGTATCAATGTGAGATTTCATCAACTCTGTGGTCTGTGGTTCATTTATCTCTGGTGTGTAGTTTTCAGTGATGATGTCACAGCAGCTTGTCATTTCTGAGATTGATCTCTGGAGTTGCTTCCCTGGTTATAATGGTAGCCTATTTAATGCTGTTACTTGTTCGGCCTTTGGGGAAAGTGGAAAGCTCTGTCAGGTAATGTATCTTGTCTTGCTACTATTACTATTACTATTACTATTACTATTACTATTACTATTACTGGACCCTGGTGAGGTGAGTTTGTAGGTGGTTATTTTCTTTAGCTTTTGAATTGCTTAGGTTTTTATAAGTCAACAAATCATTTTTATCTCTTACTAATTGTAAGAAGATGGTTTGTATTGTAACATAGTTTTCCTCAACAACACTGTCATTTTGCAGCTGGCTGTAGAGTTTCACAGTGGGCATTTTTGGTCATGCTAAGCCTTTAGGCAGTGCTGCAGTCAGACTGGCTTGTGCTTAGAAACTGGAGAACGTGTGACAGTTTTTTTTTGTTTAATGAGAAGCAGCTCCTCTCCCTGCACAACTATACCATGAGAAACAGCTCTTTGGAACGCAAGTGTAATATTTGCCCTGAACTGTGACTGTGAATGATGCAGGTATATTTCACCAGAATTGAGGAGCTGTCTTTGGATACTTTCTCTTTTTTTTCTTTCTGTACATTCTTAAAACCTCCCACTGTCTGATGGCAAATTACACCCTTTGTGTTTTCATCATCAGCTTCCTGCATAGAATTTTGGCCTGGGCTTTGTCCACATCGAAGTTGCCCTCTGAGCCACCCTTTTACATTCAGATCTGCTGTTTGGCTCTGTGTGCAGTCACTGGAGTTGTCACCTATCACCAAAGAAGGTCATCAGTGTGCTTAGTTACAGTGCTGTGGTCAGTGATGAGTTAAGATTAAAGTATGCAATTTTTTTTTTTAATCGCTGTCATTGAAATTTACAAGTTGAAATACCAGTGTCAGTGTTTGTGTTGAGTAGCTTAGGACTTTAAACATGGAAATAGAGGGAAAAAAATAGAGCGTTTTTGAAAAAGTGTGGTGGAGGTCCTGTTATCCGAAGGAAATAGATTTCATCTGGAGTTAGTGCCACATGGGTGTGGTAGCCCTGTTCAGTTAAAGTGCAGCTGGGTTTTCTTTTTTTTCTTTTTGTATATGTCATGCCATCTCCCATTTATTTCTCTTTCAACAGTATACTTTGTCTATTGTCCATCATACATCTTTTCCTTCTCATGGGGTGAACATAACTTCTGGATGGCTATGCTGGTTAACGCCTATAATCTCAGCGTTTGGGAGGCTAAGACAGGAGCATCTCTAGTTTGAAGCCAGATTGGGTTTCATAGCAAGACTTTGCTTCAGGCATTGTCTCCTTTTGTTTAGCCCCATTCCTTCAGTTCTCCTCCCAGCCTCTCCTTTCAATAACTTCACCACCTTACCCTTACATTGTCAGGCTGTAGTGCATTCCTGCCTTCAGAAGACCCTGCCAGGAGGACCAAATACAGTCACAGTCCATCTGTTCCTTCTCCCTTGGTCATAATTATTAGCTAGTACAAATCTTTGTTTTCCTTAAATTAATTATTTTTTGGATTTCCTCTTTCAAGATCTGAATAATCCTAAGGTCATTCTTTCTAAACTTCTCTTTCCTTTCTCTGGTTATTTTTAGGCCCAGCTGTGGTCCCTCACCAATATTATGGAGTCACTCCATGGGGCGTCTACCCTGCCAGTCTTTTCCAGCAGCAAGCTGCTGCAGCTGCAGCAGCAACAAATTCTGCTACTCAACAGAGTGCTCCACAGGCCCAGCAAGGACAGCAACAGGTAAAGGCAACACCAGCCACTCCTGTGAGGGCAATTCATGGTGTGTGCTACTCATTAAGAGGCTGTGTGCACTTATATGTGCATCTGTGCAAGCCATTCATAGGTGATGCTGATCCTGTTCATAAAACACTGAGTGCCTTGTATGTTTATGGTGTGTGTGTGAGTGTGTCTGTGACTTACCAGTGATGATACTCGTCATCTCTCTCTTTTTTTTCTTTCTTCCTTGAGACAGGGTTTCTCTGTAGCTTTGGAGACTCTCCTGGAATAACTCTTGTAGACCAGGAAACTCACAGAGATCCTCCTGCCTCTGCCTCCCTAGCACTGGGATTAAAGGCGTGCGCCACCACTGTTGGACCTGGTTCTCTGTATCTTAAAATGCTATGTGCTTATCTAGCTGTTCATATTATTGTTGGGGGTTATATAGGCCAGAGGTTATCTTCTAGTGTCAAGAGCCATCCTCTTTTGTTGTTGAGACAAGGATCTGCCATCCAGACCTGGTACTTAACCAATTAAGGTTGGACTGTCCAGCCATTGATCACGGGGATCTTCCTGTCTCTCGTTCTCTATCATTGGTACTCTCTGTTGATGATTGTGTTCTAGTTCACGTGCTCAGACAGCAAACACTTTAGCGACTATTCATTCAAAAATGCCTCCTTCCCTCCTTTCCTCCCCCTCTCTCCTTTT
>NC_022016.1:54054317-54054872 GCF_000317375.1 Microtus ochrogaster | reverse complement strand
AAATGATACTAGTTTTGTTTTCTCTTTTGCTGCTGTGTGCCTCCTGCTTTTTCTTTTCTTTAAAGTCAAAGTCTGTCTATGTAGCCCAAGATGTCCCTGAACTCATTTTGTAGCCCTGGCTGACTTTGAACTTGGAATGATTACCTACTCAGTTTTACCTTACTGAATGCTGGGATTTTTAGGTGTATGCTATAAGAGTTGCTTAGAGTGGCTGGAGAGATGGCATAGTAGTTAAGTGCACTTACTGCTTTTGCAGAGTACCCAGATTCAATTCCCAGCACACACACGACATCTAACAACTGTCTGTAACTCCAAGTTCTGACACCCTCATACAAACATACATGTAGACAAAACACCAATGTACATAAAAATTATTTATTTATTTTTTTTAAAGAAAGAGTTGCTAGAGGGATATATAGTTAGTTACCTACCTAGCAGGTACACAGTGACGCTTTAGGCTGAATACCATTTACAGGTCATTGTAGGATTTTGCTAATGGATTGCCAGCCAAATTAAAGTTGTATTTTTAAAACTAAACTTACGCTAGTAGATTAA
>NC_022016.1:54032557-54054127 GCF_000317375.1 Microtus ochrogaster | reverse complement strand
CCTGCCTCTGCCTCCCGAGTGCTGGGATTAAAGGCGTGCGCCACCACCGCCCGGCTAGATTAAATCTTAAACCTATTATATCTACGTTAACTTATATGTGTGGCTGGTATCAGTGAGGTCAGAAAAGTGCATTAGATTTCCTGGAACTAGAGTTGGGATGTGGTGGTTGTGAGCCTCCCATGTAGATAATAGGAACAGAACTCTACAAGAGCGATATTATCATTGCTGAGTGCATCCCATTGCTGAGCCATCCTTCCAGCCCTTCTCTTTAATTTTTAGTTAATGGCTATAATCTTTTTTTTTAACTACGTATCTGGCTTTAATAAGTTTTAAGGTGTATTAGTTGCTTTTCTATTGCTGTGTTTTTAAAAAGCTGTCCCCTAAACTTCCTGTGAGACAGCATTTCTGCCTCCTGTTCCTAGGTTCTTCGTGGAGGGGCTAGCCAGCGTCCTTTAACCCCAAATCAGAACCAGCAGGGACAACAAACAGATCCCCTTGTAGCAGCTGCAGCAGTGAATTCTGCTCTTGCCTTTGGACAAGGTCTGGCTGCAGGTATGCCAGGTAAGGTTGTACTGATGTTTTTTAATACTTTGCTGGGTCAAAGAAGTGTATGTGTGTTTTCAAGGAGAATGGGTATTGCTTTTGACTTGTCTGAACCTGTTATGATTGGGGACTGGCAGGGATGATACATACTTGCCCTCACTTAGACCTCTGGGTCATTGACGAGAGCTTTGTTCTGAGCCAGTCATTGTTATCCTTCCATTTGAGAGATCTGTGAGTGTGAGCTTTGCTTTGCTAGCTGCCTGTTTAAGGGATATTCTTCAGTTTTGGTTTAAATACTGCTTGTGTATTCAAACATATAGGCCTATGGGGATTATTCTTTTCCAAACAGCCACAGTAGCTTAGAGTTATAGATTTTGACAATTGGAATATGGAGATTTTATTCTTGCACATCAGCAGCCTCAGTGTCAGTACTCAGGCACTTCCCGCTGTTGTTAAGCAGCAGCATCAGTACTGCTGAGACAGTCTGGTAACCTAGACAGCTGTGCCTGATGGATTTTGACAATTGGAATATGGAGATTTTATTCTTGCACATCAGCAGCCTCAGTGTCAGTACTCAGGCACTTCCCGCTGTTGTTAAGCAGTATGACTTCAAGCACTGCAGCACCAGTACTGCTGAGACAGTCTGGTAACCTAGACAGCTGTGCCTGATGGGCAGAGAGCATTTACAGGAGGCTAGAAATAGAATGCTCTGAGATTTCGTCATGTCACTTAGAATGGCTGTGTGGTTTAATATTTATAAATGTGTGCTTCAGGAATTTCCACCTAATACTTTGCATGATGGTTAAAACACTGGCAACGGAGACTGAAACTGTCTATATTTGTGTTCTGTTCTCTATCCCCAGGTTATCCAGTCTTGGCTCCTGCTGCTTACTATGACCAAACTGGTGCCCTCGTGGTGAATGCAGGGGCGAGAAATGGCCTCGGAGCTCCTGTTAGGCTTGTTGCTCCGGCTCCCGTCATCATTAGCTCCTCAGCTGCACAAGCAGGTGAGTTTTGTTTTGGAGAGGGAAATAATGGGTCAGGTGACTTAAAACAACAGCAATCTTTCAGATAGGGTGTAATGTGCTTTATTTTGAAAATCTTAGCATAGTTTTTCTTACCCTGTAATATTTCAAAGAGAATCAGAACCCGCAAGGCAGTCTGGTAGATTCTAATTCTGTTGGTGGTTCTGTGTTACCTGGTTAGATATGGGGATTGGCACTTCAGATAACAGACAGTGTGGGTTTTTTTTTTTTTTTTTTTTTGGCAAGGTCTATGTCTGCCTTGATAATGTAGCAGTCAAAGATTCGTGTTTTTTTTTGTTTTGTTTGTTTTTTTTAAAAACAGATATAGCACAGTCTGTGAATATGACTAGTGTCTTTCTTTGCCTAATGGTTTTCTTTCTTTCTCACAGCTGTTGCAGCGGCTGCAGCTTCTGCAAATGGAGCAGCCGGTGGTCTTGCTGGAACCACAAACGGACCATTTCGACCTTTAGGCACCCAGCAGCCCCAGCCCCAGCCTCAGCAGCCTAGCAACAACCTGGCTTCCAGCTCCTTCTATGGCAACAACTCTATGAGCAGCAACTCCCAGAGCAGCTCCCTCTTCTCTCAGGGCTCTGCCCAGCCTGCCAACACGTCCTTGGGATTCGGAAGCAGCAGTTCTCTTGGTGCCACCCTGGGATCCGCCCTTGGAGGGTTTGGAACAGCAGGTATAATTTAGACTAAGAAGCTGTTAAAATGAATTTGAATGAGTTTTGTAATCTTTCTGGAACCCTGTCAGTGCATGACACCCTGCACAGATACCACAGGTAGTCTGGATCAATTAAGGCCCTGGGAGTCTAGCCAGCCCACTTGACCTTTGAAATGTTGGACTATAGACATTAAGTTATGCAACTGGGACCTCTTTTAGTTTCATGCTCCTGTTGCTATTTTCTTATGCTCACTTTGTCAGTATGTTTTTAGGCTTTGGAAATTAAAGAGAGGTTCTTCTAGGCTTTAGGAAGCTTGTAGAGGGAACTTGGGCAGTATGGATTTTAGGCTGAGAGAGAAGGAATCACTGAAGGTCACAGGGCTGGGTGCTCCACATTCAGGATTGTGCCCAGGGCTTGGCTTGACTACCTTAAACCATTAGGGAGTTTCATCCCATGTTTTGAATAATGTTAAGGGGGAGATGCTGTGGAACATTGGGAGGAAGAATGCTAGACCAAAACATTCTATTTTGATGGGAGAAAAGTGCAAGAATGTAGACTGGGCAGTGGAATACTTGGAGTCCTTATCAGCAGTGTGATTTCAGAAGAGAAGGGCATTTCTGAGAGAAGGCGTACTAATTGGAGCTGTAGTCTTAGCCGCAGCTCCTGATGGAGCCCACCAAGACAACAGGCCTGCATAAGAAAGTCTTGTGTGGTAGGGCTGTGCCCTGCTTGCACATCTTTTTTCCGTATTGCGTTTTTTCTGCCAGAACCTTTCAGCTGATGAAAGGCATTCCTTCTAGTTCATTTCCTTTCACTTCTCCCATAGCTCATATGGCCGTCAAAGCTTTTTAACCTGCCCCCATCCCATAATATCTGTGACACTAAAGGAAGGTAAATTTGGCATATTTGTGTAACGGCTTGAATAATAGCTCTGTTAGCCCAAGCCATGTCCTCTTTATTTATTACCCTAGAACTGCTACATTAACAGTTAGGCTGTCTCTGCTGACACATTTGCGGTGGTAAGGAGTCTGGATCAAAGTGTTAGGAACAGGCCACTGGGCTTGTTCTTCAAAGAACAGGCCTGTTCTTATCTGCATTGTTTTAATTCCATTTTAGTTGCAAACTCCAACACTGGCAGTGGCTCCCGCCGTGACTCCCTGACTGGCAGCAGTGACCTTTATAAGAGGACATCGAGCAGCTTGACCCCCATTGGACACAGTTTTTATAACGGCCTTAGCTTTTCCTCTTCTCCTGGACCCGTGGGCATGCCTCTCCCTAGTCAGGGACCAGGACATTCACAGACACCACCTCCTTCCCTCTCTTCACATGGATCCTCTTCAAGCTTAAACCTGGGTAAGAACCATTACTCTAACACCACCTTGAACGCTAGAAATCTCTTGCCACCGATGACATTACAAGTACTTTCTTTGCATAAGCAAAGGATACAAGTACTTTGTGGTCCCTTTATCCTAGAAGGTCCTGGTGTTCTGTGCCTTTGGTAAATACCTCAAGTTGCTCAGGTTGTACCTGTAGCTTCACAGCAGTTGGGGATTACCTAGCATCTGGATACACTATGTGTATTCACTCCAGCTTCAGTGTGAACATTTTTCTCTTGGGCAAACACCGTAAACTTTATCCTAGCGAGCAGAAGGACACAGAGAAAAGCATAGTCCCTAGCATAGCACCCATAATGACACCACACTGAACATGTTGCTTACTTTCTTTGTAGATTCCTCCCTCCCCTTTGTGTAAAAGTTAGTAGCTTGTTTTTTCACATAAAGCATTTCATTGAATTTTTTGCCAGATTCTTAAGTATTTATAAATGTGCTCCAAGCCTACCATCTCTTAATACCTGGATGTATATATTTTCACCTGTTATATATTAATATTCTTTTATGTGTGGGATTATTAGAAGAGACATTGGGTTTCCAACAGCAGGCTTTAAGAATAATGGGAAAATTATAGTAGCACCAGGTAGGAGTGTAGCTTTCTTATCCAGAAACAGGGCGTACTCCTCTTTTGTTTCTCAGGTGTGGATTTCAAGGTTCTGATTTACTTCCCAGATGGGGAAAGTTAAATGAGAGAAGTGGAGAATACATTTTTATGAGCAAATGGTGAGGTGAGAGCGTGCTGTTATTTTGTGTTGATGACTTTAAATGAAAGTGTCCCGGACAAATCATAAAGGATATGCTTATAGAAGATTCTACCTTTGCCCAGCATGTTTAAATGTGGTTTCAGGGACTTGGCAGTGAGGACTGAGTTAAAGTAAATAGCATGATTTTATTTGGAGAGACATTTATACAAAACAAGAAAAGTTTTGATGCCATCTATAGTAAAAAGTTATTCTTATCAAAGAATGGTGTCTTTGAGTTTGAAGGCACGTTTTTCACAGTGTGTGTGTGTGTGTGTGTACACACGTGTGCATACCTGAATATGTATCAGAATGTGTTGTATTCTTATTGGCTGTCTACAATGGACAGAAAAATGGACAGGACTTGTGGTACAGCAATGTGTTTTAGCAACAGAAAGCCTGGCTCCAATGTAGGATGATCAGGAGGGAGGGTATAGGCTGAGAGAGGGAGGACTGAACATTGATTTTTACCCCTGGGGAACACAGTAGTAGGATAGCAGTATGTTATTCCACATGTGGGGAGCTTTCTCAGAGCTTGAGTACCTTTCCTTGCTTGTCTCAGTTGAACAGATTTTCTTTTTTTAAAATTCTAAACCATGCATTTTCAATGCATATTCTTGTTACGTAATGTGCTCAGTATGTCTTTTTTTTTTTAAAGATTTATTTTGTTTACAGTGTTCTGTCTGTCTGCATGTGTGCCTGCAGGCCACAAGAGGGCACCAGAAATTTTTACAGATGTTTGTGAGCCACCATGTGGTTGCTGGGACTTGAACTCAGGACCTATGAAAGAACAATCAGTGTTCTTAACCTCTGAGCCATCTCCCCAGCCTCCCAATATGTCTTTTGAACCAGCACATTAAAACTAATTCTATAAAGTTTTGTTGTGTGTTGTTGGTGCTGTTGCTAGTTTGTTTTGTCAATATTTTTAGTTTTTAGATTTTTTTATAAACTGGTTGGTGTTTTACCTGCATTTGTGTTTCTGCACCCCTTATGTCTCTCATGTCCAATGAGGCCAGAAGAGAAGGTCAGATCCCCTGAAACTGGAGGCAGAAACAGTTTTGCATCACTATGTGGGTGCTGGGAATCCACCCTGAGGTCTCCAGAAGAGCAGCCTGTGCTCTTGTCTGCTGAGCTTTCTCCTACCTGGCTGTCTTCTAATAACTAGGTGGTTTTTCTTTCCCCCCGAGACAGGGTTTCTCTGTAGCTCTGGAGCATGTCTTGGAGCTAGCTCTTGTAGACCAGGCTGGCCTTGAACTCACAGAAATCCACCCGTCTCTGCCTCCCAAGTGCTGGGATTAAAGGTGTGCGGCGCCACCACTGCCCGGCTTGTTTTTGTTGTTGTTGTTGTTGTTTTTTTTTTTTTAAGGCTACAGTTGTATCCTGTGGTTTATAGTTTTTCAACTTCTGAACTTAGTGCAATGACTCTGGGTGTTCATACTGAATCCGAAAATGCTGCATGCGGGTGACCTTTTCTCTTTTCAGGCTATCTGCATTCACAGTTAGACTCAGGAGTCATTATGAATTAGACCATTCTGAGAAAGCAGTTGACTTGCCTAGTATTTATTTCTGTCTGCCTAAGAACCCTCAGCAGCCATTTGCTTCTATTTGTTTTGAGTCTATTTTATGTATTCTGTAGAATAAATTTTTCTGTCTGTAAGTTGTGTGGATGTCTGGGTAAAACTGAGAATATTTACAACCTTTCTTACCTGTTTGCACTTAATCCTGATCTTAAATGCAATTAACAATGATGAATTTAATTTGCATTTTATTTTCTCTTTTTTAAATTGGTCTATAAATTTAAAATATAAATAGGCCAATAGATAGTTCCTTCTTATTAGACCATCTTCCATTTTTGTGGACCTTTTGTCTTGCTACTCACATTTCATAGGTATTTGTTCCTGTTCAGGCTGTTACACATAATACAGCTATGAATATCGCAATGCCAGAGTTTCCGTAGATGTGCTGTTTCTCTAGGAGTAGATTGTGTGTTGAGCTTTATGATCAGCCTTTTCTTTCTGCTTAGATATGATCTTACTCGGTAGCTCTGGCTGGCCTGGATCTCACAGATCTGCCTGCCTCTGCCTCTCAGGTGCTGGGTCGCATTCAACTTTCTTCTGAGAAACTGTAGGTTGGTGTGGTTGATGGTTTCACTTCTCACCAGAAGTTTACAAGGATTCCAATGTCTCTACTTCCTCAGTTACATTTTTGGTCTGATTTGATATAGTTCTTTTCATGTGCAAGGAATAGTATTTCTTGGTAGTTTTATTTTCATTTTGCCACTGACTTGTTATCCTAGATCATTTTTGGGAGGAGGTTAAGACAAAACTTACTGTAGTCCAAGCTCTCCAGGTTTGTAATCTTCCTGCTTCAGCCTCCCAAGTGTTTGTTTCATATGTTCTGGCTTTAGAGCATTGTTTTATGTGCTTATTATTAATCTTTAGCTATCTTTGAAATCTCCTCGTGTGTTTTACTCATTCAAACCTTTAGCTTATGGAACTGGAGAGGTGGCTTAGCGTTTGAGAGAACTGATTGCTCTTCCAAGAGTTACCCGGGTTCAATTCCTAGCACCCACATGGCAGCTCGCAATTGCCTGTAGCTCCAGTTCCAGGGGATCTGGTACCTTCACAGACATAGGTTCAGGCAAACACCAATGTTTATTTTTAAAAGAAAAGTAGAAAACCTTTGGCTTACTTGAGTTATAAGTTTTTATGTTCTCATCTTTTACTTCTCCTATTTTAGAAACAGTGTCTTTAAAGTGTGTCACGTTTTAATTTTGATAATGTTTACTTGAATGAATTTTTGGTTATCCTAGAAATACTTTCCTAACTCTAGGCCTGAATACAGTTTCCTATCATCTGAAAGTTTTATTGATTTTTTTTTTAAAGATTCATTTTTATAATTTTATATTATGTGTAGGTGCATGTGAATGCAGGCACCCTCAGGGCCCACAATCACTGGATCCATGGAGTGGTTCTTTGGGAAGAGTAACAAGTATTTTATCCTCACGTTTTATTGTTTTAACTCCTAATTTAATGTGTTCATTTTGAGTTAATGCTGTCATCTTGTGGGGTAAGGGTTCATTGATCTTGGCTGTGGATGTCTAGTTGTTCCAGTATCTTTTTATAATTTAATTTAACTTTTTATTTCATGTACATTGATGTTTTGTCAGCATGTGTCTTTTTTAAAAAAAAAAAAAAACTTCAGGAGGGTGCCAAACCTCATTTTTATTGGTCATTGAGTAGATGCTTTTCTTTTTTTTTATTTATTAAAAATTTCCTCCTCCCCCTCCCCCCGTGTCTTTCTTTGTAAGGGAGGCAGAGCCTCTGGAAAAGATAGTTGTGAGCTGTCATGTGGTTGTTGGGAATTGAACCCCGATCCTCTGGAAGAGCAGTCAGTGCTCTTAACCACTGAGCCATCTCTTTAGCCCATCCAGCACCATATTTTTACGGTGTCCGGTCCCCCCTCCCCCTCCCCCCCTCCCCGCAAAGTGTGTAGTTTGCAGTGTGTGGTTTAGATGCTGCTATGAATGGAATTGTGCTCAAATTTTGGGCGATTTTGTTATCAAAATACAACTGAAGTTTATATCCTGGTTTTAACCAGAAAACTCATTATTTTGTTTATTCTAATGATTTTTAGGTACATTTCCAGGGCTTTCTATATAATAGGACAGAGAAGAACATATATTTTGTCTGTATTCCTTGTCTTGGGGATAGTGTTTATTTGCCCTCAAGTTTGGTGACAGTTGATTATTGTAAAGCCATCTTGGCTTATTTATAGTAAGATTTTTAGTTTCTAATTTATTTTCTTTATGTCTGGACTCTTATGTTTGAGTTTGGGTTTTGTGTTTCTTTTTTTGTTTGTTTGTTTTTTGAGACAAGGTTTCTCTGTATATCTCTGCCTGTTTTGGAACTCAGGGTGACATTTTATGAGGCTGAGAAAGCCTCCCGCAATTACAAATTGGGTTTTGTTGTGAATAGGTTTTGATATTGCCGTGTGCTTTCTGTCTTTGTTGATCATGGCCAAGCTCATTTTTTGAAGATTTTTGTAAAGTTGTACATCTATTTTCATGAAGTACGGGTATCTTTACTTTGGGTAATGTGTTTGTGTGACATGCTTAGTGTCAGGGTGTTATTGACCTTTTATTAGTATGCCACTCTGCTATAGTTTCTGGAAGTTGTACAGTGGTGACATTATTTCTCTTTTAATCATTCATAAAATTTACCAGTAAAGCCATCTTGGTTTATTTATAGTAAGATTTTTAGTTTCTAATTTATTTTCTTTATGTCTGGACTCTTGCGTTTAGGTTTTGTGTTTCTTTTTTTGTTTGTTTGTTTTTTGAGACAAGGTTTCTCTGTATATCTCTGCCTGTTTTGGAACTCAGGGTAGACCAGCCTGGCTTTCAGGGACCCGCCTCCATAAACTTTCCGAGTCCTGGGATTAAAGGTTTGTGCCAGCACTGCACAGCATGGTAATTGGGTTTTCTAGAAGATGCGTCTCTTCCATGTACATTCTCAGAGTTGTCATAAATTATAACCAGGACTGGTGTAATATCTCAGCTGGTGCAGCTCCAGCCATGCAAGCCTGGTGACCTATGTTAGATTCTTAGGACCCACATAAAGGTGAAAAAAGATAACTCCACAAAAGCAGAATAGAAACAGAAACCACTCTTTGGTCCCTTGTTATCCTAAGACCCTTTGACTGGACATGTTTTAATGTAGTTTTCTTTAATTTAGGACTACCAAGATGTGTTAAGGTAGAGATTACTGCTGCTTCTATTAAATATTGGAGGTGAGGATGTAGCCCACTGGTTGAGTTCTTGCCTAGTATTAATGCCCAAGGTTCAGTCCCCAGCATAGAGGGTAATGTATGGTGTGGGGTGTATGTGTCATTGGGTAGTGCTTGGGTGAGCCGGTGGTGACAGAAGACAAAACCTTTAAACAGCAAGCACACACAAAGTAGAATATCTAAACACTTAATTCTCTAGAATGTTGCTTTGAGACACTGTCTGAATACTATTGGAAATGGAAGTCAGAGTTAGCTTTTAAGAGTCCTGTTAATTGTCCTCTTCAAGAATGGCTATCAGATGCAAGCACTACTTACAGTGATTTGTACACAGGTACCTAGGGGTGGAATAACTACTACGGCTTGGACACGTGTGCGCTTTGTTTTGTTTTTGACGTTCCTAGTATAAGAGCGATTTGGTCAATAAATACTGAAATCTGTTGTTTGCTAGATGTGTTTCCAGAACAGGACCAGAGAAGTGCAGATTTTTTTGTTTTGTTTTTGGAGCTTCAGTTTTAAGCTAAAGTTAAGGTATTACTCTAATGCATGGAGAAATACCTGGCTCATTCAGAATACATCATTAAATTGCCAGATTAATTACCTGAGAGCATTTTTTCCTTTCAGATATTTGTATATACTTCTTTTCTTATTAAATCTGAACAGAAATATATAATTTAGAGGCATGTCATTCCCTCTAGCTTTTTGAATAGTGTATTAGTATATTTTTGGCCATAGTAACAAAGTCTAGCTAATATTTCCTCAACAGTATTGCACACATTAGTGTACATACCTGGAAATTGAGAGGGCATTGCTGAGGATTATTTGTTGCTTTATCTGACTTTTTTTTTTTTTTTTAAATATCAAGGACCTGGCTTTCTTTCAGCATACCTTCTGCCTTTGTCAGTGACCCGCTGACAGGGTACCTGAGATTGCTTTGACAGTTGTGTGCGTTTGTGCTGTTCCTTCCTAGGCATGCTTATTGTGACCACCACATTTGCAATACCTGCTGTTCCACCGACCTTGTTACCATGTCTTTATCCTCCTCTCCCCAAACAGAGAAGAATGGTTTCTTACGGCAATAGAGAACAATCATTAGACTATTTTTTTTAATTTAATATATCCATTTGCATTCAGAAGTGCTGTGGAATGTGAGGACTGTAGCAGCTTTCTGAAGAATAATCAAAGTTGATATAACTGAGTCTGAAATAAGTCACACACAGCTGTGACTATAGGGCCAAGGGCCTTGCGTTCCATTCTGGCTATTAGAACTGTATGTATTGCAGTTTTGGATGACAGCTTTTTCTTTCAGACTTCAGTTTCATATTAGATAAATATATTGTTGAGAACCATGGGAAACATCCACAGAAGAACTAAGTATAGATAGATACTCAGGAGCTATGATCCACAGTAGAACTTGACCAGTAATGGTTGTTATTTTAGGTTTCATTGTTTTGACTGAGACCTAGACTTTGGAAGCTGGGTCCTGGAACAAGTCAGGTTTCTTCTGTACTTGCCATTAAATGCCATAACAGGTACTGTTCAGAGCATATGGAGGTAGCAATAAGTAGTTCTGGTCAGGGGCATTGCTCTTGGATATGGGGTTGCTGCTCATCACCGTCTTTGTGGTTGATGTGGTGTTTCTCAATACTTTGTTTATAGTGATTGGAGGAAAACAACCTGGTGCTGGGAGGCACCTCAGTGGTAGAGCTTTTGGCTAGCATGCATAAGACCCTGATGGCAGCCTACTGAATGGCAGGGGGAAAAAATTAAGACATGAACGAACCTGGGTTTGGTGGTTCACACCTTTAATTCCAGCACTTTGGGAGGCAGAGGCAGGTGGCTCCCTGAAACTGAGGACAGCTGGGGTTACATGGAGAAGCCATACCTTTGCAAAACCACAATGAAAACCATGTGAACTGTAAGAATGATTGAAAAGCAAGTTAACTTATATGCTACTTTGTGCTTGTGTGCACGTTGTCAGTTGGAGCCCAGTGCTACCCCCGTGCATAACCTCTACCACTGATCCACACTCCAGAAGTGCTTTACTTTTTGTTAAGCCCTTTGATCGTAGTTCTGTCTTACCTGTTTAGGGCCTCATATTTATACCATATTCGCCAATCAGAGCAGCAGTGCAAGTAGCATGGAGAATCTTTATTGTTGCATAGTGTCAGGCATTGTCCTGTGGAAGTTGTTAACAGCTGCCCACTGATGAGGACCTTGAAAACCAGCCCTCTACCTTAGATGCGAGCTTTCCAAATGATTCTTCAAAGAACAACTTCCCAGAGTTTCCTGTACATAAATTCCTTCTTACAGCAAAAGCAAGTGCTTTCTCTACCCCTGAACTACCCCACTCGTGTTTGTGTTGATCTTAAAGGGAGTACTTGAGCTGGGAATGAAGGTTATTTAGGAATGGTGTGAGTTCCTTAGTGCTGAGTGGACAAGCTCAGAAGCCTCTTTGTGCTTTGCATTTCCTGAGTTCTTACTGCAGGTGCTCTGCCCCATTTTACTTATTAAGGACATACAATGTATTGCTCCATTCTTTTTACTTGATTTCATTTTCTCCTTTTTAGGTAGTGCTGGGAATTGAACCCAGGGCCTCACTTATGCTAGCAAGTGCTCCATCTTTGAGCTGTATCCCCAGTACTACAGCACCAATTTTGCTATCAGTGGTTAAAGCAAAACAACCACCAAACAAACAAAACCCCAAATAAATACTTCTTTCTCAATCTTTATGCAAATGTTTTCTTCCAGATTGGTAAGTGGGCCTTATGAAAGTCACAGTAGTAGTAGAATTGTCTGATCGTAACAGTGGCATGGAAGAAGTGAGGTCATACAGGCTTGTGGAGGGGGCAGGAGGGGGTACTTTTTCCTTTTAAATGAGGTTCCCCTAACCATGGACTCAGGTTTTTCTGTTCTGTAACCAACAGGAGGACTCACAAATGGCAGTGGAAGATACATCTCTGCTGCTCCTGGTGCCGAAGCCAAGTACCGCAGTGCAAGCAGTGCCTCCAGCCTCTTCAGCCCCAGCAGCACTCTGTTTTCTTCCTCTCGGCTGAGATATGGGATGTCTGATGTCATGCCCTCTGGCAGGAGCAGACTTTTGGAAGATTTTCGAAATAATCGGTACCCTAATTTACAACTACGCGAGATTGCTGGCCATATAATGGAATTTTCCCAAGACCAGCATGGGTCTAGGTAAGGACCTGGCTTTGGTAACAGCATATCTGAGATTTGTACCTTAAATTCCATTTCTCAGATAGGTATATATCTCATCATAAAAATAGTACCTTTCACAGTATGCCTTTGGTGTGCCTCCTAGTCTCTTACTTTAGAGGGATATGGGCATGGGACAGCCTTCAAAATATTTCAAAAGAACTTTTATTTATCTGGACGATGGACTTTGAGCAAACTCTACATTTATGAGCGCATAGCCTGTGTTTCTAGAATCTCTTAAAGTACTGTTGTTTGCCACTGGGCATGATGGTACATACCTACAATTCCAGTACCCAAGAGGCAGACTCAGGATTGCCACAAGTTCCGCCATCTTGGTCTACACTAAGACCCTGTTTTTGTTTTGTTTTGTTTTTTTATAAGATTTATTTATTATGTATACAACATTTTGCCATGTATGTCTGCACGCCAGAGGAGGGCCCAAATCTTCTTACAGATAATTGTGGGCCACCATGTAGTTGCTGGGAATTGAACTCAGGACTTTTGGAAGAGCAGCCACTACAATTAACCACTGAGCTATCTCTCCAGCCCAAGACCCTGTTTTATATACACCACCACCAAAAGTTGTACCCGTCTCTATATTTGAAGAAACTGTCTTCCCAGGAAGCCCTGTGCATGCCCTGCAGTAACATCTGTTCTAGGGGAGACAGACTGTCACATGATAATGTAGATTCCCCAGTTCTTAGGAGCACTTGCTCTCATCCCTGCTCTAGAAGGGAGAGCTCCAGGAAATCTTTGCTCTAAGAGCTCCCTAGAGGTACACATGGGGTTTAGGGATCCAGCAAAATGAGATGATATCACTCACTCCTTACCCTTTTCATATCTGTTGTGGTTTTTCTTACTCTTTGTGTTCAGGGAAATTCTTAATGGTCTCCCTGCTCTGTAGCTTTTGCTAGCTACCTCCTCTGAGGAGTGGAGGCCAGGTATGGAGGCAGCAAGGTTTTCCTATGTGGTCACCCGAGTGAGTTAACTGAGTAACACTATTTCAGACACTAAAGAATGCCTCTCTTGCCAGATAGAAGGTATAGAGTGAGGACCATGAGCCTTAAGTATCCAATGAGGTACTGTTTTCTAAAGATCAATGTTAAGCAGAGCTGGTTGCTTTCGTATATGTGCCATCCTGTAGTGCAGCACACTAGAACAGGAATACACTTTTGAAAGTTGGACCATGTTAGGGGAATTCCCCCTTTCAGAAATCTTTTCTCTGAGAGCTTGAGATTGATTTAAATAGCCTAGCAGCCCGGCATGATGATGCATCTCTTTAATCTCAGCATTCAGGAAGCAGAGGCAGGCGGATCTCTCTGTTTTCATTGTGAAACCCTATCTAAACAAACAAAACTCACTGCACTTATTGGGCACATGGGCCGCATGTTGTAGAGTTGATCTAACAAGTGATGCCCTTCACACCTTTGCAAATCATCTCTGTGTGTGGTTTGATTGCCCCTTCACTCTGTTCTTCAGATTCATTCAGCTGAAACTAGAGCGTGCCACAGCAGCTGAGCGCCAGCTTGTCTTCAATGAAATCCTCCAGGCTGCGTACCAACTTATGGTGGATGTGTTTGGAAATTACGTCATTCAGAAGTTCTTTGAAGTATGTCTTTGTTCTTTCTGCCCTTTCACTTTGAGAATCTCCAGAGCATTTGATTTCTGTTGACTTTTTGAAGCACAGCTGTTCATTTCAGCCTTTAAAATGAAGTGATAGGGTCTTGAAAAAGATTTTTCGTTTTTCTCCAGTTCTTTATCCATGTTAAATGCCCATCCAGATGTGCTCTGGAGGTATGGTTTAATAGTTGTCTCCACGTGGGGCCCAGTCTGGGCTTGAACTCACAGAGATCCACCTGCCTCTGCTCCTGTCTTCCAAGTGCTGGGGTTAAAGGCACGCACCACCATGCCTGGCCTAAAGAGATTGTTTTTTTTGTTTTTTGTTTGCTTGTTTGTTTTTTTTTTTTTAAATCATGTTTATTTATGGGGGGAAAGTGTGTCTAAGGAGGCCTGAGACATTGGATTCTTTGAAACTGGAGTCAGTCCATTGTAAACTGCTTGGTGGGTGCTGGGAATCAGACTCGGGTCCTGTGAAACACAGAGTGATGCTTGTTCTAACCACTGAGCACTGCCTCTCCCGCCTTCAGCACAGTGGTTCAGAGGCTTTAGCAGAATTACAATAAGACATGGTGGGAGTGAGTACTTGGCTTTGTACACCAGGCTCAGTGATTCCATTGCGGCCTGGAGTTGTGTCTCTGGGGGGCTTCTTTTGGTTTTAGCTCCTTCTTTTGCCCATTAACTTGGGTCATGGAAGTACATTAGTGATGAAGAATGTCTGCTTTCTCTAATGACTTAACATTTCAAAGACTTGGGATTTATTTTCATTTTCTATTTTTATGTTAATATTGTTGTCATTTATTATTTATATTTATTAACAATGTTTACCATTGCCAGCAGCTTCAAGCTGTTGGATGTCCCAATAAATTGAAAGAACCAGGTGTGGGGACAGTGGAATTCTAAGGTTATCTGCAAATAAAGAAATCTACAAATTTCTTCTGGCTCTTATTTGTGAAATGGTTTTAGAGTTGCTTTCTCAGACTTTACCTGCCAACTTTCCTCACAGACACTTAGTTCTCCAGCTTGTGTCTCTTGATTCTGGACTGTCTCTGCTCTGCTATTTTGTCACTGATACTAAAGTGCTGTAGCATGTGCAGCTTGGAGTGTCAGAACAAATGTGACATGTGACCATGTGATTGGGAACAAGCCAAAGAGCCTCACTAGACAGTCCCATGATGGTTCTAGTCACACAAGAGCAAAGAGGATGTAAACTAGCCCTTAGGATAACACTATATAGTGTAACCTTTTGGATTTCTTAGCTTCTCCTTTCAAAGGCTTCCTGTTTAATAGCAATAGTCCTGGAAAGACATCAATTCATAAGAATGTTGTGTGTACTTGACTTGCACTTGACAGACTAACTTAGGTGAAAGGGCTTGCCAGCCCGACCTTTCCTTGTCCACGGGCTGCCCTATACAGCACAAGTTAGCACATCGTTTCTAGGCATGTTGAGCCTTGAAGCCAGTCCCATCTCTGCTGCTGGTTTTGGAATAACAGGATATGGCTCCTTCCATTTAGAAGTTAATGCCTAATTCTTTAGGGCATTAAATATTTTTTGCAAGATGACCAAGACATGGCTGAACATTAAAGAAAGTTCCTCAGGTCAAAGCTTTAGGGAACAATGGCTTTTTAAAAGGCGTTGTTGACCCTAGGAAACAGGGCAGCAAGAAGTTGAGGCTGGACACAACACAGGTTACAGAAAACTTTTGTTTTCTTTGGTCTTTCTTCTTTATTTATGTAATGGTGTCTCTCACATTATGTCTAGTTTGGCAGTCATGAACAGAAGCTAGCTTTGGCTGAGCGCATTCGAGGCCACGTCTTATCATTGGCACTGCAGATGTATGGCTGCCGAGTTATCCAGAAAGCTTTGGAGTTTATTCCCTCAGACCAGCAGGTAATTGTAAGTTTCCTTTTCAGTTTTCTCTCGGTGTTTCTCTGTGCTGCATGCAGTGCACTGTGGAGAATGTCAGTGTGGAGTATCTTTGCTAGGTTATGTGGGTGCCTGTGGCTTTCCATCTGCAGAGCAAGCAGGATTTCCCCAGTTTGCAAGTTTCTAGTGGATCTGGTGTTTGGTGTGAAAGAGTTTACAGCATCATCTCTTTGACTAGTGAGTAGCCTTAGTAACTGCAGTTTTACAAGAAGGATGTAAACACATAAAATGCTGCTTAGCATTCTCCTTAAGTAGCACTAAACTTTCCAAGAAACCTGAAGTGAGGTTCAGCTCACTTGCAATCTCCTTCACCATCCCTCTTGTTCACTGATCACATGCTTGGGCCTGCTGTGTCAATGGGTGACATGGTGATGACAAAGGCCTAGCTGGTCCTTGCTGCTGACCCACAGTGTGGACAGGACAGTGGAAAATGGTGCTGCCCATGGAGGAGGCCCTCACCCAACCCATGCAGAATCAAGGCTAGGATAGTTAGACAGGAGAAAGGGAACAGAGGCCCAGAAAACTAGCTGCTGCGAGTGGGGGTTGATAGGGGAATCATCCAAGAGCCCCACAGGTAGGGAAAGCACATTGCAACTGCTTGTGCCAGGTGGTGCCAAGGCCTCTGGCCTGTACCCCTCAGCCTCTGTGCTCTGAGCTCCCCCAGCCTTCTCAGTGGAGGGGTTGCTGTTGTCTGGCAATGATGACCCACTTGCCCTCACTGAGGACAAAGTCCGATAATGAGAATCTTTATTATGGACTCGTTCTGAGCCAGGCAGAATCCCACCAGCTCTGATTCAAACCCATTGAACTACCAGCCAGTGGTGTAGATGTTGGCAGTTGAAGGTTGGTGGAGCCCAGGGCACGTGGGGTGCATCTTGCAGTTTGTTGCGTCTTATAGCTAGGCTCTTGAAGATACTGTGAAGTGGGTGAGGTTAGAGACATAGCTCTGTGTCTGACTTGGAGCATTGAAAAGACAACACTATTTAGCTGAGTGTAGAGGTACATAGTGATCCCACACTTTGGGAAACAGAACCCCAAGTTTGAAGCCAATCATAGAAGGCTAGTTAGGAAGACCCTGCCCCCAGTCTCTAAGAAAGGTGATATTTGTTTTGACAGAAAGATCCAAGGCTAGTTTTCGTTGCTATCTATTATTCACTGAGATGTTATAAATTTTAATGACCACATTATTGTGGCTTTTTGTTGTTGTTGTTGTTGCTGCTGTTTTCCCCACATGGAAGTTTTTTTCTCTTGGATCATGATGGCTACTTGCTAAAAGAAAATAGCTGCTCTGACCCTTTCTATACTTCTCTCCTTCCCTTCCTCACTAGCAAATTGTCTTTTTCCAGGCTCTATTGCTCTTCCCACCCTCTCTGTCCGTCTCCCCAACTCTTCCTCTTTTACTTTTACGGCAACACTGGGGGTTAAAACCAGGGCTTTTTACAGGTTGGGTGTGTGTTCTGCCACTGGCCTTGGAAGTCTCCTGCCTAAGGTGGCTTCCTGAGCAACTGAGTCATGGGTTTGTGCAACCAGGCAGGGAGCTCTTTTTTCCTTTCTCTGGCCCAGTTCCTCTGGTGCCTTGTTCTGAGTTTGGACTTCTGCTGTGAACTGTATATTTTGTTTTAGGAGATGAATTTTATCCTTTCTATGTCTCCCAGGCAGATGGTTCTTTTCTCGTGCTATGTTAGTAAGTGTTCTTTTGTGATCATGAATGTCTTCTGTTAGCTGATATTTCAGTTACTCTGGAGTCAGTGCCTCTGGGATTCACTCATACTGTTCATGAAAGGTGCCTAGGTAAAGTTGCCTGTGACATTCTAGCACAAACACTGAGGAGCACAGAGAAGTTAAAGCCCAGATGAAATCAGTAGGAAAATGGGGAGCCAACTCCTGCCCAGCCAGGTTCAGCATTTCACTTTAGGTGTTCTGAGGCTGGGAGTCTCAGGGAAAGATTCCAGTCAAAATCTAATCTAGTTGCAGTACATACCCTGACACACTGCTTTTGCACTTTGTCTACTTACAGTCTGTATTTGCTATTTGGACACAATTAATGAACTGGGAAAAACCATTTCTGTCGACTTTAATCAATGCGCCTTGGTGGAAAAATCACAGACACTGGTAGTCACTGAGTGACTGCTCTGAAATTGTATTCTGTGGCCCTTTGTGTTTCCCTCTGTCCTTTGATGCTACTAAAGAAAGCTGGCGGGGGCACTCTTGGAGACATGTGCTCCCCGTGCCTAGGCTAACTGAGAACCTCTTCGTTCTCCAACAGTCATCTCTAGGAATTCACCACCACCGCCACTTCCTCTGTCTCTATAGATTTAGTTTTTGGTGTTTTGGGCTTTTTTTACTCTATAGACCAGGCAGTCCTAGAACTCAGTTTATGTCTCAGGCTGGCCTCAAATTTGAGGCAATCCTCCTGCCTCAGCCTCTTAAGTGTTATAATTACAGGGTCGAACCATCATTGACTTTCATATAATTTTAATTATGTGACTTCGCCTGTAACTTCTTTTGTTGCTGGGAGGGCAGCATGGGATTATATAATTGACAGGTTGTTTCCCAGCGAATCCTGGCTGCATCATTGCTGGCAATTGCTTGGGTTTGAGGCTTCACAGTCTAGGTCTTTTTGAACAGGCTTTGTAATTCGTCTGCTCCGTGGCTGCCTAACATGATCTGTTGGGTGGAACTAAAGTACTCCCAATTCTTGGAGTTATTTCTCACTTGGACAAATTCTGGATCAACCCTTCATATTTGTGTGTGTGTGTGTGTGTGTGTGTGTGTGTGTGTGTGTGTGTGTGTGTGTGTGTGTGTGTATGTGTATGAAGCTTACATGATTGTCAGAATGACAATATGACAGTGTGATGAATCATATATTATCAATCCTGTGCATTTCCCATAGGTGTTTTTTCTATTTGAAGATGATGATGGTAGTTTTTTTATTCTCACACATAGCCCAGGTCAGTCTTGAACTTACTCTGTAGATAAGGCAGACCTTGGACTCATAGTCCTCCTGTCTCCCTCTCCCTAGTGTTTAGATCACAAGGTGTATCACTAAACACATTTTTAAAATAGGACTTATAGGTAGCATAGGATATGTGTGGCATATGTTGTGTGGTAGCTCCAGTTCTGTCTTACTTCCTGAGACTTGGAGTTACAGGTGTGCTCCACTACATCTGGCTGGTGTCAATGTTTTTAGAGTCTCAGCAAGCCTTTTCCAAGTTTGATATCTTTTAGGTCCCACTTGTTTTCTCTTGCTTTGTTGTTGCATGACTATAGTTGACTTAATTTACTTTGATTGCCATGTATCTGTGCAGTGCTTTGCTGCTTGGTAGGGTGTGGGGATTGTCTGGGTGTTGCTGGCTATGATTCTGGTGTTGTCTTTTCTCTTTGTCTCCCATAGAATGAGATGGTACGGGAGCTAGATGGCCATGTCCTGAAGTGTGTGAAGGACCAGAATGGCAACCATGTGGTTCAGAAGTGCATTGAATGTGTACAGCCCCAGTCTTTACAGTTTATCATTGATGCATTCAAAGGGCAGGTAAGTAACTTGGGTTCATGTCATCAGCGTCCATCTCATACATAGTACACTCTGTAGTCAATTGGTCTCTTCCCTTCACTCTCTGGGAGTCTGTCATGAAGTACATAGCTAGCAGCAGACCTGTTAGGATGAATTTAATATTCAGAGGATTATTTTTACATGGATAGCTATTATTCCTATCTGTCATCATCAGTCTATCATCACACAAGACCCTTACTTTATACCCCTCCCCGCAGGGTTCCTTTGTGTATCCCTGATTATTCTGAAACTAGTTCTGTAGACCTGGCCAGCCTCAAACTCACCGAGATCTGCCTGCTTTTGCCTCCTGAGGGCTGGTGTTAAAGGCGTGCATCATTGCTGCCTGTCAATCTGTCACTTTTTCATGCTATCACTTTTCTGAGTGCCTCTAAATTAGGATAATTTTTAGTTTGTTTGCCAAAAATAATACCTTCCCATCTTGGGGAAGTTACTGGGACAGAGTGGTAAAACAAAATTCCTTTTTAGGTATTTGAATCTGAACTCTGGACTCTGTGGATTCTTTTGGACATATGAATCTGAAGTACTGTTCAGTTTAAGTGGAAGCATGATTTAGAATTCTTTCAGAATGGGGATTCCCACATCGTTGAGAAGAGTCAGAACTTAGGGGTTATTGGGAGTTTCAGGATTAGTAGAGCAGAGGGTGGCACATTCATTCACTGAGACGCTATATTATTTGAGCTGGAGAAGTGGTTCAGTGGGTAAGAGCACTTATTGCTTTTGCAGGGGACCTGGATCCATCACCACTCATTACTATATTTATTTGTAACTAGTTCCAGGGGATCAAACTCCTCTTTTTGGCTTTGGTGGGGCACACACACACATAACAAAAACTTTAAAAAGACATTAAGTAAAATGTACAGCAAAATTAAAAAGAGGGCTGGAGAGAATGTTCAGCATTAAGAACACTGACTGCTCTTCCAGAGGACCTGGGTTCAATCCCCAGCACCCACATGGCAGCTCACAACTGTCTGTAACTTAAGTTCTAGGAAGTCTTAACACCCTCACAGATATAAACAGACAAAACACCAATGCACATAAAATAAATAATTAAGCAAACAAGCAAGCAATGCAGATGTCTGGATCAAAGTTTAGGTTTAGAAGTGCCATGCTTTGCCAGCAGCATGCCTGGAAAACGTTCTAGACATGCAGTGAATGCTTAGAAGTGGTTTTGGAAATGCAGTGAGTGAAATAAACTGCTTTAGACCATGAACAGGCACAGTGTCTTTTCAAAGCTCACCTTAAGTAGCAGGTGCAACCATAGGGCCCTGTAGCAAATGAGAGGACAAACACTTGGTCTACTAATTGACACTCGAGGTCCACAGCACTCACCTCATGTGAGATGTATTCTTGTTCTTCAGAGTCTTTTTTTTCCCTTGGTGATTTGAGGTAGACTCCTGAACCTCATAATTTTCCTGTCTTGGTTTTCTGACTGCTAGGATTAAAGGCCTCGGGAGTATATTTCTTTACATCTAGGAAAGGCCAGAATCAAGATTGGGTGTGTGGGCTGAGGAAGCAGCTCAGTGGTAGGACAATTTTTTTTATTCCTCTTAAACCTAACAGTGCCTCAGCCAGCCTTGTGTGTAGCTGTGTGTTTGTATGAAAGCATTCTTATATGTTCTCTGCTCTTTGTGTTGCGTCTCCCTATGCTGAATGTTGTCAGCCTTTGTCCTTACACATTCAGATGAGCACTTTATCAATGACCTCTCTGTAGCTTTCTTATTGTTTTGTGTGTGTGGTGTTTTTTTTTTTTTTTTCTCCCCTGTTTTTGAGGCAGGGTCTCAGCTGTGTACCTCTGTCTTCCCTGAAGTAGATCGCTGTCTCTGCTTCTAGAGTGCTGGGATTAAAGGTACTGGCACACTTTCTCTTCCTCCTGTTTTTTTTTGGTTTTTCGAGACAGGGTTTCTCTGTGGTTTTGGAGCCTGTCCTGGAACTAGCTCTACAGGCTGGTTTTGAACTCACAGAGATCCACCTGCCTCTGCCTCCCGAGTGCTGGGATTAAAGGCGTGCGCCACCATCGCCCGGCTTCTTCCTCCTGTTTTTCATCCTATGTTTTGGAAAGGCAGTTGATTGACATTCTTGATTCTTTTTTTTTTTTT
>NC_022016.1:54010284-54032457 GCF_000317375.1 Microtus ochrogaster | reverse complement strand
CTCTTGTAGACCAGGCTGGTCTCGAACTCACAGAGATCCGCCTGCCTCTGCCTCCCAAGTGCTGGGATTAAAGGCGTGCGCCACCACCACCCGGCTCTTGATTCATTTTTAATTTTTCATGACAAGATTTCTCTGTGTAGCTCTGGCTGTCCTGGGACTCACTTTGTAGACCAGGCTAACCTTGACTTTAGAAATCTGCCTACCTCTCTACCTTCGGAGAGCTGGGATTAATGATGTATGCCACCACTGCCTGGTGATGCTCTTGATTCTTGACTAAGTGGATTTTTTAATACCTTGACTCCTTTTCTGATTCATTTTTAGACTTCTTGGAAGAGTTCATTTTAGCTAATTTATACACATATATGAATTCCTAAAACAACCCAAGAAATGGTTTATTAGCTCATAGTGGGTTTAAACTTATCTGTGAAGCAGAGGAGTGGGGTAATAAAGTAACAATACTGTCTTGGATCTTTCTGCTCTAGGTATTTGCTTTGTCTACTCACCCTTATGGCTGCAGGGTGATTCAGAGGATCCTAGAGCACTGTCTCCCTGACCAGACTCTCCCTATCCTTGAGGAGCTTCACCAGCACACGGAACAGCTTGTGCAGGTACTACTGCAGACCCTTATGTGCTCTTGTAGGCCCAGAGTGTGTGTTTTGTTAGCAGAAAGTATCAACATATCATCAGTGTACTTCAGATCTTTGGAGCTTGTGTTCATCACAGCCCAGTTTGTGTTTCATGAAAAATAGGCAATGATTTGAAGCCCTGACCTCTGATTTGGAGTCTGCCCTTAATTGTGTACCTCTGGGTCTCTGCTCCATTGGCCACACAAGCCAAGTGTACTAGTTGATTCTTTTGGGATTTGCTTCTGTTGCTGATAAAATAATGAATCCCAATTGTTTTGTTGGATGCAGATCTCCAGAAAGATGCAAGCTTTTTGCAACCTCTATTCTAATAGGAAATATTTTTTCCCCAAACACTCCTTCCCCCATTCTGAAATAATATAGGCCTACTTTCTTGTGAAGAAGTTAGCTAGGAAGTAGGTGTATAAATATAATGTGTTCTCGTTTTGTAATGAGAGGGAATAATTTTACTACTGTCCATTTTACCCTGTCTCGAAAAAAACCAAAAAAAAAAAAATTGTTGCAGGTTCCTTCATCCTTAGATAAGCTGTCACAGTGCTACATGAGTGATATATATTAATTATATGGAGAACCTAGTAACCCAGAAACTGTTATTTATGTATATTTTCTTTGTTTTGTTGCTTCTCAAATAGGATCAGTATGGAAATTATGTAATCCAACATGTACTGGAGCATGGTCGTCCTGAGGATAAAAGCAAAATTGTAGCAGAGATCCGAGGCAATGTACTTGTATTGAGTCAGCACAAATTTGCAAGGTCTGTGCTCTGGGAAGTGAGGATTGGGTAGTATTTCAGCTGCAGAGTCTTTTTGTTGTTAGGCATTTCTCTGTCCCACCAGCCAGCTCCCAAATCATTACATGTAGACTTACTATTAATTATGAAGGTTTGTCTTGTAGCTTAGGATTGTTTCTGAGTAGCTCTTATAACTTAAATTAACCCATTTCTTTTGATCTGTATTCTTTTTTAAATATTTATTTTATTTATTATGTATACAATATTCTGTCTGTGTGTATGCCTGCAGGCCGGAAGAGGGCACTAGACCTCTTTACAGATGGTTGTGAGCCACCATGTGGTTGCTGGGAATTGAACTCAGGACCTTTGGAAGAGCAGGCAATGCTCTTAACCACTGAGCCATCTCTCCAGCCCCTGATCTATATTCTTTTATGAGGTTCAGTTGCCTTTACTTTGTAATGCTTGTCCTGCTTGTTCTATGTTCTGACACCTGCCCTTCTTCCCAGCATCCTCTGTGCCTGGGAATCCTGTCTAGCTATTGGCCTTTCAACTTTATATTAAAGCAGTCTGAGTGGCACATCTTCACAGTGTACAAAAAGATTATTTCGCAATACTTTCTCTCTAATTTTTATACTTGCTTATTTGTTTATTTGTGGGCATTTGTCTGTGTGCTCGTGCACTGTACACTGTGCACATGTGGAAGTTAGAGGGTAGCTTGTGGGAGCTGGCTCTTTTTCCATCGTACAGCTTCAGTTTGCTGGTCATAGCCTCGAGTACAGTTACATACGAAGCCATGTGTATTACCTGCTTTAAAAGTCAAGAAGTATACCAAGTGTGGCTTCAAAGACATTTCCTTAAAAGTTCTTTCCACTCCTTTGGAGTAGCCACTGAAATCTCCTGTGTGTTTCCTACCTTGGTGGTGGGCATTGTGAGATAGCCTCCACTCGCCTTCATCTATGGCCCGAGACGGGCAAGTTGCCAGATCTGCACAGGCCTCAACTTCTCAGCTTCAGAGCATCAGGCTTGGAAAATTCCAGCTCTGTGCCTTAGCTGGGTGTTCTTCTGAGCAGGGTTCACTCCTTCTCACTGCTTAGGGAACATAGCGCTGAGTAGTTTTCTAGGATTTTCTTCTTAGCAATTTCGTGTGATTTTTTTTTTTTCCCACCTTCATAGCTTTTTTTTTTTTTTTTTTTTTTTTTTTTTTTTTTTTTTTTTTTTTGGTCAGGGGTTTATATTGATGTTCATTAATAATTGCTTTCAATTAGTGAGATCTGTTGTAAAAAAATCATTTCTTACAATTCTGTGTGTATGTACTTGATTGAGCATGTACATTTCATAGTATCCATGTGGAGCTTGGATGACAACTTGCTAGAGTAGATTAGGTTCTTTCCTATCCTGTGGTTCCAGAGAAATAACTCAGGTCTTCATGCTTGGCAGTGTAAGCACATTTATCCACCATGCCATCTAGCTTGTCTATTAATTTATGAGCTCTGTGAGTACTAAATTATGAGCAGCCTAAATCAAAGCACTTAGTATAACTTAGTCTAGAGAAGCCAACGGGCAGCGTGCCTGCATGAGGATCTGAGGATCTCTTTTGCAGTTGTGCTTACTGAGTATGGTCTGTTTTGGTGGGTTTGGCCTCTCGTTAGCCTTTTCTCCTTGAGGGTTTGGGACCTAGAGCTCTCTCCTCTTTGAGCCCTTGGCAAAGCCTCAACTTTCACCAACTCCCATGTACTGACTGCTGCTGAGTCTTGGGCTCAGTAACAGCAGTGCACACAGCACATCCTTTTTGTTTATTTTTGGGATAGGGTTTATTTGTGTATCCTCAGTTATCTTAGAACTCACAGAAGTTCACCTGCCTCTGCCTCCTGAGTGCTGCAATTAAAGATGTTCACCACCACTATCTGGCTGGCATACTCTGTTGTTAATTTGTGCCCCTGGGACTGAGGTGAGGAATCACTCACTGTGTGGTGACTGACACTTCATGTTAGAAAACTGTGCTAAGTGTTCACAAGTGATGACAGAAGGCAGGGCCTTCTGTGCTTCTGAACTGCCGAAGTGCTGTGCTCCTGCTTGAAGTTCCTTCACTGAGCTCAGATCTCCCGCCATGGCCCAGTGTCTGGTATGACCAAAGGAGTTTTGTTGTTGAGCCTGAGCTTACAGATGCAAGGACAGCATCATAAGTCTTGGTGTGAGTTGAAGTAGTGATTGTAAAAGAGTTGAGCTATTAGAAATCTCTGCTGTGAATCTCGCTATGAACTTTGCAAGCTTATTACTATCATCTGCCAGCAGGTCAGGGCCCCTCTCATAGAACACTGGGGCTCAGGTGATTCACTGTTGGACACCCCAGGGTTAAGACCAAAAAAGAACATTACAGAGCCAGACCTTGGGCAAATGAATTCCCATACGTACCATCTCTTCCCTCATTTTCCATCCTAAAACACACAGCCTAAGTGGGGATCTTATCTGATTGTTCTTCCTAATTTTCCTCGTGACAGCAATGTTGTGGAGAAGTGTGTCACTCACGCCTCACGTACAGAGCGTGCTGTACTCATCGATGAGGTGTGCACCATGAATGACGGTCCCCACAGTGCCTTATACACCATGATGAAGGATCAGTATGCCAACTATGTGGTCCAGAAGATGATCGATGTGGCCGAGCCAGGTCAGCGGAAGATTGTCATGCACAAGGTAAGCACATTGGGTGCCAGCCCAGAGTGGGAGAAGGACCAGGTGGACCATGTTCAGATATAGCAGATAGTAGACAGTGGGCTTCTTTGTGTTGCTATACCAGACTTGTTCTGTGCTTCCTCCTCTCACTGTGTGGGATCACTATGGTCTCTCTGTGTTTGTCACTTCTTTCCTCAACTCACAGTATGGGAGTCCTGGTTCTGGTTTTTGTTTTGTTTTAAACTTTTTTCCCCCTATTAGGGGTTTGGGTATTTGTCAGCATGGGACCCTGTGCACTGCCTGCCTGCAGTGTTTTTGACACCTCTTTAGTGTGTGATTGTGCTGTGGTGCATGTCTAGGTCACAGTGATGTGGTCAGGTTTCATGGCAAGTGGCCTTTACTCACATAGCCATCCTGTTGGTCTGTGAGAAGCATATTTCCTGTTTTTGAATATTGTTTTGAGGGCTGAACCCAGGCCTGGTGCAGCCTAAACTAGCATTCAGCCACTAAGCCACATCTTGGCCCTTGTTTGTTTATTTGTTTAGGGGGGTTGGTTTGTTGACAGAGCTTCGTTGCTTAGCCCAGGCTAGCCTTAAAACTATGGTTCTAGGCCGGGCGGTGGTGGCGCACGCCTTTAATCCCAGCACTCGGGAGGCAGAGGCAGGCGGATCTCTGTGAGTTCGAGACCAGCCTGGTCTGCAGGACTGGCTCCAGGACAGGCTCCAAAGCCACAGAGAAACCCTGTCTCGAAAAAACAAAAAAAAACCAGAACAAAACAAAACAAAAAAAACCTATGGTCCTAATTGCTGGAATCACAGACATGCTATCACACTTGGCTGTGAGTGAGAACATATTTTTGTGAGATAATTCCTTCCCTGGTCTCTGAGATCATCTCATCAGTTCAGGGTAGTCTACTTCCTGTGTCTCCTTTTCTTGTTTTTTGTGTTCACTGATCCCATCATACTTTCCTGCAAAGGCCTGGTCCTTGCTGCTGACCCACAGTGTGGACAGGACAGTGGAAAATGGTGCTGCCCATGGAGGAAGCCCTCACCCAACCCATGCAGAATCAAGGCTAGGATAGTTAGACAGGAGAAAGGGAACAGAGGCCCGGAAAACTAGCTGCTGCGAGTGGGAGTTGATAGGGGAATCATCCAAGAGCCCCACAGGTAGGGAAAGCACATTGCAACTGCTTGTGCCAGGTGGTGCCAAGGCCTCTGGCCTGCACCCCTCAGCCTCTGTGCTCTGAGCTCCCCCAGCCTTCTCAGTGGAGGGGTTGCTGTTGTCTGGCAATGATGACCCACTTGCCCTCACTGAGGACAAAGTCCGATAATGAGAATCTTTATTATGGACTCGTTCTGAGCCAGGCAGAATCCCACCAGCTCTGATTCAAACCCATTGAACTACCAGCCAGTGGTGTAGATGTTGGCAGTTGAAGGTTGGTGGAGCCCTGGGCACTTGGGGTGCATCTTGCAGTTTGTTGCATGTGGAGGTGCTAGGAGGCGATGTGGCAGTGTGTAGGAGGCGGTATGGTAGCACGTCGCAGGCAGGAGCTGGAAGCACAGGTGTTGCTGAAGCAAATAATTAAACCTGTGGCGATAGGCAGATCCTCAGAACTGCGTTGTCCTGGTCACTGAGGGACTGTGCTCATAGGCACGGGAAAGCCAGGAAAAGCAGGGAAGAGAATAGAGTATGGTGGAGTGGTGCTTGCAGAGTGCATGGTTAGAAAGAGGGCCCTTTAAGGAAGAGGCCACAGTAATGAAGACTAGGGACCTGAGAGAAGACTCTGTTTAATACTTTTTTATTTACTTCACTTTATGTGTGTGCTTCAGCCTGCATGAGAAGGTCAAAAGACAGTTTATTGCTGGAGTCAATTTTTTTCTTCCTTCTATGTGGGTTCAAAGCATGTCAGGCTTGGTAGCAAGTGATTTACCCATGGAGCAAACACTCAAGCCCAGGACTATTGTGCCACCACTGTAATTTGGAGTAGGGGAAGCCATGAAAACAGCTGAGCTAATATAATAGCTGGTAGCATTTTTCAGATTGAAGAGAAGTGGTCAGTGTAAGCTAGAATCAAAAGGAGAGGGAGGGCCAGGAACGGCTCTCTCACCAATAGGGTTTGTGTTAGAAGAGTGGAAAGTAGCACCTCATGCCTTACTAGTCCAGGTTAAAAATGGAGTGCAGCAAAGCTGAGGAGAGTGGGGGTGGGGTCAGAGGAGAGGGAAGGGAAGGAGTGCTCAAGGCTGGGGGTTTAGTGAGAGAAGCCCTTGTTGAGGACATGGCCCTTACCACATCTGGGGCTGCAGCACACCTGGATCCTTTTGATAGGCAAGCTTGGGAAGGTATGTAGATTGCTACTTAGCGCCCAGACCCCTTTGTTTTCAGCCATTGTCACTGAAGGTGCCAGGAGGAGGTGTGCGGTTTCCTAGCCTGTGTTCTGTGTGGGTTCATAGCAGTTTCTAGAGCTCCTTGGCCCTTCCTTACTCTGAGCTTACACTTAGGCAGACAAACTGCTGGCTTTATAGGCTTCAAGATGGGCTGCCACCTGTCTCCTGGCATGGTGCTCCTTGAGGTTTGTGAGCAGTGTGAATTTTTGTTGGGAACATTGTTAAAGTGCCCCTCCACCATCTTCTATTTTCTGTATGGAAAGATTAGTAGGCAAGCAGAGGGGAGCCAGCACTGCTAAGTGTATAGCATGGCCCCTGAGCTTTAAGTGAAGGCCCCTCAAGTGAGCTGTGTGCACAGGAACAGGTCTAGGGCAGGGGCCACGAGAGTGCACACAGGAGTGATCAGAGCTCTCTAGGTTGGAGGAGCACGTGTGTGGGAAGGGACTGATGCCAGTGATGTGTCACAAGTAATAGGAAGAGTGAATCTTTGGGGTGAAATACCTATACTATTCTTTATTCCTAATTTGTCTTTGGCTGAACTGCAGAACCACTCTGTATCTTTTTCTCAGCTGCTCTGGCACAGTGTCAATCTTCCTTCCTTTGTTTCTGTCTGTCTTTCCCTTTTTATTTATATACTTATTTATTTATTGGTGTATTAAGGTTTCTGTTGCTGTGGTAAACACAATGACCAAAAGTATCTTGGGAAGGAAAAGATTTATTTCATCTTTAAAAACTCTTGGTCTACTCTATTATTGAAGGAATTCAGGGCAGGAACTGATACAGAGAGGCAATGGAGGAACGCTGCTTGCTGGCTTGGCTTGCTCAGCCTGATTGCTTATAGCACCCAGGACCACCTACCTGCCCATGGGTGGTACCAGCCACAGTGGGCTGGGTCCTCCCTCATCAGTCATCAATCAACAAAATGCATCACAGTCTTGCTCACAGGCCAATCAGGTGGGGGCATTTTCTCAATCGAGGTTCCCTCTTCTAAAATAACTTTAGCTTTATCAAGTTGACATAAAAACTAGCTAGCATAATCAACCCCTTGTCACCTTTACACATTACTTGTAAAGTGTAACCTTTCCTTTCCTGTTTATCCCTAGGAGCTCATATTAATACTAAGCTCACAATATAAAAAAAAAATCTCAGTTTTTTAAACCTCTGTGATCTTTACAAATACTTTGAAAATCTAATTTCTTTAAAATATCCAGAGTCTCTTAATTGTGGGCTCCTATAAAATCAGAATAAGTTAAATACTTTCTTATTCTGAGAGGGAAGAACCAGGGCAAAACCACAGTCCAGCAGTGTAAAGCTCAGCGTCAGACTTGTAGGACTCAATACCGGGATCCTTGGGTTCCTCCAGGAGGCTTCAACAGCTATCCACAGCCCCTACAGTATATCTCCTAGGCTCAGGTTGGCTCCACTGCACAGCTGCTGCTGTTCTAGGCAGTCATCCCATGGCACTGGCATCTCCAAAATGCTAGGGTGTCTTTGTTGGGATCCACCTTTACCACCAACCCCTCCTGGGTACTCTTCAAGGATTCTGACCCTGCCACATTGGTGCCAAGTCTCAACTTCTCTCATGATTCCTTCAGTCTTCACTGCCACTCAGCCTGCACCTTCACCAGTGGCCTTTTATCCTCATAGTGCAAGCTTCACCTTCTCACCATGACCCCTTTAAAACCAATACCACCTGGAAGAGTCTTTAAACATTATCAAGGTTATCTGCAGCATGACGTGTACCCTATTGGCCCTTTCTGGACTCCACCTTCTGTGGAAATACTCTTGGAAGATTTGAGTTCACTGGTGCTGGTCTCCTTAATCATAGCCCCAGCTAGTCAGTAGCAATGTACCAGCAAAGCAAATGTTTAGCGTTAGTGGTGAATTTGAGTGTCACTTGAATGGTCCTAATAGAGCCTTTGCTTTCCCCTGAAGCTTCACAAGCCAGGTCTTTATCACCTGGACTGCTCACAGGTTCCCACAGAATCCCACTGAGCTCTGAGCACACAATGGCTTTTCCAGCCCAAACTTTGGGTGCTACCATAAAACATTCTGTCACAGCAGTACCCCTGACCTGGTACCAAATTCTGTCTGACTTAGTGTTTCTATTACTGTGGTTAAACAGTATAACCAAAGCAACACAAAGAGAAAGGATTGCCTCATCTTATAGTTTGTTCATCAGTCAGGGAAGTCAGGGCAGGAGCCTGGAATCGGGCTGATTAAGGAACCATGGAAGAGTGCTGCCTGTTGGCTTGCTCCCAGTAATTTGCTCAGCCTGCTTGCTTATAGCATGAAGGACCACCAGTGCACAAGAAAATGCACCACAGATTTGCCCACAGGCCAGTCAGGTGGGGGTATTTTCTCGATTGAGGTTCCCTCTTCCAAAATGACTCTAATTTTTGTAAAGTTGACATTAAAAACTAGCCAGCGCAGTTGGTCACTGTTAACTGGAAGAAACCCTGTGCCTTGGAGAACCAGGGATCAGGTGGTGAGTTTAAGTGAATGGTTCCCCAAGGAATCCCCAGCTTCCAGGACAGCTTGGATTTCTGTGCTAAGGTGCTGTTCTGCCCTGGGTGGGTTCCCTGTCCTGTGTCAGTGCTTAGGGCAAGAGCTCCTGTCTTTATCTCATGGCTTCTAGCAATAAGAGGACAAAGATACCTTTGTGGGGTGAAATGTGCACCATGCAGTCCATATCTGGGAAGGTGCTGGCAACATCTGAGGCCTCTCTGGCCTGTGTAACACACACTGTCCTCTTTAGATCCGGCCACACATCGCGACGCTTCGAAAGTACACCTATGGCAAGCACATCCTGGCCAAGCTGGAGAAGTACTACATGAAGAATGGTGTGGACTTGGGGCCCATGTGTGGCCCCCCTAATGGTATCATCTGAGCAGTGCACCCATCCCCGTCCCGCTGACCTCACTGACCCTGGCAGATCCAACCAGCAACCAGAAATGCCCAGAGTAGAGTCAGAAGTGGGCAACGGTTGCTCCGGGATTACTCCCTCCTCCAAAAGGAATCAGATCCATCCGTGGAAAGGCCTTTGTAAATTTCATTTTATTACACATGTACTAATTATTTTTTTTAATTGACTAATTGCCCTGCTGTTTACTGGTGTATAGGAACTTGTACATAGGTAATCAGTGTACATGGGAGGCCACATGTTTTGTTTTATGTTGTATCTATATTCCACATGTGGACACTTTCAGGGTGGTTGGTTTAACAAAAAAAAAGTTTAAAAAAAGACAAAAAAAGGTTTTTAACTCATTTGCCTTGTGGCAAGTTTTGCAAATAGCTCTTCCCGACCTCCTCATTTTATTAAAAAAACAAAAAACAAAACTGAGAAATTTGAATTTTAGTTAAATGACCCCAAACTGGCATTTAACACTGTTTATAAAATATATATATATACATATATATACATATGAAATGGGAACGTTTCAGAGTCGTTAAAGCATCAGCCTGTGACACAGAGTTCATGACACTCTTTTTGGAGATGACCTCATGCTGAGGAAGATGGTGGCCACAGATCCAGGTGGAGGAGGAGTCACAGAGGCCCAAGGCCAGTGGTTGGGGCCCTGGGGTTGCTCTCTGTGAACACTGAGAAGCAGAATCTGATTATCTAGCATGAGTGAAAACCCAGCTCTGCTCCTGGTCTTGCTTCTATAGATACATAGTGTATACTTGTGTAGACTTTTGCATATATACGGATTTGTAGTATTTCCTGTTTTGATGTCTAATCTGTATCTATAATGTACCCTAGTAGTCGGACATCCTTTTGATTGTACAATTGTACATTTGTATACCTGTAATGTAAATGTGGAGAAGTTTGAATCAACATGAACACGTTTTTTTGGTAAGAAAAGAGAATCAGCGCCCCTCCCCCCATGCACTCAGTGTATATCCACCTTTTATGGTCGTAGCAGATAGTGTTGTATATTGTAAATTGTAATTTCAACCAGAAGTAAATTTTTTTCTTTTGAGAGAATAAATGTTCTTTATACAGCCTAGTTAATGTTTAAAAAGAAAAAGATAGCTTGGTTTTTTTGTCAGCTAGTCAAGATGGTAGCGAGAGCCTTTCTAAATGTTACTTCAGATGATTCAGTTCACACTAGTGTTCTTTTTTTTTAATCCTAAAAAAATGTTTTGCTTATTTTGTGACAGTCAAGAAAGGACGTGCAGAAGTTTCGCCTGCCCTTCCCCGCTCAGCGCCTCCCTTGTAAAGTGACTCGCCCTCCGTTTTGTACAGATGAGCTGTATTTTGCATTTTGTCTACTTGTAAGTGAATGTAACATACTGTCAATCCTCGTTTGAATATAGACTGTAACACTACACGGTGTACATTTCCAGAGCCTTGTGTATATTTCCAATGAACTTTTTGCAAGCACACTTGTAACCATATGTGTATAATTAACAAACCTGTGTATGCTTATGCCTGGGCAACTATTTTTTGTAACTCTTGTGTAGATTGTCTCTAAACAATGTGTGATCTTTATTTTGAAAAAAATACAGAACTTTGGAATCTGAATTTGGTATTTGTGCTGTTCTCTCCACACCTGCTCACGGGAGCCCTGTTCCAGCCTGGCCTCGCTGTTGCCCCTAGGGCAGGCAGGAAGGGTGGCGTGGTAAACTGGGGTTGGAACTGATGGCTCCTGAGTCTGACTCGATCTGAGAGGTTGAGTTCGGTCTACCTTGTACAAAGCCTGGCTTTCCCATGTTGTGAGACACATGCACAAGTGCACCTGGTCAGCCAGGCAGTGATGGTGCACACCTTTAATCCCAGCACTCTTGAGGCAGATGCAGGCAGATCTCTGTGAGCTCAGTGCCAACCTGGTCCACAAGAGCTAATTCCAGGACAGGCTCCAAAGCAACAGAGAAAAACCCTGTCTCATCTCCCCCCCCCCCCCAAAGTACACCTGGTCAACCCAGAAAGGGGACCCACTGTAGACAAAATTAACAATTGCACCAGAATCCAGCTTGGTGAAGCAGTGAATATTTATTGATGGGTTGGTTACTCATGAGAGCAGTCTTGAACACAGCGGCATCACCACAAAGCAAGCTCCTCTACCCCAAATGCTGCAGCCCTGAGCATAGAGGAAGCTGGGGAGGTGCCTTCTCAGTGTTCCCTTTCCTGGATTTAGCCTTTTGCTCCGGAGACTCCTGGAGGAACTGTTTCAGTTAAGAGGAAACTGCCAGCCAGGGCTGGTGGCTTTAATCCCAGCAGAGGAAAGCAGATCTCTTAGTTAGAGGCTAGCCTGGTCTGCAATATCAGTTCCAGGACAGTCCAGGACAGTCAGGGCTACACAGAGAACCCCGTCTTTAAAAACCAAAAGGGAGAGGGAGAGAAGGAAGGAAAGAGAAAACTGCCATCGGTCCCCAGCTGACTTGGAAATCCTCTGCTATTGGTCTCCTGTGCCCTTCTCTGCAAGCCTGTGTCTTGGCCATCCTACAGGATCCTCTGCACTTAGGATTGTGTCCAGTTACCCTCAGTTGAGAACCCCTTTGTGTTCACAGACGTAGCGCCTATCTTCAGGGTGCCCACCCTTCTTTCACCCAGCTGTTCTTCACCTCAGAAGGCCACGCCACGCCTGAAATTTCATCTGGTCCCCTCTACATGTGGAGGCCAGTGAGCCTTGGGCTGGAAATGGAGGCCGACTCTATAGTTGAAGGCCTCATTTTGCTTGGACAGCTGGAGTTAGGCCACACCCCAGCCTTACCTACCACTAAGGTGGTTTCCCAGAGCAGTATGTGCTGAGGGTCCGTGAACCCCTTCTGGGAGAGCCTGGGGCCTGTGTTGCAGGCAGCTCAAGGTTCCTGTTGCCCTCCTAGCCTCTTTGCGTTTTCTTGTGTTTGCTTGGTTTGGGCTCTTCCTTTAGCATCTCAGTGGAAAATGCATGTGGGAGCTGGCTGGAAATGGGACAGCCCCTAATTTGAAGCCTTGTATGTTTGAGGAGTCTTTAGAGTGAGGATGAAGTGCAGTGTTTAATCCTTGCATGCCCCTAATGACAAATTGCTGTAAAAGAGGAAACTATCTGAATATTAATAAGCTCTTCAAAAGCAGTTGTGTAGATGGAGATTATGTAGCCGAATAGTGCACAGCGCATCTGTAGCAAACAACACCTGCATTTCCCCTATGTAACACCTTGTGAATGGAGGCTGTGAACGGAGGTGGTGCGGAGCCTATTCTTTCTTTCCCCATCCACTCGGTGACTATGCACAGAGCATGTATGGGCTCACAACCCTAAGAGGCTGAGGCAGGAGAATACAGAGTTTGAGTTTAGACTACAGTAACAAGATTGTCTCAGAAACAGAAAAACAAAACCGACTGAGCAGGTGCACAGTCACACAATCCCAGCACCTGGCACGTGGAGTTCAAGGTCTTGGCTACGTGGTGAGCCAAAGGCCAGAGTTGTGGTTGGGGAGGCTTGGTTCATGAGCGGCTGCACAGATATGGAGGTCAGAGGACAACCTTTGCTTGTCCATCCTTACAGCCTTGTTTGAGGCAGGTTTCATTTTGTCACCCGTGAGCGAGCTTCAGGAGCTTCTTGTAACTCTTCTCGCCACAGGGCAGGTGTGCAGGATGCCTGTTTCTGGCTTTCCATGGGCGCTGGGGATTCTAACTCATATCCTCACAGTAGGGTGACAAGCTCTCTATCCACTGAGCAGTCTCCCCAGCCTGAGACTGGTCTTAAGCAACCAAAAACTGTTACTAAGTAAAGAAGTCTATCCAGTGTATCTCATTGGACATCAACTCTGCTGGCCACAGAAGGTAGTTTTGGTGTGCCCATTTCAGATGCAAAAGCTGAGGTCCCACGTTTTGACCTGACACTCAGCCCACTGCGTGAAAGCCCCCCCCCCCCTCTCTCTGCTGGACTGCAAGCTTTGTCCACCTCCCATCCTTGGGATAAGCAGGAGGAAGGGAGTGTAGATGTTCCAGCAGAAGAGAAGAGATGGAGTTCGTGTGCATTAATAACCAGCCAGACTTTTATCTGCAGGCTTTGTCCACCTCCCATCCTTGGGACAAGCAGGAGGAAGGGAGTGTAGATGTTTCAGCAGAAGAGAAGAGATGGTGTTCGTGTGCATTAATAACCAGCCAGGCTTTTATCTGGGTCTTCTGACTCCCTGGATCCAGTGCTCTGCCATTACTTGTATGACCTAGCAGTTGCTATCTTTTAGAGCCATGGAAGGGCCAGTGAAATGGCTCAGTGCTGGTAAAGGTGCTTGCTATCAACCCTGATGACTTGTTTTGATCCCCAGGACCTACATGGTGGAAGGAAGAGAATTGATTCCCTTGGGTTGACTCTGACATGTACATGTACACTGTGGGGAACATGCATGCCCCCACACGTAGGTACATTAATACGCACAAAATAAGATGTAAAAACGAATTACCAAAACAACAACAAATAACCCAAATTACCAGAGCTGGAGTGGTATAAGCAGTTAGGAGGGCGTTCTGCTCTTCCAGAGGACCCGAGTCTCGTCTTTAGCACCTAGTTGAGGAGGCTCATTCCTCCTGTAACTCCAGCTCAGTGGCATCTGAAGCCTCCATGGAACCCGGTGTACACCCAAAATTGAAGAGGTGGCAAAACCCCAAAAGAGTTGCAGAAAAGAATTCACCCATTCACAAGTCAAAAGAACCTGTGACTTCTGGTGGTTACCAGCTTTGGCCACATGAGGGCGCTGCCACCTAAAGCAAGCACTACTGTCTCCAGGACGCTAGGATTCAAGGTCTGGCTTTCAGGACCAGAAAGCAGAGTAAGGTTTGTTTCTTCCTTTCTCCTCCCCAGGAGTCCCCAATGTCACAGCCAGACCTTCACTGCCTGGGGTGGGACCCGAAGCTCACACGTCTGGAACATCCAATTGTTTTGGTTTGCTCTAAGACCCCTGTGGAGCCTCTGCCTTCTTGGGATCTCCATTTCCCCACTTGTCACCTGCTGAGGTCAGTCAGTGATCGGGCCTGAGAAGAGCAGGCCCAGGCTCAGTGGTCTAGGCCCTAGCCGACTTCACCCAAGCTCTCAAACAGCTTCTCTAGTGTTTGCATAACCGGCAGCCTCAGATCCCAGCCCTGGGGTCTCCGTGCAGCTCTGTAAGCCATCTGACAGCGTTCTCCTCCTCCAGTGGGAGGGCACGTGACAGCCCCTGACCCAGAGCTGGGCATAGAACTGGAAGTGAGCACTGCCTTTGCTAGGATGGCAGCCTGGGGCACCAAAGCGAGAAAGTGCACCTCTGCTAAGTGCCTCACTGGGGGCCCCAAGGTCCTGCCTGGTAGTGGACTCCTAGAATCACAGCCCACAGCAGAACAGCAGGAAAGGGTGATTTGACTTTTGAAGTTTGGATACCTATGGAAATTGCACCTGACACTCTGTGGGCAGAATCTTCAGACACCTGGGGAAGACTCTGCCCTATGGGTAGGGCACCCGCTCCAGCTGTTCACTCCCTAACCCCCGGGGCTAGGTACCTCGGCTTGTCAGTTTCAGGCAGCGTGGCATCCCAACAGTTGGCAGCTGGCTGTGGTGGTCAGATCCACCGCTGTGCCATCCTTGAGTTCTGAATTTCAGGACCCTACCCCAGGCCTGCCCTGTTTCCAGATCCCTCACTCCCATCTAGGCAAGGGGGACACAACTCCCCTGGGGACACTTGAAGGCAGCTATTGCCCCTCTGTGTCCCTCCGGGACCGCCCTCCATGGCAGATTTCTGCCTCACCCAGAGCTGTGGCTCGACAGTGGTGGGGCTCGATGACAGGATCATAGGACCCCTAATCTAGGCAGTGTTCATTCCCAACCACAGCTGTGCATGGCCCAGGCCAGGGGAGTCAGCATCTGGCCTGACTCTTAAGCTGGGCTGAGGAGGAGCAGTGCATTTAGGAAGTTCACTTTTTTTTCCCTTCCATGAAAATGACTTTAAATGTGCAGTTTATTCCCAGAAACTTGGGTGTACTCTGGTGAGACCTCTGGGGTGATGTCCTTCCTCCTTCCTTCTCCCCCACTTCCTCTTTTTTCTTCTTCGCCCTCTCCCCTCCCTGGCCCCCTCATCCTGCCTTTTCTCTCTCCCTACTGTCTTAGTCTCACCCCTCCCTCCTTTCCCACCTCCCCCCTCTCCCTGTTACCTTCTCTCCTTCCCCAGAGTCCTTGGGTCCTCCAAGGCAGGCAGGAGGACAGGTGTGAGTCCAGGTAAGTCTAGGCCTAGGTTCCCCACAGCCTTCCTATGACCTCGGTCAGGGTCTTGGGCACAGGTGACCATGAGACGTGGGATAGTCTGGGAGGACCCACCAGGGTGAGGAGTGAGCCATCCAGTTCCCAGCTCAGTTAGAGGCTATGTGGCATTGTACCTGTCACCTCACTTCCTGTTCCTTTCCTTAGTGTGAAATGATATAAAGGAATTTCAAGACCAGCCGCTTTCTTCAGTGTGGACAGGACAGTTGCCATCAGGGAACAGAGCCGCGATGGCCACATAACACCTTCGGGAGATGGGGCCTGGCCTTGAGTTAATATAAAATGGAAGCAATACCCTGGAGTGAGTGGGGCAGCACTCTTCAGTAGGGTAGCGCCCCTAGACATGGAGGAGAGTAGGGGAGAATAGGGGGGTGCAGGGTCACCTGTCCAGGAGGCTTCTGAAGATGCAGCTGCTGTGACTCACCCTGCTGCTATGAGTCACTCCAAGCTAGTTTCGGATAGAGCCATTTCTGTGGTCTGTTGAGTCCTATCTGGGGCAGACAGCCACTTCTGCCTATCTCTCAAGGAAAAATGCCAAAATGCTCAGTCTAGGATCCTCAGGCACAGTGACAAAGCCCCCAGGCTAGATGCTCCCTGCCTCTCCACATGCGCTGTGTCGGGATGAAGTTCCAGGCTGCTTCCGAGCACCCCTTCCCCAGCCCACCAGGAGATGCTACTACTTGGAAGCCTTCTGAGATTTTTGCAGAAGGTAGCCTCCTCCTGGCACCAAGTTAGGATCTCTTCAGAGGCAAATTGCTTTAGAAACAATACAGGCAGCAGCTCAGGTTCCCTAGTGCCAGCCTCACCCTCCCGCCCCTCTCCCCAACAGCAGGTCCTTAAGCCTCATCTGCTTTCCAGCATACTCCCTGCTGATCTGGCAGTGCTGTCGAGGAACCTGCTGGGGTCTTGAGGCTTCTACTGGCCCATCCATCCACAGCCACCCCGGACACAGAGACCACTTAGTTCAGACTCTGACTCCCTCTGTCCGCACTCTCATTGTGCCCTGAGGGATGGCTGGGCTCTGGTCAACAGCCGCTGCCCATGTCGGATTTCCACATGCGGGCAATGACCTCTGAGGATCTCCAAGTTCTGCGAAGTTGACTGTGGTTCCTCCGAGTCTGGTGTAATCCTGCCAGGACCCTGTTTGGTTCCTCCGAGTCTGGTGTAATCCTGCCAGGACCCTGTTTCAGTTCCTGCATTTGGCGGGTCACTGACTCCCCAGCCTTGTGTCACCAAGACTTTCTCAGAAGCAAATCTTGACTCAGACCTCCGTCTTGACTTGGGACAAAACAGAAGTTTGAGTGGAGAAGGAAGGGCTGAAAATGCAGAAATCTGTGAGACACCCCCACAAAGGTCACCACCCAGCACAGAGGTTATAAGCCAGGTTACAAAATTGTGACACAGTCTTTAACCTCAGCACTCAGAGGCAGAGGCAGGCAGATCTCTGTTAGCTCAAGACCCACCTGAACTACTTGAATTCCAGGCCAGACTGGGTTACACAGTAAGACTGTCTCAATTTTAAATTTTTATTTTTTAATTATTGCTTTTTTTTTTTGAGACAAGGTTACTCTGTATAGTCCTGGCTGTCTTAAAACTTGCTCTGGAGACCAGGCTGGCATTGACCTCAGAGATCTGCCTCTGAGTGCTGGGATTAAAGGTGTGTGTGCCACCACGGCCCAGCTATTTTTACTTTTTTAAGGCTAGAGAAGGTGGTTGAGCAGGTAAGCGAAGTTGCTGTTTTTAGAGGACCCATGTTTGTTTCCAGCAGTCACAGCTGGTGGCTCATGGCTACCTCCAAGGTCTCTGAAGCCTTCTGACTTTTTTAAAAAAAAATATTTATTTATTTATTATGTATACAATGTTCTGTCTGTGTGTATGCCTGCTGGCCAGAAGAGGGCACCAGACCTCATTACAGATGGTTGTGAGCCACCATGTGGTTGCTGGGAATTGAACTCAGGACCTCTGGAGGAGCAGGCACTGCTCTTAACCTCTGAGCCATCTCTCCAGCCCCCGCCTTCTGACTTTTGAGGGCACCTGTACCTTTCCACACATACATAAACAATATAAACTTTTTTTTCTTTAAGGACTGGGCCAAGATTCCTGGTTCAAATCCAGGCTTGTCTGCTTCCTGCCTGTGAGACCAGGAGCAAGGTACTGATGCTCTGAGCCCCAGATTCTCCTGCTGGAAGAGTGGGGCCCTCAGAGCCAGCAGGCAAAGCACTCACTGCAGACGGGACAATCACTTGCTTCTCCCCACACCAGGACTGTGGGAGGAGTCAGAGAGCGGGTCCCTGGCTAGGGCTTGGCACTGACATGGCCTCTAACCTTAGCTTTCCCCACTCCACAGGACTGTTGAGTTTTGAGGGCCCCTGGAGAGGCATGTGCAAAGATAACAGCTCCTGAATCAAGTCTGGGTTCAACCTTGAATGGAGTGGAATGCTGATGACACCTCTTCCAACCCTTTTTGGGGGCTCCCCTAGCTAGGAGACAGTGTCACAGTGCGGGGGAAAGGGTTGAGGCGATAGTCATCTGGGCACCAGGTTGCCCCTGAGCATGGCTCCCTCAGTAACTCTTAGTTCACTCATCAAACACTTCCTGCACAGCCTGGAGTTAAGAGCAGAGGCTGAGGACTTGGTTCTCCCTGGCAGGCTTGCGTGGAAAGATGGTGTTGGCTGGACTGCTGCCCTACACTTTCTGCCGCTGCTATAAATCATGACCAAAAGCAACTTGGCATGGGGGAGGGTTTATTTCAGCCTTACAACTCTTAGGCCACACTCAGTTACTGAGGGAAGTCAGGGCAGAAACCCAAGGCAGGAACCTGGAGGCAGGAACTGAAACAGAGGCCATGAAGAAAGGGTGTTTGCTTTTTCTCTGCTACTTGCTTTCTCCTTCCTTCCTTTCTTCCTTCCTTCCTTCCTCCCTCCCTCCCTCCCTCCTTCCCTCCCTTCCTTTCTTTCTTTCCTCCCTCTTCCTTTCTCCTCCTTTCTCTCTTTTTATTTTATTTTTTCTGAGACAGGGTTTCTCTGTGTATCCCTGACTGTCCTGGAACTCACTCTGTAGGCCTCAAATTCCGAGATCCTCCTGCCTCTGTCTCCTAAGTGCTGAGATTATTTGCCACTGCCGCCTGGCTTAAATATTATTTTTATGTGTAAGAGTGTTTTTGCCTGTATTGTATGTATGGTTTGTGCGCTACTTGTGTGTCCAGAGAGGCCAGAAGGGGGCATTAGATCCTCAGGTACTGGAGTTCAAGACAGTTGTTAGCTGCCTTGTGAATGCTGGGAATTGAACCTAGGTCCTCTGGAAGCCAATGCTCTTTTTCCCCCACTTTGAGACAGGGTTTCTCTGTATAGCCCTATCCTGGAACTTGCTTTGGAAACCAGGCTGGCCTCGAACTCACAGAGATCTGCCTGCCTCTGCCTCCCAAATGCTGGGATTAATGGTGTGAGGCGCCATGCCTTTACTCTTAATCACTGAACTGTCTCTCCACTCCCAGCCTGCTTTCTTTTACAATCCAGGACCGCCTGCCCAGGGCTCGCACCACTCACAGTGGGCTGGGCTCTACCACGTCCATCACTAGTCAAGAAAACGCCCCAGACACCTGCCTGTGGGCTAAGGAGATGGAGGCCTTTTTCCCAACTGAGGCTCCTTCTCAGGTGACTCTAGATGATGGAAAACTGCCCATCTCTTCTTCAGCCCTGAAAATACAGGGGTGCATCACATCATAGAAAAGTGTGGGGCAGCCGAGCAGTGGTGGCACACGCCTTTAATCCCAGCACTCGGGAGGTGGAGGCAGGCCGATCTCTGTGAGTTCGAGTCGAGGCCGTCCTCAGCCCTGAAAATACGGGGGTGCATCACATCATAGAAAAGTGTGGGGCAGCCGAGCAGTGGTGGCACACGCCTTTAATACCAGCACTCGGGAGGTGGAGGCAGGTGGATCTCTGTGAGTTTGAGGCCAGCCTGGTCTACAAGAGCTAGGTCCAGGACAGATTCCAAAGCTAAACAGAGAAATCCTGTCTCGAAAAACCAACAAAGAAAAGAAAAGAAAATGTGTGGGGTGCAGGCAGCTTGATTGGGTCCCTGCAGTTTTTGTCCTTTGAGGATGTGGCTTTTCCCAGTTCCAGGAAAGACAGGACTGTTGAAGGCAGGGTGGGTGTGGTCAGAACTGCTTACCCCTGGGAGTCAGGAAGTGTGCCAGGTGACATAGCCTGGGGGCCAGCAGAAAGAAGGGTAGTCCCTGGTGTCTCTTTGGGTGGTGTTAGCACAGGAAAAGGGGCATTGGTGTTCTGGGGTGTGATAAGGACACCCGTGGAGGTATAGGAAGGGTGACCTGTGGTGTAAGTATGTCGAGGGCCTGAATGTGCGCCTGATTTCCAGCCAGGATGGCGTCCATCTCAGCTGCCTGTGACGATGCCTTTGACAAACAACAGATGGTGCTCTTGGTCAAAGATTCCCCACAAGGTTTTCTGCCCGGTTCTCAGGGAAGTGAGGGAGGGCAAGGCTAGGCCATGTTTCCTGGCAACCTGGTAGGCTCCTGTTAGCAGCTCTCTGAGCCTTGCTTGCCTCCCAGCGTGAGCAGCTCAGCACTTTGTCCGTCAGTCAGATCCAGCTGTCCCAAGGTTTGCTTCGCACCAAGATGACATACCACTCTTCGGGTCTCCTTCTTGATCCCCATTGACCTTTGGGAACACCTTAGATCCAGTCTGTCCCCTTGATCTGCTCAGTCACTCTGGATGGTGGTGTCATGCTTATATCTGTGTCCCAACGACATTGGTTGAATTCCCAGTTCAGGAAAGGGAAGAGGCCATAAAACCTTCCTAGCCTGTCCCGTTCTTTTTGCTGATGAATAAGTGAGCCCCACACGATCATCATTTCCCTAGTAAACTGGGAAACAGTCTCAGAGAGGTAAAATCACACACACAAGGACCACAGCTCATGATTGTCAGAACCAGGATTTGAACCCAAGCACTTACTTAACCCAGAGTCCCTCAGCTCCCAGCTGAACTAGTAATAAAGCCAACTTCTGATTCCTTGGCATGCCAGGCTTTTCCTGTCCCACTCGCCAAGGCGTCGTGCCTCCAAATGTCGAACTACTTAGGAATGGGATTCATTTAAAAGGGTATTTTAGGGGCTGCGGATGTAGCTCAGGGGCTGGAGTGTATGCTCTGTCTGTCCAAAGCCCTGGGTTTGATCCTTAGCACCACATAAATAGGATCATCAGCTGTTCAAGGTCATCCTCAGCTACATAGCAAGTTCAAGGTCAGCCTGGGCTACTTAAAAACCCCACCTTCTTAAAAAAGTTTTAATATTTATTGTTGTTGTTGTTGCTTTTTTTTTTTTCCAGACAGGGTTTCTCTGTGTAACAGCTCTAGTCCTCCTGGAACTAACTCCATAGACCACACGGCCTCAGACTCTCAGAGATCCATCTGCCTCTGCTTTCCAAGGGCTGGGATTAAAGGCATGCACCACCACTGTGTATGTGTGTGTGTGTGTGTGTGTGTGTGAGAGAGAGAGAGAGAGAGAGAGAGAGAGAGAGAGAGAGAGAGAGGGCACCTATACCCATGAGTGCAGGTGACATACCCCATGTGGGTGCTGGGAACTGAACTTACATCCTTGAGTAACACACACTGCATTCTTAACTGCTGGCCCATTTCCCCCTCCCCTTTTAATTTCGTAAAGACAGGGACTTGATTGGTAGCCCAGGCTGACCTTGAACTTGAGATCCCTGGCTTCAGCCTTGTTAGTGTGCTGAGTGCTGGGGTTCTGGCATTCACTACCTAGGCTTGCGGCTTTCCTAGCATCTGTAAACCACGGAGTGGACAGCCCCCTCCCTCGGCTCAGGATGTGTGCTGAGGGCAGCTGGGCAGGCCCTGCATACCTGTGACGCCCCAGCTTCTCACTCCCTCTGGGGAACCCTTCACACACTCAGCCTTATATGGTGCTGAGCTTCATGCACTGAATTTCTTTCCAAGGGCCTTACAGGACAAGGACCCGTGCCCATCAGAAGGATAATGCTGACTGCGTGGACCTCAAGAGGGTCCTGGCCGGTTCATGTGTCACCTAACCAATATTTACTCTTGCTAGTTCCCTGGACGTCCCTTGGTGCAACTGAGTCCCTGTGAATGGGAAACACTGGTGACTTCAGTGGAGCCAGATGCGTGCTGATGCTCCCCGCGCTGCCTGAGTGTAGTTGACCTAAGCCTCTGATCCCTGGACTCGGGGTGCCAAGGGGTTTTAGTCGGTGTCTCTCAGACAGAGACGGGCAAAGAAGGGGGACCCCAGGCTGGGGTCGAGCCCGTCCTCTGACACCACCCTGCGGGAGGCAGAGGAAACCCGGGTGCTGCTGTCTGGAGGAGCAGGTTCTCCGGCACTTCGGTCCACCGCGTGCTCAGCAGATCCACAATTGGGGTGAGCGGTCGTCAACGCCTCTCGGCCCCACCGCGCTCGGGGAAACTGAGGCCGGGGGCAGTGTCGCGTGCCGCTGTCGCCGCGGCCCCGCCCTCCTGCTCGCCCCGCCCGCGCGGGAGGCGGCG
>NC_022016.1:53997427-54010086 GCF_000317375.1 Microtus ochrogaster | reverse complement strand
CCGCACACGGGCCGCGCGTGGACACCACCACTCACGCGCCCGGGGCCCGCGTGCTGCTGCTGCCGCCGCTGCTGCTGCTGCTGCTGGCCGGCCGCGCCGCAGGGGTAAGTGATGGGCCCCAGGAGGGTCCCCCGCGTGTCCCCCCGCGTGTCTCTGCTTGTCCCCTTGCCGCGCGCTCCACGCTGGGTGTGTCCCGGTCCCGCGGGGTCCTCTCCCCGCCGGGAAGCGTGTGCGTCCGATATACGCCGGGTGGCCTCCTCCCCGCCCCCACCCCATCCCTAGCCGCCCACAGGGCCTTGGGGGCTTCTGAGGGGGCGGGGTAAGGAGATGAGTCGATGAAGGTGACCCGCGGAGGTGAATGAGGGTGACCCTGTGTGTGTCCGCATCTAGGAAGGGTGCGTGGGCACCTGTGGGTGTGGGCACGAGAAGGCTCTGTCCATATGGGTGGATGCCATTGGCACCCCGTTTCACATGAGGGTGACCCATTGTGCACATCGTGTGTCACCATGGCCATGGCTGTGTGCCTGCCGGATGAGGGGGTGTGTGCTTTGACCCATGGGAGTGTGTGAAAGCTCACGCATGTGTGTGCAGGTGTGTGGTGATTGTGGGCCTGCGAAGCCCCCACCTCAAGAAACATGGGTGTGCATGCTGGCAGAGATGTGCACCAGGTGACCCCTGACTGTCCCTTTGAGAGACCGAAGTAGCTATGGGGTTGAACTTGGTCCTGGCTTCTCTAGGGGAGCTGGAGGAAGAGTGTCCTGCAGGTGGGTGAGTCACATCCCTGCCCTGAGGAACCCAGGTCCCAAGTGAGTTCTGAGTTGACAGGTGTCTAGATGTGGGCTGAGTGAGCGGGGACTTCTAGGTCCTACCACCATGGCTGACTCCAAGAGCAATGGCTGTCCCCACCCCTCGGATGACCACCAGAGCCCAGGCTGGCTGGCACGCCCCTTCTCTAAGCACAGTGGCCAGGCTGTTGAGAGGCAGGAAGGGCCCTGAACTGTTCTGAGGATCATAGGCTCCTCAGGCTGTGAGCTTTGAGGAGGAGGACCCCAGGATAGTGCCCGGTGGTCCATGCCTTGTCTTCCCCCCTCCCCTGTTAGGGGTGAGGGGAGAGGTACTTGAGAAAATGAAGGCACTGCCCACTCTGGCGGTTGGAACTGCTTCTTGGCAGCATTATAGAAAATTATCCTTAACATCACAGACCTGGTTTCAAAGTCCGGTGAGCACCACCCCTTCGTGGTGAGATCTTAAGTCAGTTGGCCACTCCTCTGAGCCTCAGGTTTCCCCTCTGCAAAGAGGGACCAAGGGTGCCCTCACCAGAGGAAGAGTGGACACAGAGGCCTCTTTGATGGCATTTTGGTGCGAGTGCAAAGGGCTCAGGACAGATGGTCCCAGGGAGGCAACTGTCCCTAGAAGGGGAAGGCTCCAGGGAGAGTGTGGGGACCCAACAGATAGCAGGGCCTCAGCCAGGCAGATGTGAGGGTCAAGCGGGACTGCCTAGGTGGTGAGCCTGGCTGAATGAAAGCAGGGACTATGGAAGGGGTATGACTCAGAGATGCCTTCTCTGTAGGCATGTTGTCCTCCCAGGGGCTGGGCTCCACTCCGTTACCTGACTCAGGGAACTAAGGGTTAAGGGTGGTGCTAGGCTGTTGGCATGCCACACCAGAGGAGACTTGTGCTCTCAGCCAAAAGGTCTGAGGTTAGACCAGAAGAAGGCCAGCTGGGGGTTCCAGGAATGGCCTCTAGCGGGGCCTCTGAGGATAGCAAGGGGCAGGCAGTGGCTGGCTCAATAGGGGAAGAACAGGATGACCCCGGGTCTTCTCGCCAGTCTGAGAGGGTATGGGACATGGGGATGGGCCCTGGGGGGGATGGGATTCTAGGGAAAAGGGTGGTTTCAGTAGGTTGTGGCTTGCAAATTGGGGGTGTGGCCTGACCTGGGGCTTCAGTCTTGACAGACTGGATGTTTCTTGAGGACCTCAGGTCATCTCAACTGCTCTGCTTAAATGACTCTCAGGATGTCGTGGAGTGTGGGGACACCAGAAATTTTAGCCTTTGGAGAATGCTGTTTTAAAGTTCAGGTCTGGGAGGGACCATAGATGTCGTTCACTCTGCTCTCGAGGATGGATTTTCACTGATTTGTGGCTGTGTGACTTTGCGGAAGTGGCTTAACTGTCCTGTGCCTCAGTTTCCTGTATAAGATAGAACAAGAAGCTTAGTGTATGTGGGTGTCTCTCTCTCTCTCTCTCTCTCTCTCTCTCTCTCTCTTTCTTCTTATTTTTCTTTGAGCCAGGATCTCATGTAGCTCAGACTGGCCTCAAACTTTCCACATAGGTAGGGATGATCTTGGTCTCCAACCCTCCTACTTCTCCCCCCTAAGTGCTGAGATTACAGCGGAGAGTCACTACACCTAGGTCTTTTTCAGAGCTGCTCTTGTGTGTTTGGGAAGGCAAGGTGCCTCCAACATCTAAGAACCCTTTCTTCTTGCCCTTCCTGGCTGCTCTGGTGAGCTGTTGCCCTCACTATAGAAATGACAAGCTGGGCACTCTTGGGCTGTTCAGGTCAGGAACCATAGTGAGCAGAGGAAAATTTAGAGGCCCAGTAACCCAAAGTCCTGATGACTCCCGGGCTGCTGGGCGCCAGGGGCAGCAGCTGTGTGATCTGGGCAAGTCTCTTGCCCCTAAGACCCCTCCATTCATTAGACAGTGTCAGACTCAGGCCCCTCAACGGGAGTGTACTGCCTTTCACTGGAGGTGGGACTTCCTGGAGGAAGAGGCCTCCTGAGCTAAACTGACAGGGCTCACACCAGGCAGCCAATGTAACCCTCCACACTCTCATTCTGTCACCTGTAGAAATGGTCAGATTTTCCAGGCTGTTGGTTTGGACCTGAAACCTGCTGCTCCCTGGGGGTGGGGTGGGGTGGGCTCAGCCCCCTAAAGCTGGGCAGCTGTGGATGGGGTGAGTAGGCGGGACCACCTGCTTCCTTCAGGGAAGGAAGGCTCCCTGGAAACTGCCTGGGGAAGGGGCTGCTACTTAGAGCCCTCTGGGCCAGCTGGGGGCCCGGCTGATGAGGACTCAGGGTAAATGCTACAGTTCCAGGCTGAATACTGGACACAGCTCTGACGCCCTGCCACCAGAGCGCTATGTGGTTGAGTATAGGGTGTGCTCAGGACAGTCTCAGAAATACCCAGAATCTTTCTATTCAGATGAGGACATGAGCCACAGAGACACTTGGTGGCTTGCTCGGAGCCACGTAGCCAGAAACTAGCTGTTTCGAGCTGGGGCCAGGCTGACTCTCAGCCCTGGACATTGTATGCCCTTGTGCTACATGAGCTTAGGTACTTTACCTCTCTGGGGTCTCCTTACATCCCCAAGTTATGTATTTATTAAAATATTTTTTACAGGCGGTGGTGGTGCAGGCCATTAATCCCAGCACTCAGGAAGCAGAGGCAGGTGGATTTCTGTGAATTCGAGGCCAGCCTGGTCTACAAGAGCTAGTTCCAGGACAACTAGGGCTGTTACACAAAGAAACCCTGTCTTAAAAAACAACACCAAAAAAAAAAAAAAAAGAAAAGAAAAGAAAAAAAGAAAGAAAGAAAAAAAGAAAAATTTGAGGCCCAGGCTATTCTTGAACTCATGATTTTCCTGTCTCAGGCTCCTACTTGTTGGGTCACATCATCACCTCTTGGCTACCAATTGGTGGGTGCCCAGTCTTACTGTAGATGCCATCCCTGCTCCCGTTTAATTCTCTTGTAGTCTCGTAAGCTGTAACAAGCAGCTAGTGGGGAAAGATCCAGCCTAGCGCTCTTCCTCTACCAATTGACAGGTCCCTGTCACCTGCAAAGGAGTGACTGACTCTAAGGATTGTTGGGGACAGGCTGGAGGAACATTGTCAAGAATGCTCTTGAAAGATGTGTACAGCTTGAGGGGTTTGGGCTGGGTCACATGGTGAACACAGGGTAGGAGGCACTTGGAATCTTGGATGATAAGGGCCTAAAGACCAAGACCCCTTGAGTACATCTGAAGCCTGGGCCATGCCTGTCTGCACAGGTGATCTGACCCTCCGTGCATCCGTCCCCATCTCCTATCCCCCAAAACCATTAGGAGCCCAGCTCCATGCCCCAGCCTGCCCTTAGAGTGCCAGCTCTCTGACCCTCACTGTCCCTCTGTCAGCCAAAAGGAAGTGGAACTCACAGAGTCCAGGACAAGAAGAGGGGAGTCACAGTCCTTTCTTGACAAACCTGGAGCTTCTGGGGCACCCAGAGCCACCCTGTGCAGTGGGAACTGAGCATAGAGACAGAGATAATGCAGCTGGGCCGGGCCCTCTGCTCCTGTGTGGCCACGAGCAGTTGGTGAGCTGGGCAGGAACCTGCCCTCTCCAAGGCTTGGGCTGTGGACTGGGAGGCGCCAGGGGGCTGCATAGGGCGGGCCTGTGGTGACGTTGTCACCACCAAGTCTGGCCAGGACCATGAGGTTGTGGCTCTGGACTCCAGCCCAGCTTCATGTAGCCCTGTGATTTTGTGTCTGGGGGTAGGGTGACCAAGCTGGGCACTGCCTGGGAGCCGGCCCCTTGTCTTCATCCCCTCCTGCTGGCTCCCACACCAGCCAGAGTAAGGCCTGGACTGGTTACCACTTGGACCCTTCAGATCTCTGTCCCACAGAATGTACTGGGAACATTAGCTTTGTTGCCTGCCCCCTTGCACTTGTCTTGGCTCCCAGCCTTCTAAGATTCCGGGAGGCTGGGCAACCTTCACTTCCGGGCCCCCCACTCCAGAGCAGGCCCCCAGCCAGAGGGGTGGCCATTTCCCCTCCCCCACTCCCAGGCCTGGTCCGAGTGCCAAACAGGAAACGGTGATTACAGGGGGGAGTCTGAGCAGCCTTGACTGGATGGGGGGGAGCAGCTGTGGGATAGGGGGTAGGAGGACCCTGACAAACGGTCTAGCACCTGATTGCTGAGGGTCTCAGGCTGGGGCCACCATGCTGGCCTTTCATACCGGTTGGAGGAATTGTTTTAATTCCCACTGCTGGAGCTATGAGAGGCTTGACTTCCCACCAAGACCTTGGTGCTGTGTCTGTTTTGGGGGCCACTGAATCTGAAAGTGAACTTGAAACTAGAAAGCAGAGAGCCCTGAGCCAACTGGTGAGGGCTGAAATCCTGCTATTCTCAGTTTCTTGCTATGTAGCCTGGGTACATTCACCCAACCTCTCTGAGCCTCAGGTTTTTCTTTACCGCGGGGCCTCGGGAGTTAGGATGTGGAGTGATGGAGTGAGCAGGGAATGGCCACTCCTGCAAATGTTAGATTAGCATCTTGCTTTTAACTGCCCAGGCCTTTTTTTTTTTCTTTTCTTGCACTCTTGATCTTACGAAGAAACTGATGTCTGGAAACAGGGCAGAATTCCCTTGCAGAGTGTGGGAGCCAGGTCTGAATGGCCTGAACAGAGAGAGCCCTGGGCCCTGAGAAGGAGAATTTGGGTTGAGATGCCCAACTGCAGTGGACCGGATTTAGGCCAGATTAGACAGAGTATTTTCCAGCCTCTATGATGCTGAGTTTCTGGGAATTCTGTCCCCTGTAGTGCAGGATAGAGGCAGGTAGACCTGTCCACCGCTCAGGCCCCATGGCCCTGGGACTCCTAGAAGATCAGGTTGCCTATATGCGAAGCCTTGGGCAGGGTGGTGTTTGTGGAATCTGAGCAACCATGGCTCACACACCCACGGACCCTTAGCCCAGGACACTTGATTGTGTTCTGTTGGTCCCTCGGCTTGGCTAATGCGGGCTAATGCGGGCTAATAGGAAGGAACTTTGGAGTGGGTGGATCCTGCAGAGATGGTCACCCTCAGCCAGTGCCTCACAGTGGGTGGCCCATTCTGCAGCTCTGAATAGCTCACCCAGCCTTCCAGACTCCCTGGGAGACGGGCATCACCACCTTGTTTATAGGGCTCTGGGTGGATGAGATCCCCACCAAAGAGCTCACTATCAGAAGGAGGTGGAATCTGGGCTCAGCTGCCCCACCCCTGCTCTGGGGCTCTACCCTGAGGGGCTAATCTTGTCATCATTCCTTCAAGGGTGTGCTGTGCCTGAGCAGCCCCAGAGCATCCTGCGCCCCCTCCTTGCCTGGTAGACCCCCCCCCAACACACACTTCAGCTCCTAGCCAGGCTGTAAGAGTCATGTGGGAGCGACACCAGTGGCATCTGGGAGCCTAATTGCAGCTGACTGATTGCCAATTTGATCGTCTGTAGCTGGCACCAGAATGGGTGGGGGCTTCCTTCCAGCTTCAGGCCTGGGGGACAGCTGAGCAGTCCTGGGGGTAAGGAGAGCTGTTGGCCTCTACGCTGGGTGCCTGGTTGAGCACATGCCTGGCACATTACTTCAGGTTGGGGCAGGTGGGGGTCCATCTACCATCTTCTGACTCTTGTCGCTGCCTCACCTGGTGTACGGTGCTTGCATGTGAAGCCCGCCCACTTCCTGCCTTCAAGGTCCCCCCCTTTGAGAGTGGTGGAGGCAGACGGTAGGGAATGGCAGTTGACAGGCACAGTGGTCAGAACATATGGGATTCTGCGAGACACTCGGCACCTCTGGGTCCTCAGCAGGCTTGCTATGTCACCCTGTTTTATACTTGGGATGCTGAGACCTGGGCAGCAGATGGCTTGCCAAGGTGGACATGGTCCTCTCCATTCTTTCAGGTGCTTGTCTGGAGTGCTAGGCCACCAAGCAGAGCATACAGCGGTGAGGGTTTGGGCTTGGCGCTTGGATCCTGATCACGGACCGCTTGGTTGGTGTAATAGTCTTCATTGGGTAGCTACCGTGTGCGGGGCCCATGCTGGGGGCTGTGGGATTGGTCTGAACAGCCTAGCTGCCTGACTGTGGATGGCTGTGGGAGGGTGTGACATTTGTGGCGATGGGGGCCAGAGAGACCACTCCTGTCCACTCAGGGCAAGCCTAGCCCTGCCACTGGAAGGGGCTCCTCTTATGCGAGAGGGACTGGTGGCTTTGGGAGGCAGAGCTGGTTCAGCAGTCACTAGTTACAAGGGTGGCAGGTTTTATTTTTAGTGTCAGCTTCCTCTAAGAGTGACTGGACTCAGAGGTGAGTCCTCCAGCAGCTCATTCGGGGAAAGGGAACCATCTGTGAAATGGAGCCATTGGATGGGGTGATCTGGGCCTGCCAGCCCTTACAGTTGACGACAGGGTCTGACCGAGTGTCCCACACCCTTCACGTGCCCTGTTCATGGTTCCTCTTGGGTAAGAGTGAGAGAGTCCCTTTCCTTTCTGGTCACACTGAGTGCCACCTCTCCCCTGACCCTGGGGGCATGACCACTCACGTCCAGGCCACCCAGGGACCAGACACTGAGTCAGATTTCTAGGATAAAGGAGGAACACTGGGTGGGAAGTCTGGTACTGGGTCCTTGCCCTCCTCTGCTGGAATCTGCCAGTGTCTGACCTGTGTCCCCTCGGTGTCTGACCCCTGACCTTATGAAACATCAATTTGGAGAAGGAAGGAGATGGAAGTGAGCTGGTGGTTTGACTCTGGAGGCCGAGGGCTGACTTGTGAAGGAAGTGACCTTTGTTCCAGGTCACTTGAAGGATGGCAGAGGGGTCAAAATGGACAAAGGCTCCAAAGCAGGAAGGGCCGTGGTCTATTCCAAGCTGTGGAGAAACAGTGAGGCTGCCAGCTGCAGGAGGAGCAGTGCGTGTGGAAGGGGAGCATGCTTTTCTTTGGGATGGGGCTCTTTTCTCCGTCCCTGTCCTTGCTAAGTGGGTAGCCTTACTAACTGGCCACTTCCTGGTCCCTGGACCTGTGTCTCAGCACATTCTGGGGTTAACTAGTTGACCCCACCCTACCCAGCCCAGTCCCCAGAGCAGAAGACTCCGACTCTCCCAAGGTGGGCTGTCAACCTTTGTGCTCTGCCCAGCAGGCAGAGGGTGTGGCTGGAAAGATGGTCACGTATCAAAACTCGCTCAGCCTTGTGAGAAAGGCCCGGGCGTTGTCTTGATTTTACAAATGTGAGAGAAACACAAAGAGATGGAGTAATTTGTGCAAAGTTCCAGAGCGAGCTAGAGCTGAGTTGGGATTTGAACACATGCAGTCGGGTGCTAGAGTCTTAGCTGTTACACAAACCTCCCGCAGTACGGCAGTTGCAGGGTGTGTGCTACAGGAATATTGAGGCATAGGTCTTGCCAGATCCCCGAACTTGTGTGGCTGCTGGGTGCTCCTTGGCCAGGGGCTCCTTGGCTTCGGTAAGGACAGTTCTCTGTCATTGTCCCCGCTGGAGCTAACGCAGGCTTGAGGGGAGGGGACTGGCGGTGGCAGAGGACCCAAAGTTGATGATAACTGAACAAGTTGATAACTGAACTGTGATTGAAAACCTTTTGGTGTTCCAGGCTGGGCACCAGCCCCTACAACAGCTTCTGTCTTTTACCTGTCTCTGTTTTGCCCAGAGTGCAGGCTTAGTTCCACTTGTTTCTCAAGACGCCTCCCTGGTTGCCCCAGCTGCTCTCTGGTCCCGAATGTATACCACATCCATTCCCATCATTCTTAGTGCACTGCATCCGACTGGTTCCTCTGCCCTGTGCTCGCCCCACCCAAGACCTCTGAGCAGCCCATTGTCTGACTTTTCCACACCTGTGCACATCCTCTCTCTCTCTCTTTTCTCCATTGAACTTCTACTTGTGCTTCAGAGCCCAGCCAAGATGGCCCTTCTTCCTAGCGGCCGGCGGAACACTGAGGGAGGCCTCTTCTGCCCCTACCTCTTCTCAATTCCCAGGCTCTGCTCTTCTGAACATTTAAGATTCTCTGCCAAGCCCTGATCCTATTACATTGCTTCATCTTGTCTGGCTCCCCACAGGGTTACATTGTTACCTCCCCTCTGGGGAGCCCTGTCTTGGATACACTGTTGCAGCTGCTATCCCCCCTTCCCCATTACGTCATCTCCCTGCCCAATTCACACATTCACTTTCTTTCATGTTCCCCAGTCTGACATTGCTGTATTGTTTCTTTTCCCCTACTTTCACACATCCTCATTTTGATTTATTTCTGGTTCTTCTCACTGTAACACCTTGTCTTTTCTCCCCGGCCCTCCCCCGCATGACCCCCAATCTGGGAAGGAAAGGGGAGTGGAGGGCAGCTGGGGAGACTTTAGCCATGGTGCTTCAGTTTAGGAGCGGCAGGGGGTGGGGGTGGGGTGTGTAGGGGTGCTTGCTTTGATGCCACCTTTCCTGAAGGTGGTAGGCCCTGGGGACTGGGTTACCTGGAGGTGTCCCCTTCTGCTTCTCTTCCCCCTCCTCTGATCTTTTGTCCCCTCCTTTCCCCCTTTTCTCTCTCCACTACTCTGATTCCGAGGCTGTCCCTCCCTCTCTGCCTGGCTGATTGGAACCTCTCAACCCTGGCTGGGACTTAGTGGGTACTTGAGGTCTTGTTTCTTGGGGACAGGGTCTAGTTAGAGCTGGGATAATCAATCCTTCGGGAGCCCTCACCTGCTGGTCAAGAGCTCATCTCTCCCTTTGACCCCCCCCACCCCACCCAGCCACTAAAGCTTTGGGGTCAAAGCTGCTTTGAGGACAGTAGATACTGGTCTTTCTGTCAGGACCCTGTGCTCTCTGGGAGCCGGGAAGCTTGTGGAATCTTGTTCTCACTTGAAATGGGGAAACTATTTCAGAACTGGCCTGGAGGCTGTGAAGACATCCGGTGACCCTTTCTCATGTGCTCTTTCCATCGTGTTTCTGTCGGGACTTACACTTGGGTGAGGGACGTAGGTCATGGGCATGCGGGTGTATGTGGATCTCATCAAGCGTCTGAGCTGATGCTTGGGAGCCTAGAGTAGCAGAGATAGATTGTTGTTTATGCCGGGGAGATCAAGAGTCCCCAGAGACTGCCTCTCCCTGTTCCCCAGCTGCTGAGGTTCACCCCCCAACCCCGTGGCTGCAGATGCATTTTGGTGGAGGAAGCTGGGAGAGTCTTGCCTGCATCGTGAGGGCCTGACATGCACACAGTGGCCAGGGAGGTAGCTCAGTAGTTGAAGTTCTTGCCGTGCAAATGTGAGGACAAGAGTCTGGATCTCTAGAATCTGGGTAAAAGCTAGGTGAGTGTGGTGGTCTACCTAGCAACCCAGCACCCAAGAGGCTGAGACAAGGGGTCCCTGAGACAAGCTGCCTAGCCATGCTCCCAGAAACTGAACTCTGGGTTCAACATGAAGGTAGAGCATGATCAAGGACAATACCCGAAACCAACTTTAGGCTCCACATGCATGCACATGTGCACATGTATGATGCATGCACACATGTGAAGACAGATGAATGCACAGCGCAGGCACAGCACTGGAGCTGTGCTCACGGGAACAGGCTTGTCCCTAATCCAGACCTTAATCCCAGGGTCCAGAGCTCTGGTCAGGGGCAGCTGGTCATCTGACCTCCTTAGGGAGATTAAGGCAAGGGCAGAGGGGACACTGGGAGCTCTCCTACCCAACCACCAGGGACACTTGACTCTCATCCACCAAAAAGCTAACTTGGGGCCCCTTAGAGAGCTGGTTCTATATGCCACTCATAAATTCTGGGCGCTGACAGAGTGGAAGAGAAGAGAAGAGCTGTGTGTCCCTCAGGAAAGGGACAGCTAGTAGAGAGAGGCCAGGAGGGGCATCTCCCATCACTTAAGTTCCTGCCTGTCTGCAGTGGTCCCCGATTCAGAGTCTTCGGCACCACCGATTCCGTACTGAGCCATCTCTGATGAAGCAGGAACAGAAAGCTCAGCCAGGAGATGTCATGATTTAGGTCCTAAGCATGGGTACAGCTGGGACGGGGACATGTCTAGGTGGAGGGGAGGACTGAACTGGAGGCTCTAGAGGTGAATAAGGACATTGTTGGTCACCCGTAGGGCAGCAGCTGGCACTGAGCTGGCCAGGCTGTGGCTGCATGGCTGCTGTGCTGAGCATGGTTCCAGGGTGGGCAGCTGGGCCCTGAGGCATATGAGAGTGAGCTGCTGGGGGGATCAGCATGGACTGTGACCCTGAGGTGACTGTCCCTGGCCTGCATGGAGAAAACACCCTGCACTGCCCATGGTCCAGTTGTACGGAGAGAGCCTCACCTCTGTTTCTTCCCCCCTCAGCTCTGTCCAGTTTGGATGGGTAGCGGTGTGTGTGTTGAGGTGATGGGAGGAGGAGGGTGGCTAGCGTGTCAGGGCTATAACTTGTCAGCTGGGTGTCCTTGGGCAGGTCACCTTGTGCTTGTGTCTCCGGATCCCCGCTGTAGTTCCTACTCCACTCATGTGGCCTGCTGCCAAGCTCATGGCCAAACTGTGGCCAGTGTGTTGGTAGTGGGAGGAGTCTCGGCCACCAGAGGTGACAGTTGACACCCTCACCCCCGTCCCCACCCCAGGCTCAGTGAACAAGACTGTCCTGGCAACAGCCCGCTGGCTGACGTCCAGGATGGTGGCTATCTTTTCAGCTCAGGCCCTCTGTCACTAACACTTCTTCCAAGCTGGGTCCTGGGCAAGACCATCTGGGACTCGTTCATTCAACCTCACTCATTCATTCACTCCTCCCCTCTCATTTATTCATTCATTTTCTTACTCATTCCCTTCCTCACTTAGTTATTCATTCTCTTATTCATTCATTCCTTCTTCACTCTCTTATCCTCCCCTCCATTCATTCATTCCTGGGCTGGGCTGGAGGCAGCTAGCCCTCTGCTGGCCTTGCTGCATGCAACTTTCTGTAGGGAGGGTGCCTAGCAGGTGTTATGGGGGATCTTCCAACCTTGTCTTGGGGGAATTCTTGGTGGAGGGGGTGTGGTGGCTTTGTTTTGGGGCTGCAGAGTGGGTGGAGGTCAGAGCCCTCAAAGTCCTTTGAAGGCGGAGTGGACTCTGAGCCCAGGAGGGAGCTTGTGTTAAAGTTTGACGTGGAAGACAGGACATATATACTGGGATCTTGGGATGCTGATGAGGGCAGAGACAGCATGTAGGGCTTTCCACACTCCTTCCATCCTGTCACGGAGGGGACACTGAGAACCTGCCAGACAAAGGCAGGCAGCTGGGGCCTGGGCCAGGCCTCAGGACAGACGGAGCCTCCGTCTGGGAGCCGAGAGCGGAAACTGCCTAGGGCTTGGCAGCTGCTGCTGGCATGGTAGAGGTTTGGCCTGGGAGCCAAGTGAAGGTGGGTAGGGCTGAGGGACAGACCCTGAAGCCCACGGGCTGTCTGTCTTTGAGGCTACACTAGATAGCCACAAGGCAGGGGACAGATGGACTTGTGTCCAACCTCTGGGCCCGCTCTGGCCCTGTACCTTGTTTTTGAGCAGCCAGCTGAGCTCCTGAGGGGCATCTGGGAGCTGTGTCTTCTCTGGGGCCCTCTCTGGATCTGAGCTGCACCAGCACCCTCCAGTGACCCTTTGAGAGATCATGGCCTACAAATACAGAGAGGTCTGGCTGGGCCCTGCTTACCTTGGGATTCCCAGCAGAGGTTTGCCTGTCTGAAGACAGGCACCATGTAGCCTTTCCTGAGGCCTAGACGGTGGGCACTCAGATAGGAGTGCAGAGGTGAGGCCAGAGTGTGGGGTAAGTGCTCTGGAAAGTCTGGGTTTGAGTCTAGGCTCTGCTGAGTGACCTTATGCAAGCCCCTCCCTCCCCCTGAGCCTCAGTTGTACACTTCTGCCTTCCTTTCCTTTCTTTCTTTTCTTCCTTC
>NC_022016.1:53971314-53997002 GCF_000317375.1 Microtus ochrogaster | reverse complement strand
CTGAGATGAGACTCAGAGGCCATGAAGTGTAAACAGTCTCCTTACCTGTGGCTTCCCTCCCTTGCTCAGTCAACCATAGCACAGCAATAATAAATGGAAAAACAGTTCAGAATGTTCAAATTGTGCATCTTTCTAGCCGGGCGTGATGGTGAACACCTTCAATCCCAGCTCTCAGAGGCAGAGGCAGGCAGATCTCTGTGAGTTCGAGGCCAGCCTGATCTACAGAGTGAGCTGCAGGTCAGTAAAAGATACACAGAGAGGGGCTGGAGAGATGGCTCAGTGGTTAAGAGCACCGGCTGCTCTTCCAGAGGTCCTGAGTTCAATTCCCAGCATCCATATGGCAGCTCACAACTGTCTGTAGCTCCAGTTCCAGGGCATCTGACCCTCACACCATTGAACATAAAATAATAATAAAATAAATTAAAAAAAAACACAGAGAAACTGTCTTGGAAAAAAATGTACATCGTTCTGAATAGTGTGGTTAAATCCTGAGCTGTCCTGCTGAGTCGTGTCTGGAAGCACGGAGCTCATGCTGTGTGTGCACACACCCGTCACTTGGACCAGATGGGCTATCGCTGTGTCACCAGACTGGTGTTCAGCTGACCTTTGTTATGCTTCCCAGTGGCCCTAGCATCAGGAGTGGAGATGCATACAAGGTGCCAGGTGTGAGACATGGAAGGACGCTGGGCCCCACTTGGCTGCAGGGCACACCCTTTGGGTCAGTCTGCCTGAGTTCTCGGCACCCTCTGGGAGCCATAGGAGGGTGGAAGCTGCTGTAATTCAGAGTTGTGTAGTACACATCCAGAATGCTGTGACTGTCACCAAGTTTAGGTTTTTCCTTTTTAAAAAAACAAACCAACAAGCAAACAGGGTTTCAGGTAATCCAGGCTGGCCTCAAGCTTGCTCCGGTGCAAAGATGACCTTGAACTCCTGAGCCTCCTGCCTCCCAAGTAAGGGGTCTGCAGCTGTATGCCACCATGCTTGGTTATTTCAGAACATTTTTTACCCTGTGCCAAGGTCGGTGTTCCCTGCGTGCCCGGCTAGCGCAGTCCTAGCAGCCAGCATGCTGCCGGGCTGGGCACTCCCTCCCAGGGGGCCGTGCCGCGCGAGGGCTGCAGAGCCGACTTTGTTCCCCAGTGCAGTGTTTCTGAGGTTTACTCACGCGGCAGCCTATGCCATCTTTGTAGCTCTCTCTGCTGAGCAACATTGTTCTGTGTGGATGGATCCTGCTTTATGGATCCTCGCATCGGGTGAGGCGGGTGAAGAACAGGGTCACCTGAGCACCAGCATGGTGACACGATAATGGCCCATCTGGTAACAGAGATGTTCCTACCTGATTTTCGTGTCTACGTGGCATGGGCCCTGTGCTCCCAGGCAGGCCTCAGCAGGGCAGTCAGAACGGCTTCAGCTTCTGCCTCTTCTCATCATCACAGCTTTTCTGTTCTTCGTTGCATTTATTTTATCTATTTATTATTGGGTGGAGGTTAAAAGACACCTTGTGGGCCTCTGTTCTCCCCTCTACCATGTGAACTCTGGGGATCAACTGAGGTCGTTGACTTAGCAGCAAGTAGGTTTATGAACTGAACCCTCTCGCCTGCCCTTCTTTTCTGTTTAAAACAAGAAAACAATAGAATTCCTGGGTCCTATAGGCAACTCCGTGTTTCACATTCTGAGGAACTGCTGGCTGCTTTTTGGAAGTAGCCATGATGCTTGATGTCCGCCCCCCTCCTCCAGCGGGGTCTGAGGTGGTCTCCCCTAAAGCTTCATCAGCTAACTGTTGTCTGACTTCTGACACAGTGGTCCCTGCATCCCTCAGGTGTCTGTGGGGTTGACACAGTGGACAAAGTTCCAAGCTCCCAACGACAGTGGGCAAGAGCTTGTTCCTTGAGGGGCTGTTTTGGAGGCCTAGCACTTGTAGGTGCTCAGCTGAAGGAATCAGACTGTTTGGGGAGCTGGGACTGCAGACCCCACCCTCTGAGAGCAAGGCGGGGTGGGGGTGTGGAGGGATCTGCCCATGGGCCACCTGCTGTGCCAGGCTCCATGCTTCTCATGGCCTTCTGCCCTGGGTCAGGGCTTACAGAAGGGAGACTGAGTGAGGGTCAGGTGGGCAGCTTGCCGAGAAGGGAGGCTCTTACGGGGGCCGTGGTGTCAGGTCCCCTGACCCTTTGAGGTTAATGAGGTTATTAAGTTTATATAAGCAAAGCAAACAAATCACACCTCAGAGAGGTAAACTTCTGCCCCAGGTCACGCAGCTGCAGAAAGCCAGTGCTGGGGTTTGGACCCTCCTTGGTCTAGCTTGAGTCGTTGCTCATTTGGAAGACCTATGCGACTCCCAGGAATCAGGTTGGAAACGGGGTGGGAGGGGGCAAGTGTGGTCCTAGGCAGGGTCCAAGTGCTCTGCCCGCCAGACCTCCATTGGTGTTTTATGTGAGTCTTTCTGTGTGCCTCAGTTTCTACATGGATATGGGAATGGTGGTTCCTGAGGCCTCCACTGCCCAGAGCATCAGACTCTGGCCTGTTTGGCCTCTTATATGAAGTAGCTCTCCTCCTATGGTGCAGATTTGGGAAGGATGGGACCCGAGGCCCTAGCATATGAGCTCACATGAGGTAAATAACCTGTTAGACTCATAGAGAAGGAGCTGCTACGGCTGGAGGTAGCAGAACAGTAGGGGCTGGTGGGGCTCAGCTAATGTTGGTTTCGTATCTTAGTCCCATTGCTGTGAGACTCAGGGCCAGTTCTCATGTGTGAAATGAGGGTAAGACCCCACCAGGGAGGGGTTTGTGAAGAGAACCGAGGCTGTGTGCATCCAATGAACAGGGCCCGTGGTGAGCGCTCCCTCTTGGGAGCATCACAGTAGTGATGGGGTGATCCAAGGGTCTTCCTGAAAGATGCCCTGGGATTCACTGTACTACAGCTTGGGCCCATGTGCCCTCTTGGAGGTTCAGGAATTCCCTGGCACGGGATTCAGACAGGGGGTCAAGTCCTGTTGGGGCACACTGGTGGTTAGCAGCCTTAGTGTCCTTATCTGTACACGAGATGAGAAGAACCTCTGACCCAGCATGGTCAAACAAGCCTACAAAGCCCACTGAGGTCCAGGATAGGAGCTGGGGTATCCCCTTGGCCAGAGGCCGAGGCCTCCATGGGTGGTTCTTCTTCACACAATTTGGGGCTGGGGACAGTGTGTCAAGGTGGTCTCAAGGGTGCCATACAAGAGCAGGTGGCTAAGATGGTGGGGTGGTGACAGAGTTGTCTCAGCCTGGGCTGAGGAGTTCTCTAGCTTTCTAGGACTGGTCAGTCCTTCATCCAAACGCAGGAGGCAGAATGTGCGCCATGGAGTGGCTGCCTGCACCCCATGTCTATGGTGGCTGGTGGGTGCCTGTGTCTAGGGCCAGCATGGTGAGGGTGATGGTCTGGAGGCAGCCAGGCCCACTAACCCCCAGCTACAGCCTTTTGGGCAATGTCCACAGAGGAAGAGGGCCGAGGAGGTCACTGACCAGCAGAGGGTGGGGGAACACAGGAGGCCATGCATGGGGTGGAGAACTGATAACCTTTCAAGACTGATGCAAAGCCCTGGGAAATGTTAGACAGCTCTAGACAGTCCGCTGGCCTCCGTGACAGTTTCCGCTAGGCTGGCTCAACTCCATGCACGTTTAGTAGCCTCCCTTTGGAACGCGAAGGTGATGGTATTAACTACTCACACATCCTAGGCCCATCTTCCATTATGGCACCCAAGGAAGGTCCTGCTGCCTTTGTTTTGTCTGAAAGGACAGGCTGACGGAGTTGGTGTCCATCCAGGGCCACTCAGGCAATGAGGGACCCAACAGCAGTCATTTCAGCAGCCCAGCTGTCCCTCTCCCGGCAGTCAACGGACGGACAACTTTTCTCTTTTCTGAAATACTCTTTCAAAACAAGTTTCATAAAAACCGAAAAAGCAAGCAAGCAAACTAAGAAAACACACAAAGTAACAGCTCCTGGAATGCATCCAGGCCTTTTAGGGGCCTAATGAGACAACATGGGTGTGTGAAAATACAGTTATTGACAGCTACATACTAGTCCATATCCCCTAACTTATTAACAGTCTCCTGTTGGGAATGTAAGTTGCTTCCAGTTTCCCCTCTTACAGAGAACACTGCCCTGGGGTCCAATTCTTGCCGGGGGGGTGGGGGAGGGCAGTCCCAGCAGGCTGGGGAAGGTCTGGGGTCCAGTTCTTGTGGGGCCCAGTCCCAGCAGGCTGGGGAAGGTCTGGCTTAGAGGGGTCCTGACTTGAACTTTGCAGCCTGAGATTTTTTTTCTCACTTTACCCAGGAGAAATAGAAGCATGTTTGGAAGTGGGGAGGCGTTCACTGTTGGGTTGGGTTGTGTGTGTGTGGGGGTCACTGCCACTGTAGGGATAGAGATTTTGGGGCACCAAAGAGTTGGGGAAGGTGATTGAGGGAGGCTTTGCTGACACCCCCTCCCCCAGCATCCAGCACCCAGCAGGAAGGGGTGCAGCTGCCATCTTGACTCCCTTTGTAGAAAAGTTGGCGGGCTGGGATGTACTAAGCGCGGGAGTGGGGGGTGGAGGGGTGGGGGGGCTGCCCTCTGTGCTGCCCTGTGGGGGTAGGGTAGGGTGGAGGGAGGGGGAGCTGGGAGTGTGAGTGGGAAGGGGTAGGGACTGAGGTATCTATGCTGTCATTGTCACCCCTGGCCATCCTTCTGCCCAGAGTCTGGCCACAACCCACATTCCTGCAGAGAGGCTATGGGTCTCCCTGGTGGAGCTGGTGAGCATGAGAGGCATTGAGTTCTCACAGGGTTGAGGGCCTTTGGGGACGGAGCACGGGGACCCTGGGGCTCTGCTGAGACCTTTCCTTTGCTAGCCCCACTCCAGGAACCAGCCATCACCCCTGTGTCTTTGGACGAGTCACTCCCCTTCTCCGCTGCTTGCCCAACTTCTCTGGACTGCTCCCCCTTCCCCACACCCATCTCTGCATCTTTGGGGAGAGGGAATTGAACACCACGATCTCACAGGCCTAGTTTAGACTTAAAATTGAGGTCTGGTGTGGGGACGGATGGGTGCTGTGTGAAGACCAGCTGAAGATGAGCCAGCACCGACAGTCCAGCTGACCACATGTGCTCCTTGTACACTGCCTGAGCAGATCCTCACAGCAGTTCTAGGAAGCATAAGGTATTATTGTCACTGTTAGTCAAATACAGGCTCAGGGAGGTTATATAGCTTGCCCAAAGACACCCAGCACATAGGTAGAGCTTGAGTTGAACCCAAGACAGTCTGAGCCTAAAGCTGGGCTCCCAGCCCAGCTCACATTGTCTCTGGTCACCAGGACAGTGGAGGCCCAGTCTGGCTAATTAGGAGAAGGAAGCTGGAGCAGAATTAATTACACTTGATTTTGTCCTAGCTTTTGCAGCATGATTAGCGGGGCACAGGGTGCTGGGCTCCTGGCCCCTGGCGGCTGACCTAATTTATGTGTCTGAATGCTTCTGCCCCTCTCCCTGTCTTTCCCCTCCTCCGGCCTCTCTCTTTAGCTTTCTGTGTGGCTTTGGCAATGCCACTCAACCTCTCTGAGCACCAACAGTTTCCTCTATGTCTGTCTCCTCCAGGAGGAAGAGGAGGCTGAGGCTTCAGTCCTGTAATTGTGGAGACATTAACATAACTGGCAATCAGCTGTCACTTAGTCACTTACCGGGTGTCCTGTTCATCATTTGCATTGTCCTGGCTGCTTTTCCCAGTGGCTCAAGATTCCTGCCCTTTCCATCTCATTTCACGACGATGGGGAACCGGAGGACCAGACTCTGCGCTGTCCTGTCTCTCTAGAAGGTCCTAGTGGGGGAGGAAGTAAAGATGGCCCCTTGGGACTTTGTTGGTGTCTTAGAAGGGCCTCTGAGTAAGGGAAGTGTCTCTGAGCCAGTGGCTGCTGCGGACTGATGGGATATGTCTGACACAAGGCCTCACCTAGCTTGGGCCTGGTGGGAGAGTTGGGGAGATGGAGGCGGAAGCGTTCTGCCCAGGCACTGGTGAGCCCAGCACCTCCCTGCTATGAGAAAAGGGGCCTGTGGGCCAGCAAGTGGTAACTAGGGGAGGCTCTTTACCACAGGGCCAGGCTCCCCACATCTCTGGGCAGGGGTCTGGTGTCTCTGAAGGTTGAGGCTGTGGGTCGGTTCCAGATGAATGTCATAAGGAGGGAGGAACATCGTTTCTGAACACCGGGAGTTTGTGCCGTTCTATGAGGGCAGAGCCATGAGTCTGGAGGGGCCTGCTCCAGCAGTGAGGAGCCTGTAGAGTTGTCGGGGTCTGGTGGCAGCTGGGACCAGCAATTATTTCTCTGGATCAGATCCCAACATAAACTATCTCTCTCTCTGGACTGGCGTGGAGGCGCGGGAATAAAGACACAACTCACATGGCTTCATCGGGAGGGAGATTTTCAGAGATCCCTCATGAAATCCTGAGTTCACATCCTGAGAAATCCCTCTCGCTTTATTCTCCAAACAGCTTTATATATCAAAACATAAACTGAGGGGGGAAATCATTAGCATTCTGTTTCCTAGGTAACCAGGTGAATGGCTTTTCGTCACGTCCACCTCTACCTGTGTCTCCTCTGTCACGTCTTCCCGGTCTGTGTGCTAGCTCAGTCATGTAGGCTTGAATTAGAATCTCTCTATTCAGGCATCCTCCAAATTACAGAGAAGGAGCAGAGCAGCATCCTGACCTTTTGTTAGGGTAGCGACAGCCTGTCTGGAAGGGGATGTGACCATCTCAGGTGTGGCCTACGGCTTGAGAGGTGGCTGCCATACCATATAGAAATATGAGTCTGTAGGGAGGGTGTGTGCTGTGAAACAGAGGCACTCGCTGGGGCCAAGCTTGAGAGCAGGTGGGGCTTGCAAGCACAGGCAGGTACTGAGCCCTGGCTGGGGTGAGTGGCAGGCCGGGCAAATCGGCTGAGCCACACCTGTAGAAAGCCTGGGCCCTGGCTGGGCATAGTGTGGCACCTGGGGAGAGGGACCAGGGTTGAGGGTGGTGCTCATGCCTCCATTAGAGGCCAGCCTGAGGATATTAACCCCTGGGGGTCGTGATGCCCATGGCCTGATGCGCAGGTCCCCACTGGCAGAAAACAACTGCTCATGGTGTGTGCCGGACCAGGGGGTGGTGCCGTGGGTGTGAGTGTGAAGGGGTCAGATTCAAGTTGTGATGCTTGTATTTGAGGGGCACAGGCAACACGAGTAAGAGCGCCATGTGGCCTAGGAGCATGCGTGTGGACAGGGCAGACATCGGCCCGTGGAGGTAAGCCTTGACACATGTGGTCCTGAGTCTGCTGAGTGGGGACAGTGGTAAGCCATTTGTTCCTGCCCTCTAAGGTGTGTGCACAACTGGGGTATGCTAGACACACAAGTGTGTGGGGCATACATTGCTGACAAGATCTACTGAGCATGTGCACTGGGGTCTGGCAGTGCTGTCTTTAACTGTCTCCATTGGGCTCTATGTCTGCTGAGGGGTATATGTGCGCACAGGTGTGTGTGTGTGTGTGTGTATGTGCAAAATTATATGTGTATGTTCTGGGGTATGTGTGTGCATGTGTGTATCTATAAGTGTGTCTGCTAAAGGGCATATATCCACTGGGATGTGTATGAATGGATAAGTATATGTGTGTGTGTGTGTGTGTGTGTGTGTGTGTTGTGTGTGTGTGTCTGCTGGGGTGTATGTATGTTGATGTGTGTGTGTGTGCTGGGGTGTGTATACATGTTTGTTTGTGTGCATGTGTGTGTGTGTGCTGGGGTGTGTATACATGTGTGTTTGTGTGCATGTGTGTGTGTGTGCTGGGGTGTGTATACATGTGTGTTTGTGTGCATGTGTGTGCATGTGTGTGTGTAGTTGAGTGTATGTCCAAAGGGGTGTGTACTTGTGTGTGTATGTCGTTCTTTGTGTGCCATGGTGTTGTGCTAGGGTGTGTAGCTTATACATGCACACATTAGCCGTGTCTCAGGCACTGTGTGTACACGCTGAGGCATGGGTGCCTGCAGGCTGCTTCATCACAGGAGTCTGTAGTCTGGCTCTGTGGAGAGCCACATGGAGGGTCAGACAGCGAGAGGCCAATGGGGTGCAGGGTACTAGGAGTCTGTTCTTTACGGGGGTGACAAAGAACTGTGCTCAGTCTGTGTGAAGCATTCAGGGATGAGATGCTGTCTGTGGCCCCCTTCTCGGTTTGTGACATTTAGGGTTTCTCCACTGCTGATTGAAGATTGTCGCCCTCCATCCCTTCTGCTGTCCCCTGGGAGTGAGCTAGCAGCATCACCAGTATTTTTGCAGCCATTATCTTGCGGAGACCCCCAGGGTGACCTCAGGGTGACTGGGCTATCAGCTCATCATGGAGGAAGGGTGTTTGGTGGAGGCATGTTTGGGAAATCACTGAGGCTGCCTCTCCCCAGAAGCCTCTGATGAGTGTGAGGCTAAATTGAGATGTGAGAATTTTCCCTCTCTCTTTCTCACCTCCCCTTTTCCCCAGGCCTGCCTGCTCTGGCCTTCCCCCTCTCCATCCCTGCTGTCCTCTGATCCTTCACCATCTCCCTCTCCCACACTCTCCAACCCTGTGGGGGAGCTGCAGCTTCTGGTCCTTAACTATGGAGAATATGGTTGTCATGGCAACCGTTGTCATGTCAATGGCTACTGAGCCAGGATGAATAGTATCTAGGTGAGTGCTACCTGAGTGGAGGCTGATAGGTTCATGAGAGGCTATATGCTCTTTTCTGAACTCGGAGCTGCATGGAACACCCCACTTCTCTCAATGCCCCCAAAGGCATGCCGGCATGCTGCCTTCAGTGGCTGCCTCTAGGTGAGTGTGTATTGGTGCATGTCTGTGTCTCTGGCTGTGTCACAGGCAGGGTCTCTGTGGCTTTGAAGCTGTTTCTAGGTTTATGCAAGCCCTTCTGAAAAGTATTGGTGGCTGGTATTATGTTGGCCACCGAGAAACCTTAAGTCCCCCATTTTGGCACCTGTGTTCACTCTTGTTTTGAGGTCTCTGGAACAACAGATCTCTTAGAACCTAACCTGTCTTGAAGGAGAGAAAGACAGAAATCCCTGCCTAGTCCCCATCCTGCTGTGATACCCGACTTCTGGCTGGACAGCTAGTGGGATGGGCATCCAAAACCCCCAAGAGACTCTAGCTTTCAGAAGCACGTGGCTCCTGCAGCCCCAGGACCTGGGGCGTGTGTGCTGGGCAGGGGTGAGCTGGCTGATGATGACGGGCTTGCTCTGAGCTCCTGGGATCTTGACAAAGGAGGAAGACCCAGTGATTAGTCACGGGGACAATTACACTAATTGTTCCACCCCGTGACTCACTGGTAGAAAGTAAATACTGATTAATTCATTAGTTCCAGACGTGCATGTATGTGTGTGTGTGTGTGTGTGTGTGTGTGTGTGTGTGGTGTATGAAGGGTATCGCCTGGCTCCCTGCCCTGGCTGGATTGGCTGGGTCTCCGGAGCAGGTGCTGGTGTACCAGGGCCCATGAGTGGCAGGGGTGTGAGATGCTGAGCGCAAAATGCTGTGCATATTTAGTTCCTCCCCTTGCTTGCATAATTTCCTGCCTACCCCCGATAGCTGGGGCTGATACCCAGGCACTAACTGAGACCTCCTGATCCCTGGGATCGGTTTTCATTGTCACATGCAATTGCTCTGGAAAATGATTGACTTCCAAGGGAAACCCACCCACTGGCTAGACACGGGGCCCTCTGTGACTTCTCAGCCCCACCCCCAGCCATCCCAGCTCCAATGCTGCCCCCAGGAGCTAAACATGTCTCCTAACTCCAACTCTGTCCTTAGCCTACTCAGTACCAGGAACCTTGCTGGACATGCAGCCCCTCCTCGTAGAGTATATCCTTCATAGAGGGTGAACGGGGACAGCCCTCGACTTCAGTACTTCAAAGCAAAACTGCTCATGAGCATCAGGCGTCATGACTTGGGAGCGTAGGATGCTTTTCAGAAGTGACTTTGGAGGTGGGAGTTGGAAGGATGCCGTAGGCAGAGACCAGCATGACTGAGAAGAAATGAGGGACCAGGAGCTGTGGAAGGTGCTAGGTGAAGCTGAAGGGCAGTCAGGGCCAGTCTGAGGGAGGCAGCTGCCTTGACCACTCCAGGATGTCTTCAGCTTCCCTTGCCTGTGTGCCTTTCTCTCTGGATTTCAGTTTGTAAGATGTAAATGCACTTGGCTTCGAGCTCACACCAGCGTGGGGACCATGGCCAGGGTACACAGCACATCAGGGCCACTTAGGGAGTCCACATACCTGTCTCTGAGGTCCTTAGTGCTGGCTGCAACTATGGGTTTCTAAGGAGGGGGTACAGTTAGAGCTGGCAGTGCCAGCTCCAGGCTTCCTAGGTTCCGACTCTGAAGGGGTCATAGGCCTGGGGAGCTAGACCCTAGCAGAAGTCTACTGACCCCTGGAAGTAGAAGTGTGGAACCCGAGCAGATGCTGGGCCCGCATATGCTGTGGGATTAGGCAAGCAGGAGCTAACATTTCTGTTAGGGGACAAGCTGGGGCTGGCTCAGTGTGAGCAGCCTCCTCTCCCCTATTCTAGAACTTCTCTCCCGGACCCCAAGTCTCCCCAGCACTGTCTGTCTACCTTCCTGCCTTTGGCAATTTGGAGTACCATTTAGATCCCAAACCTCATTTAACTCCTAGCCCTCTGAGCAGCTGAGCCTCAATTTTCTCAACTGTGGATTGGGCTGGTGCCTGCCCCCTTCCCAGTCCATCTTGAGGATTCCTTGGGATCTTGTCGGTGGGTGCTCTTCACACAGAGATGACTGTGGACCTGTGTTGAGTCTGCAGGATGCCAGGGTATTCTTGTCACTGTGCACGATGAGGAGCCACTTTTCGTCTGCTGAATGCGGAAACTAAAGCACAAAGGGAATGGATAACCTGCCCCGTTTGCAAGCAACCTGTCTTGGTTTCAGACTCAGCACTGTGTGCTCTGAGCCCATCCTGTGTAAGGGGCCCTTTGCTGTGGTGCAGGCAGCCGGTGGTACCTGGTGGCAACTGGCTGGTAAGGGAGAGCCCTACTGCCATGGCCTTGGGTAGGTGGGAAATGGCTACTCGCTGACACCCAGCTCTCTGAAGCACATAAGGGTCACTCTGCCCGTGAATGTGCCTGCTGTCTCTTGGGCCTGTACAGGCCAATGCTTTGGGTGCCTAGCCCCGTGTGTGTCTGCACCCTCCCAGGCTCAACGCTGGCGCAGCGAGAACTTTGAGAGGCCGGTGGACCTTGAGGGTTCAGGGGACGACGACTCGTTTCCCGATGATGAACTGGATGACCTCTACTCGGGGTCTGGCTCTGGCTGTAAGTAATCCCCAGGTCTCCCTGCCTGTCTCGGGCATCTAGTACCAGCCCAGGAGCCTTTAAGGCCACTTGAGTGAATCTTGTCACTGTATGGAGGTCAAGACCTCAAGAAGGAAGAGGGCAGAGCATCCTTCTGGGTGGGAGTAGTCTTGGGAAGCTCTCAGAGCCCGGGACTCTTGTTCTGTGTCTGTGTGTGCAACCTAGGCCTGACCCCAATGCTGGGGCCTCTGCACTAACTACATATGAAGGACATGGGAAGTCCTCAGCAGGGATGACTTTTTGATCTAGTCTAGAGCAGGTGGCCCCTTGGATCCATCAGCAGTGGCCAAGCTCAGGTTGAGGACAGAGCTACTAAAGGGCCTCAGGGACCCGGGATTGGGTTGCTGTCATGGGGAAGGCCAATCAGCTATGGGTCAGACACTGATGTCTGTCTACCTTCCTGCCTTTGGCAATTTGGGGTACCAAATTGATCTAGCAGCTCTACCCCAACCTTGTGATAAGGCAGTTGGATGACTTCTGACTTTTATGGTGCCCCCCAATCTTCCTACTTGCTGAGGAGTTTATCTTCCTCTCAGAGGCCTTGGGAGGTGGGGACATGAGTCAGTGTGGCCCTGGAGATGGGATCAGAGAGGGTGTCGAAATGGGCCCAGCCAGAGGACGGGTGTCTAATGAGGTTGTCCCAAGCTCATGCTCCTGAGCTGGCTGCTCCAGCTCTGCTTCCGGCCTCCCTGGAGTTGCTGCTTCAAACTGCTCCCTCGCTAACCTGGTACCCTCCTCTGAAGTCTCCCTTCCACCTGCTCAGCCCTCAACGACCCTGGCTCCCCTTGGCCGCTCCTCACACCTCCTCACTCGCTCCTCTCTCCCCTTCCCAGTCTCTTATCTTATCCCTCCCAGAATCATTTATGTGACCTGGGAAATGGGGAAATGCCCCTCAAGATGCCCTCATCCCCTCTGGTCCTCTGCTTATGCCTGGGAGGCGGGATGACTCAGTGTCCCTACTGCCTTGAGTTTGTACAGGACATGTCCTTGCCTCTGGCCCTTCCCAAGAGCCAGGCCTCGTCCTGTAACCGTGAGTGGAGTTACAGGGCAGAGGCTTTACTCACCAGTCTCTAGGTCTCAGAGTGGGTTGGCAGAGTCAGAGCAGACTGCCTGGAAGTGGCGGCCCTCTCGCGGATTTTGGCTAGGCACAGGCTAACTCATCGATCAAACCACCTCCTTTCTCTCCTGTTTTCCTGGGGAAACTGGTTAGAGAGAGATGTGCTGCTGGGAAGGCAGTGCTGCCTGGGGATCTCGCGGTGAGGAGCACCCACTCCCCAGGGCTCTCCCTCTCCCCACTCCCCTCAGACTTCGAGCAGGAGTCTGGCCTTGAGACAGCCATGCGGTTCGTTCCCGACATGGCCCTGGCTGCACCCACTGCGCCTGCCGTGCTCCCCACGACAGATATCCAGCCCGTGGATACCCCGTTTGAGGACCTCCTTTCTGAGCACCCCAGCCCGGAACCAGTTACCAGTCCCCCGCTGGTGACAGAGGTGACAGAAGTCCTGGAAGAACCCAGCCAGAAAGCCACCACCATCTCCATCACCACATCTACCACGGCTGCCACTACCACGGGGGCCCCTACTATGGCCACGGCACCTGCCACAGCAGCCACCACTGCCGCTAGCACTCCCGCGGTACCCCCTGCCACGGCCACCACCGCTGACGTAAGGACCACCAGCATACAGGGGCTGCTGCCTCTTCCCCTGACCACAGCTGCCACAGCCCAGGCCACTACCCCACCGGCACCCTCACCGCCCACTACTGTGGCTGCCTTGGACACGGAGGCCCCCACACCTAGGCTGGTGAGCACAGCTACCTCGAGGCCACGAGCCCTTCCTCAGCCAGTCACCACCCAGGAGCCTGATGTTGCTGAGAGGAGTACCCTGCCCTTGGGGACCACCGCTCCTGGACCCACGGAGGTGGCTCAGGTGAGAAGAGTGGAAGAGGGTGTTCGTGCAGAGTGAGCAGAGGTGGGTTGGGCAGGGACTGGGAGGTGCCAGGGGTGAGCCAGGCAAGGTGGGTCTGGTGTATATGCTGAGTGTGAGCCTCTGGATGGGGTGGGGTGGGGTCTGAGGTCAGAGAGCCAGGACAGGTGGGTGTGGTTACTATTGAGCCAAGATACCAATAGGGGATTAGGTGGATTTGTGGGTTGGAGTTGGGGAATGGTGTGGGTGGACCTTGCTGGGGGTTCAGGTCTGGCGTGTATTAAGGGATTTCCAGGCTTGCCAGAGCATGCTGGCACATGCCTTAAATCCCAGTACTTGGAGACAGAAGTGGGCAGATCTCTGTGAGTTCGAAACTAGCCTGTCCTACAGATTAGTTCCAGGCAGAGCTACATAGTGAGACCCTGTCTCAAAACAAAACGAAGCAAACAAAAAACAAAGAATAAAAAAGAGGCTGTCAGCCTGAATTTTAAACCCTCTGCCATCTTTTTTTTTTTTTTTAATCTTGAGACATAATGAGCTGGTGGTTGGTCCTTTCTATGCCTTCAACTCTTTATCTTTGAGGGAAAGACCAGAGAAGGTAGTAGATGTGGTAGCACACACCTGTTATTCTAGCACTGGGAAGCTGAGGCAGGAGGATTGCTGCAAGTTCAGGTCAGCCTGGGCTACACAGAAAAACTATTTCAGAGACAGAGGTAGAGACAGAGAGAGACAGGGAGAGAGAGGCCTGTCATTGTTTGCAGATGGCATTTCCTGACACGTGGCTGTTCTTAGAACCAACTAGGTGCTCAGCCGTTATCACGGTCACCTTCAACATGGTTGTTGTCATCAGCATGAGCTGAGGGTGACTGAGTGGGTGCTGAGGGGGAACACCTGGCTTCCAGGTGCACAGCATTGTTCCTGAGTACTTCCACCACCCCTCCATCATGGTGATGTCATCACCTCTTTACAGGTGAGGCAGAGGAAGTCATTTTTCTAGGTCCCTCAGGTAATGGTTGAATCAGGATTCAAATTCTGGCAGGGGTCTCCTGGAGCTGGGGCTCCTGAAGCTGGGGGCTTCTGAGGCTGAGGCTCCTGGAACTGGGGGCTCCTGAAGCTGGGGGCTCCTGGAGCTGGGGCTCCTGAAGCTGGGGCTCCTGAAGCTGGGGGTTTCTGGAACTGAGGCTCCTGAACTGGGGGCTCCTGAAGCTGGGGCTCCAGGGCTAGGGTTAGGCTGAGAAGGGCAGGGGGGATTGTGGGTCATTAGGGGAGGAAGATTCCAGGGGCTACAGCCTAGCGTTTGTACCACGAACGTGCAAAGGAAGTCATGTGCTGGCACGGGCCTGTGATTCCAGCGCCTGGGAGGTGGAGGCAGGAGGATTAGAGGTTTAAAGTTGCCCTTCCCTATGTAACCAGTTCTAGGTCAGTCTAGGCTACATGAAATCCTGTCTGGAAAAACAATGTGTGTATGTCCAGGGCTGGAAGGAGACATGATGACTCTGGAGAGCCACAGAGAACCCTGCCATCAACCTCACAGGGGCCCTGAGGCTGAGGAGTTGCCCTTGGAGCCCTGCAGTCCCTCTTGGGGCCCCAGCCAGCCCTATGGGACACAGTCCCAGGGCCTTCCTTCAGAGAGGGGGCCTCACAGGAAGAGGAAACAATAGCAAGCCATGGAGCCCAGAACCAGATGCAGGTGTAGCCTTGTGAGAAGTCCACCCTCACCACACCCTCATGAAGCAGCTGTGCCCCTCCCCCCAGCAGTCCCCGCAGACCAGCGTCTTCCCCTCAGCCCCCGGCTGCTCTCACTAGCAGTGTGGAGCTGTACACCACTGGTCGCGAGGTCGGTTTGGGGATACCAGCTCTTACTCCCTCAGCTTTGCTCAGGGACTGGCTTCCAGGTAAAGGGACCAACTTATGTGTGGGGAGAGAGCCAGGCTTAGCAGCTCCCCCCCCAACTCCTACTCCTGGACAGGAATCTACCAAGGATTGTTCTAAGGCAGCTGGAGAGGAAGTCATGGGGACAGGATGGGGACAGGATGTGGCCAGCCTGACAGCAGAAATATAAGGTCCAGTGATTGGAAGCACAGACTCTGGAGTTAGATAGGTCTAGATTTTGGTTCTTCTTCCACCTTGTGTTTACTGTGTGTCCTTGAGAAAGTCACCCAACCTCTCTGGGCTTGTTCACCACTCATCCCTTCTTTGTAGGGCACTGAGGTCTGAGCATGGTAAGTGCTGGCCCCACCTGGTGGAGGCGTGGTGAAGGTTTGTGTGTGGAGCATCCTGGGAGGGCTTGGTCTTAACCCCAGGTCATACCACCCCATCTGCAGACCCCGACTCCAGAGTCCCTGCTGACCACGACCCAGGAAGAGTCAGAGGTGCCGGCGAGCGGAGGGCCCAGTGGGGACATTGAGCTGCAGGAAGAGACCACACAGCCCGACACAGCCAATGAAGTGGTGGCCGTGGGAGGAGCTGCGGCCAAGCCCTCACCTCCACTGGGGACACTGCCCAAAGGTGCCCGCCCAGGCCCTGGTCTCCATGACAACGCCATTGACTCAGGCAGCTCAGCGGCCCAGCTTCCTCAGAAGAGCATCCTAGAGCGGAAGGAGGTGCTCGTAGGTAAGGCCAGGCTCCAGGTTGTGGATGGGGTAGGGGTACAGGGCAGGGGGTGGGACCCGGGAAGGGAGAGCAGGGACTTTACCCCAGAATCTCCCCCATTCCTCTCTCCGTCTTCCTCCTGCGTTCTTCCCTCCCTCTAAAACTTTCCTGATACCCTGTGACCCTCCCTTAGACAGACTTTGGACTCCTGCTTTTTGGAGTCGCCTGATTGACCCTGTACGACATATTTACTCAGTGCTAATCTCTGCCCTGTCTTTTGGCTTGACCTTTAACCCAGCTTGACCCAAGGCTTTGATTCAAGATTCCCTGGTGGAATCTCCCATTTCCTCATGGAGACAGTGGGAGGTCGGTCTGGCAGTGTAGGGGACGGGGCCTTTCCTTCCGGATGGTTCTAAGGTATCATCTGAAAGACAACCTATGATGTTTGACACTGACAAGGACCAGGGCACCTGCCTCCCTCCTAGGAACAGTCTTACCAGTGTGCTGAGTCATTGGATAGGAGTTGGAAATAGCAGGCGACTCCAGACCCACGGTCCTTAGCCTGCTCGCCCCTCTCCCTCTAAGCCGCCTCGGGCCTTTGACCTCTGTCTCTTTCTTCACAGCCGTGATCGTGGGTGGGGTGGTGGGCGCCCTCTTCGCCGCCTTCCTGGTCACACTGCTCATCTATCGCATGAAGAAGAAGGACGAGGGCAGCTACACCTTGGAGGAGCCCAAGCAGGCGAGCGTCACGTACCAGAAGCCTGACAAGCAGGAGGAATTTTATGCTTAGCAGAACCACAGTGCCTCCTGCAGCCACCTTGCCCAGTCCTCGGCCCCCACAACAGCCCAGGCTGGGCCTGGGAAGGAGCCTGGCCCTGCCTCCTTCTGCCCAAGCTGCCAGCATAACACAGATGGTTCTAAGGAACGGGGCGCTGCCATCTGCCCCAGACTGTGCCCTTACGAGCTCCTCTCCACTTCCACTCCCTCCAGCCTGGGCCTTCAGGATCGATCTTGTGTCCCGTGGACAAGAGGAAGGAAGCACCACCCAGAGCTGTTGGTAGAAACAGGGGCAGGGCCAGGGCTAAGATGGCCCACAATGCTTGCTGATGTCCTCTTCTTGCTACAGAGGCTGCCATGCTGGCTTCCTGGACCAAGACATGGCACATCTAGCCCCCCAAATCAAAATCAGCTGCTGCAGCCTTGAGCTGCTGTCCCAAGGCCTTTCTGGGCGGGAGGGTGTCTTTTGTCACCAGCCTGAGCTCATTGTGGGGTCACTGTCCCCTCTCTCTCCCCTGCCCGGTGCACACGTTCCCAGGCTGCACCTCTTTCTGCATTGCCTCCCAGGGAAAGGGCTTCCTCAGTGCACAGGGCATCCAGTGGTGAGGGAGGCCACTCTGGTGTCCCCCTTGAGAGGGGCTGCCACAGAGCCCCTGACAGTCACTGCTCTGCGTCACACAGGAGACAAACACACACCAGTCTTGACCACCCAGCCAGTGAAACATCACACACATGCGCCTCCTTCACGCCGCGCTGACGCCCTGCCGCTTCTGCCATGCAGGCCACTGTCATCATCACCAGTGGTGACTATGCCACCTTCCTCCCGCTCTGTCTCTTTACACCCACCCTTTGGTCCTGCACCTGGCTCCTCTAACCATCTGGGTCGCCGAGGAAGGCAGGGCCAAGTTGTAGGCATCAGCCCATATTGGGTCCCCCAGAGTCACCCCTACTCCACTCGGTTCCCCACCATGTCACCCACACCAGCCGGACTGATACTGATCCCGGCTGACATCAGACACAATCCCACACAGATGCAGTCTCCCTCCTCTCTGTGGCTCACAGGGAGGGAGGTTTGGGGCTAGCCTCCACCAGCCAAATCTGAAGGAAGAAGGCTTGATGCCTCAAGCCAGGCTGAAGGCTGGGAAGGGAGCTAGGTTCTCCCATGACCAAGGAGCTGTGTGGGTTGTCCCTGGTCTCCATGTATCTCCTTTCTGCTCTGAGCCAGGAGCCATCTCTGCCTCCCAGGACACATGTCTCCAAAGTGCCTGTGAGGGTGGGCCTCTGCCCAGGCCCTCTGTGTCCCCTGCCCTGGCCTGGCAAGGCCTACCCACTCTGGGTCCTCTGTGGACACAACTGACCAGGCAGCTTGGCAGTTCTGGCTACAACTGGATGGACCCACAGCTTAGCAGGCTCATCCCATTGCTGTAGGCCCTGAGAGCAGTCGATGGGGACAGGGGTGTCACAGGCCCCAAGTCTACCTTCCTGTCTTTGTTACCCTTAGAAGTGGGGTTGTTTCAGAGATATTTTAAATGTCAAGTCACATTCTCTTGGGGAAGGGGGTGTGCCATGAGAGCTCTCCAAAGGGACAGGGCTTAGGTTATGATTGGTCAGCACCCCTCCCCCATCTCTCACACATGTCCCAGGTTTAGTCAGGTGACTACCTGTTATTTCTGTTTCCTTTTAAAGATAGCTCGACAGCGGACTTAGAATGAGGACCCACATCTGGGCAGTGGAGGCAGGATCTAGGCCATCAACACAGCTTGTCTTTCTGGGGTGGGAGGGCTCCCACTCTCAGGCTCTGCTCTGTCTTCCAGACCCCATGATGCCCTTGATGGGGCTTAGAGCTTGGTAAGGAAACCAGCTGGCCCAGACCTTGAGGAGGGGAAGTCAGAGTCCTAGGCCTGTGACCCGGAGGAGGGAGCTTGGCCAAGGTCTTCCCTGAAGCAGGAGAGCTGGGTAGGGAGCAGAGGAGAGCCGGTGCCCCTGCCCCTACCCCCTACTCCTGGCTGCCCTCCTGGGGACTGGAGCTTTGGTGGGGAGACTGGGGAGCTAGGGGAGGCAGCCTCCAGGTGCTCAGCCCCCTGGGACACCAGTACCAGGGCGGGAGACCCCCAGCCAGAGCCCACTTCTCACACCTCAGGGTGGCTCTGGCCTTGGGGCTGTGGGTTTGGCCACCTGGTGCCAGCACTTTCCTGTGTCCTCTGCATTTGAAAGAAGAGGCTGTGGTCCTCATGTATGGGGCCCAGGCACCAAGGCCTATGTCTAGGCTTTAGGCTGGTGAAATCTGACCTGAAGGTTAGCAGTGTGTGCAGCCCAAATGCCCTGGAGCAGCCCGATGAGGCCAGGACGATTTAGGAGAGCTCGGTTCAAAGGGTGAACTGAGGCTCCTTTTCAGTGCAATGTGGGGGCAGGGTCCTCACCCTGCCCCAGAAACAAGGTACGCACAGAGCCTGCCCACACGAGTCCAGAGACACCTCAGTGCTCTTGGGAAGGTGTTCAGGACGCTGGCATGCCTGGAAGAAAAGTGCATTCTGAATGGGAGGAGTGGATATGTCTTGGACCTCTCCAGGTCCTGGTTTTTCCAAGAGAGCAAGACAAGCTGGGGCCAGAGAGCCGCAGATCTAGGCTTCATCTCTCTTGGGGGGCCAGACTAGGGACTCTATGTGCAAGGTTGATCACCTTTGATTGCCAGAGGCATGTGGGGTGACAGCCAGGACTGGCTGGGCAGACCTGCAGAGCTTAGGAAGCTGGGGCCAGACCCCTTAGGCTTAGCTTAGCTGTCCACCAGGCCTCCAGACTGGGGCTCCCACAGAGAGCAGAGCCAGCATTGCTTTCAGGGCAGGGGTGGCTGCCTAGGCTGTCCTGGCTTTCCCCTGGGATGTGCCTCCCCAGCCTTGGTGTCTGTAAATAGAAGCCCACACTGTACAGATTATAGAGATGCCCAAACTGGGCCCTGGAGTCACCATCTGAGGGGCTGATGGCCTGGCCTCCCCCAGGTGCCCTCTGGGTGCTTGGGTGTGCCTGGCCCCAGCGTGGTGAATGCATGTATATACTTTTTGTAGACAGTGTGGCTCCAGAGAGCCCCCGAGACAGTGTCCCCCCACTGGTTCATCCTCTCTCCTGTACAGAGCCCACCCCCCAGCCCCTGGGCAACCAGGCACGGGGGTTTCCTCCCCTCCCCAGGCTCTTCCTACCCTTTCTTCCCCTATAACCTGTTTATTAACCATCCCTGTCCTGAGTTCATGGCCAAAATTTAAATAAGAAATGGAGGAAAGACAGTTGGATAAAGATTCCAAGGCCAGGTCCACCCCACTGCGGGTGCCCATCCACCCCTGCCTTGGGAAGGACACGACTTGCTTTGTTTGGTTTTCTGTTTGTTTTGTTTGTTTTTTTAACATTTCCCTGTGCTGTGCCCATTTATAAGAGGAAATAAAATTAAGCTGAAAAGATGCTGTGTGGTCCATGTGTGAGATTAATAGCAGGTCCCTTGGGAGGTTCACCTCGCGCCTTAGCCGCTGTGCCTTTGGGGAGAGGGAGAATTTGACCCAGGGGCAATGGATTAGCGTCCTGCTGAGAGCCTTGAGGTGAAAACTGCGGTTGTTGAATGGAGGGGAAGTGGTGCTGAGTGCGGCTGTGTGTGAGGGTGTGTGTGATTGTGCGGCTGTGTGTGAGTGTGTGTGTGATTGTGCGGCTGTGTGTGAGTGTGTGTGTGATTGTGTGGCTGTGTGTGAGTGTGTGTGTGATTGTGCGGCTGTGTGTGATTGTGTGGCTGCGTGTGAGGCTGTGTGTGATTGTGCGGCTGTGTGTGATTGTGCGGCTGTGTTTGATTGTGCGGCTGTGTTTGATTGTGCGGCTGTGTGTGATTGTGCGGCTGTGTGTGATTGTGCGGCTGCGTGTGAGGGTGTGTGTGATTGTGCGGCTGTGTGTGATTGTGCGGCTGTGTGTGAGGCTGTGTGTGATTGTGCGGCTGTGTGTGAGGCTGTGTGTGATTGTGGTTGGGTGGGGGTTGTGGTTCACCCCCCCCCAGATGGGGGAGACTCCAAGTTCAGGCCACCAAGAACATTTTGGCCTATAGGATGTGGAAATGGGAGCCATGCAGGAGGAGGCTGTGCCTTGGGGCATGATATGCTCATTCTTGTATCCAGGTGGTGGCATTCCCCTGTCTCGGCTCTGGGCAAGCCCCTCTGCTCTCTGAGCCCATTTCCCTAGCCACAAAGTGGGACGATCATGTGTCCCCCATGGAGTAGGTAAGGGCTCTGTGAGGACCAGCTCAGCACAGTGCTCCCCAGGGCTAATCTGCTCATGGTGTTTTTGAAGACAGTGTTGGAAGAGTGGAACCTGGGACCTCATGTATCTGTGGCCTGGCTCTCCTGGCACAGAGCTGGGCAAGACTTCTTCTAGCCTCTGCTGGGCACAAGAGCAAAGAAGCATGGTACCTGCACAGCCAGGCCCACTGCCTGTCCCCAGGCTCCTCCCCCCCCTTTCCAATGGAAGCCGCTGTGTTGTTACAGTCACCCTGACGCTCCACTGGGGACACATGCGGGGCTGTTTTGCCCCAAGGCAGGGGTAGACGGTAGGCATGGGTGCTTCATTACAGACGGTGCTTCTCCAGGGAACCACCTCATGGCTCGTGAGTTTTTCCTCAGGAGATGGGACGCCATCTCTGGTAGGTTGCAGCTTAAGGCCTGGGAAGTGGCCTCTCTTTCACGCCTTTCTCTCTCTTGGCTCTTTCCACTAAACGGTCTCAAATTATCTGCTCTGCACCCGGTGTGTGTCTGGAACTGACACAGTTCGAATCCCAGGAAGTCATGAAAAGCCAGGTGTGGTAGCTCTTATATGTAGTCTCCACACTTACACAATGGAATGTGTCTTTGGATGCTTGCAGGTCAGCTAGCCTGCTATACTCACCAGTAAACAAGACACCCTGTCAAGCAAGATTGAGGCATGTTGTGTGTCTGTGCATGTGCGTGCTCATGTGTGCAGACACATACATACACACACAACAGGCCACCAGGACAGACACACACACACCAGGACACAAGGACAGACAGACAGACAGTCAGACACACACACACAACAGGACACCAGGTCAGACCTACTCAGACCTTCAGAATCCGGCCAACTGAGGAGACGAGCCATAATTAGTGTCAGTCTGTGGTACCACTAGCCTGGCAGAGTTTTCTTCTCTGCTGCCACCTCCACCCACTTCCTGCCTTCTCACTGCATGGCCATTCTGAGAGAGCTCTCCAGGGCGCAGGGCCTCACTGGCGCAGGCGGGACGCAGGGGGGCGGGACACTGCAGGTGGCTTGTTTCCAGCAGCCTTCATCAACATAGCTATAAAGTCTGGCCAGACCTGTCACTAGAGGTTCTGACAACTCTGTGCAGGCCGGACAGTGAGAAGCCTGCTGTGCCACAGGGCTCTGGTTTCCGAAAATACAAAGCCAAGTCCATGAGGCTGCCCATCCAGGAAGCTTCTGGAAGATGAGGCTTCCCTGGTTTCAAGTTTCTTTAGCCCACTGCCTCCCTGTGCACCCTCTCTCCTGCACCCTCACCCCTGTCGTCTCACCCCTCCGCTGTACTCTCATTTTTTCTCAGTCTGGCAGAGTAGCAAGCCCATCTTGGAGCAGCCGTGTGTGCCTGTGCATGCTGTTCTCGCTCTCAGAGCCCAGCGTCCCTTATGTGTACAGAGAGGACTGTGCATGGGGGCCGTGTTGAAGGTTCACGGGTGTAATAACATTCTAAAGTAGCTGACTGGAGTCTGGGCGTCCAGTCTTGGGCAGTGGAACGCAAGCAAACTGCACTCCGCAGCGTCAGGCTTTCCGCAGATCCGACTCTGCCGTGACTAGCTGTGTGACGTGAGCGGTTGCTTCAACTCCAGGGCTCAGCTGTCTCACCTGTAAAGTGGAGACTGTCTCTAGTGAGCACAGGGCTTAAACCGTGTTAGGTATGCAGAAGACACTGGGCAGGTGGGAGCTGTTAGTGTTGCTATTTTGGTGATGGTGATGATGGTGATAATGATGACAGTGATGATGTTGATAGTTGTGATGATTTGATAGTCCTTTTACGCAGTCCAGGCTGGCCTTGAACTTGTGGCAATCCTCCCCCCTCAGCCTCCCAAGTGATGAGATCACCGCAGTCTACCATTATACCAGACTAGGCCTGGCATACTGTCTACCTGAGTAAATAAATGACCCTGAACCTGGGCAGGGGTCAAATGACCAATGTTAACTGTGGTGCAGACCCTGACTTGGGCCCATGAGAGTCGAGGTTCATGTGGAGTCCCACCCACTCTTAGGCTGTACAATGGGCTGGGCATTGTAAAGAGCCGGGGCCTCCCCTCTGGGCCTCTGGATGAGCAGCAAAGCTGAAGGAGAAGGAAGAATGGCTGTTTGTTTCCATAAGTCCAAGAGGTCACAGAGGCTAGCCCTAGCCTCCTTGGGAACAGAGCGTGCTCAGCTTCCGGAAGCCACCCACCTTGTTTCTGCTGGGCTGAGGAGGGACTGCAGGCCATGAGAAGGTCCAGACTGCTTGTTGTCTGAGCCTCATCGCTCTCTGGAAGGAAGGAAGCTGGGTCTGCTGCGGGAACGGAGGAATTGGCTTGAGGGTGGGGAAGGGGATCACCAGGCCTAGGAACCCGGATCAGGCTCCCAGTTCTGCTCTTCTCCTGCGAGCTCCGTCCACTCCAGTCTACACTGTCCTTGCAGCATGCGTTTGCAGATGGAGACACTGAGGCTCCAAGAGCAAGAATACAAAGCCCTACAGCTGCGAGAGGGTGTAGGGGACCCAGGCCCGTGCTCAGTTCCTTCCAGCAGGACCCCCCACCCCCTCCTGCCCACTTCTCCTCCCTCCACTGACAGTCAGCTATGTGAGTGTGGGCGTGTCACTAAGCATCTCTGAGCCTCAGCGGCTTCAGAGCCACAGAAGCAGTAGGTGTGACTGAAAGGCTGAGAAAACACGACATGCGCCAACATGGCGGCTTTCCCCTTGCTGGTGCTCACCCACGGGCTCTGTCTGTTTAGTTCCTGTACTGAATTATCACTCTCGTCCTACAGGTGAGCTTGGCCTCATCAGCAAAACCCAAGCTGTGAACCGTTCTGTCAAATTATCCACTTTCCTCAATACATCATCTTTAAAAAAAGAGAAATAAACTCAGAGTACATATATAACATGTACACATGCGTATTTATTAAAATAAAATTGGGGGGTCAGGGTGGTGTCCCAGTCAGTAAAGGGCTTGTCTTACAAGGATGAGGGGCTGAGTTCAACCTCCTGAACCCAGATAAGAGGCCAGGCAGGGTGAGGTGCACTTGTAAACCCAGAGTTAGGGAGGCCGAGGCAGGTAAATCTCTAGGGCTCACTGGCCAGACAGTCTGGCCTGATTGGTGTACTCCAGGCCAATGAGAAACCCCATCTTAAAGGAGGTGAACAGCATTCCTAGGGATGGACAGCCCTTCCCTTCCCTTCTCTTCCCTTCCCTCTTTCCCTTCTCTTCCTTTCCCTCCCTCCCTCCCTCATTCCATCCCTCACTCTCTCCCTCCCTCCCTCCCCCCCCCTCCCATCCTTCCTTCCTCCCTCCTTTCTTTATTGGTGTGTGCATGGATGCATGTATGTGTGCTTTCCTGTGCATTTGTATGTGGAAGCCAGAGGTTGGCATCAGGTGCTCTCCTCCATCACTCGCCCTCATTATTTAATACACTCCCCCTGTATTATTTATTGTGTGCATTTGTGTGTGTGTGGGTGCACACATTTCATGGTGCACATGGAGAGGTTCAGGACAGCTTGTGAGAGCTGATTCTCTTGTTCTACTGTGTGGGTAATGGAGATTGAACTTGGGTTGTCAAGCTTAGCAACAGGAACCTTTACCTGCTGAGCCATCTTGTCGGACATTCCTTCTTTTTTTTTAAAGACAGTCTATCTGTCTGTCTGTCTGTCTATCTATCTATCTTTATTGTCTATCTATCTATTATCTTTCAGCTATGTATCTATCATTTATTGTTGATGTATATATATCATCTATCTTATCTATCATCTATGCATGACTGTATTGATCACCTATCTATTTATTACCTATCTATTTATTATCTATCTATTTATGTATCTAATCTACCTATCCATCTATGTATGTATGTATGTATATATGATCTATCTACCTATCATCTATCTATATATCTATTATCTTTCATCTATGTATATATATCATTTATTATCTATGATGCATGTATATATGTATGTATATATAATCTATTATCTATGTATGTATGCATGTCCTATGTATGTATGTATGTATGTATGTATGTATCTATCTATCTATCTATCTATCTATCTATCTATCTCCTATTTATCATCTGTCTTTTTTCTTTCTTTCTCTCTCCCTCTCCCACTGAACCTGGGATCCACCATTTCAGTTAGACAGGCTGGCCGCTGAGCTCTGGAGATCTGCCTGTCTCTGCCCTCTGCTCACCCTCAGTAGTGGGGTTACAGACAAGAGCTTTTATGCTTGGCTTTTTGTGTGAATTCTGGGATCCAAACTATCTTGCTAGCCTTACTTTCATAATTTTAAAAACAAATATATATTTCTTTATTAGATTATATATAATTTATATATGTATATATTTATTTTCTTATAGTACTAGGTCTTGACTCTAGAGTCTTAGTCAAACACTCTACAAAATGTGCTACATCTCAACCCTGTTTGTATTTTAACTTGTCCATGAGAGAGTTCTGTTTTTTAACAAAGAAAAAATTAGTTCCCAGTGCCCAAAGGGAGCTGGAGGGGGTCTTAATCCATAAAGGCAGAGATGTCTATCCTCTGTCTCTACTGCCACCTCCCAGTGTCATAACTGCCATCAACTTTATACCATCCATTTCAGGTTGATCAGCACCTCCGTGGCCCCATTCTCCTCATGTAGGAAAAGCAGCCCTTCAGCTGGCCTCTGATGATGGTGAATCTGCACAGAACCTCACAGACAGCCACAGCTGCAGAGACCGCTTCTGCAGACAGCCACGGCTGCAGAGACCGCTTCTGCAGACAGCCA
>NC_022016.1:53933796-53970689 GCF_000317375.1 Microtus ochrogaster | reverse complement strand
TCCTCCTCCTCCTCCTCCTCCTTCTTTTTGACATAGTTCTTTATGTTAGCCTTATATTACTATGTATCCCAGACTGGCCTCAAACTTGAAGCAATCTTCCCGTCTCAGTCTCCTACCTGCTGGCATGAAGGATGTGCAATACTGTGCCTCGTTCTTTTTTATTTTTTTAGTTTGAGAGTTGAGTTGCCCAGGCTGACCTTGAACTTGTGATCCTCCTTGCCTCGGCCTCTGGAGGAACTGCGAAACTAGACCTGTGCCAACACACCCGACTTGGTTGGGTTTTGAAGGCTATTCAGGAGTTCTCTGTGAAAGGAAGAGAGAAAAACCCTCCCCAGGAGAAGCGGCTGGAGTGTGTACAGCACCTCAGCATGTGTGAGGACAGACAAAGGCAGAGTCAAGAGTGTCTGGAATTCAGTGTGTGCTGGGGACCTAAAGAATGCCACGCTGATGGGCTTGGAATTTATAAGTCACCCTGTATGTGTGTGCATGCGTGCATGTGTGTGTGTGTATGTGTGTGTGTGTGAATGTGCGCAAGCAAGCTTTCTGTACAGTCCACACAACCCTGTGTGCATGTGTGCACATGTGTGCACATGTGTGCACATGTGTGCACATGTGTGCATGCTCTCTCTACAGTCCACAGGGTAAGAGGCTGGGCATGGCAGGGCTGCTGGTTCCCCAAGCAGACTGTTAAAATCTCTGGACAGTGATCATCCATGCCTCCCCTGCTGTTGGTCCTCAAAATGCTTTTAGGAGTTGGGCCATGCAGCTGATGCTTAAGCAGTGCTGCTGTATAAAAGACACAGGTGCCCCCCGGTGCTGTCCACGGTGCTAACCCATGCTCCAGGTATTAGGACCATGCAACTCCAGTGGGCTCCCTGGTGGCAGCTTAGGGTGCGAGCTGGTGTGTGTGTGTGCGCACACACACACACACAAGCACATGTGCATGCACACACATACACACGCACAAGCATGCACAAGTGTGCAGGGGTGCCTCTTGAGATTAGGACAGGGCCTCCAATGCCCCAGCCTCAGAAGGGTCACCTGGCGCCTGTGTTGTTAGGAAGGCAGGTACTGGTTTCATCTAACCAAGTCTTAGTGCTTGGACCGAAGGCAGGAATTGGGGAAGGTGTATGCTTTTGTTTTTCTTTTTCTGTTTTTCAAGACAGGATTTCACTCTGTGGTCTAAGTTGGCTCAGCCTCCAGGGTACTTGGATTACAAGTCTCTCCCATGCCCAGGCCCTATGAGGAGTTTTGAACGGGACATTGAGCATGAAGGAGCTGGGTGTGGTGGTACACACCTATAATCCAGAACTCAGGAGGGCGAGGCAGAAAGATCCCAAGTTTCAGGTCCCTCGTTGCAAGAATAAACCTGGAAAGGAGAAGCTGAAGTCTGAGTCACACACCAGGCACCAGATGCCACTCAGAAGTGAGGGAGGGGCTGAACACGCAGAGGAGGGGGGACCCGAGCTGGCTTTGTAGGGCTCGTAAAAGGATGGGGGTCAGAAAGGGAGGAGCCTGGGCAGAGCTGACAGGTGGGGATAGCTGGTGGCAGAGCAGGGTGTGGAGACACCTGCCTTTCTGTCCCTTTTCCTCCCAGCCTCCCCCTGAGGCCCTTCTGGGTGGGCCGAGAATGTGTGAAGGCTTCAGGATTAAACATTTCTGGGTGGCTCTGCTTGAGGGCGAGGCTGAGCTGGACAAAGTTTGGCTAGACCCTTCCATTGTGTGTGAGGCCTGGGTAGGAGTCAGGCCGCTCCAGGGAACCCTTTGTCTGCTGAGTTACCCACCAGATCTGCTGGCCTCTACTTCTCATTAGCTCCAGACTCAAGGCCATGTATTGGAGACAGATTTTTCTCTCTGGGCTAGCCATGATGTCACAGCCGAAGGAGAGAGAGGAGCAAGGGTAAACGGTGGTGGCCTTCTGGGCTGGCCGAGGGCTGATAAATTACCTCTTGCCCTCAAGGCTCAGCAATTATCAGCCCATTAAATCCTTTAACCCTGGGAAGCAGAGACAGCTGGAGCCTCTGGTCCCAGAGAATCCACAGTAATGAAACCTTTTTAAACAGACCCTTTGGACTAACTTGCTCTTAGAAATCATAGACTCAAGGGGCCAAGGTGGCTCCAGGGTAGAGCACTTATCTAGCACGCATAAGGCTCTGAGTTCGATCCCCAGCACCACACAAAGCCAGGCACAGTGGCGCATCCCTGTAAACCCAGTGCTCGAGAAGTAAAGGCAAGAAGATTAGAAAGTAGTTCCAAGTCACCCTTGGCTAAGAAGTGGGTTTGAGGCCAGCCTGGGCTACTTGAGATCCAGTCTCATTTAAAAAAAAAAAAAAGTGAAACAAAACCCATAGACTCAAGGCCTGGGGATGTGGCTCATTTGTAGAGTGCCCTTTGAGCAAGAGGAAGTTTCTGGGTTCAAGCCCCAGCTCTGACAGAAAACAGACTCATTGATGTTTTCTTTGGAAGACTGTTGAGAATATCGTGAAATTGTGTACGGGAGAGATGCAGAAAAACCCTGGGCATGAGTGTTCACTCTAAAGGTCAGGTGTTTGTTATCCGCATTCTGAGGGAACGCAGGCCCAGAGAGGTGGTGTGACAGGTCCAGGAACACACAGCTAGGAAGTGCTGGGCACACACCGACCTGGAGGAAACCCAGGTGGACTGATGCCTCTTGAAGTAACGTGTTCCTGTGACTTGGTCCACAGCTCCTGTCTGAAGCTGAAGGGCTCAGAGGCCCTTCCTTGATGCGAGGCCCAGGGACTCCAGACTTTGAGGCAGCCCTGGCTCTCAGTTCCTGTGTAACCTCAGCCAATTTATTGAATCTCTCTGAACCTCTGTTTCTTTGTCATTAAAAGAGCAATGGAAATCCGCTCCCCTCCGTGTGCTCCTAGGCAGAGGATGTGGCTTCACTGGACCACTTCCTCCTGTGGGCACTCCCCTTCCTCTGGGTAGATGCTCTGCCTGTCCTCAGCTGCAAGACCATCACAGGGAGCATGTTTAGCATGGCCGGCAGAATACAATGCTGGGCGCTGGCCAGCGGGAGATGCCTAATCCTCTGTAGGACAGAGGGCTCCATCCTGTGAGCGTGGTTATTGTCTCAGTTAGGGTTTCTGTTGCTGTGATGAAGCACTGAGACCAAAAAACAAGTTGGGGAGGAAAGACTTTATTTGTCCTGAACTTCCAAAATCACTGTTTATCACCAAAGGAAGTCAGGACAGGAACTCAAACAGGGAAGGAACCTGGAGGCAGGAGCTGATGCAGAGGTCACGGAGGAGTGTCGCTTACTGGCTTGCTTATCCTGCTTTCTTATAGACCCCAGGGCCACCAGGCCAGGGATAGCACCACCCACAATAGGCTGGGCCCTTGCACATCATTCACTAATTAAGAAAATGACCTATGCCTCTGGGCAGTGGTGGCATACCCCTTTGATCTCAGGACTTGGGAGGCAGAGGCAGGTAAGTCTCTCTGAGTTTGAGGCTAGCCTGGTCTACTGCATGAGTTCCAGGACAGCCAGGGCACAACAGAGAAAGCCTGTCTCGAAAAACAAGAAAAAAAAGAAAATGCCTTTCCACTGGCTCTTATGGAGGCATTTTCAGATAACTCTAGTTTGTGTGTCAAGTTGACAGGACACTGGCCAGCACAGCGATTAATGGGCAGCAACACACACACTTGCCCTACACACTTGCGTCTGACCGTGGGTAGGAGCACACTGAGCCGTCATGTTTGCCAAAGGCGGAGCAGGGCCCCAGAGTTGAGCTATGGACTTAGAATTACAGTTCTTCTCGGCCTCCCCAGGGAGGAGAGGAGTATATTATGGAGCATCCCTTACCCCCACCCTCCTCACCTACCCCTGCACTCCCCACTAGGCCGAGATGAGCTGCTCCAGTCAGCCCTGGGAGCCCAGAACCGCCAGGCTGGGCCTGCAAGTCCAGCCTGATTATATTAATGAGCACAAGGGTGAGGATTACCACTAATGAGATTAGTCACCAGTGGAGCTCCCCAACTCCCACCCTCAGCCTCCAGTGGAGCGTGAGAGGAAGGCGTTGGGCACCCAGGCCTTTTCCATGTTTCTAGAACCTTGAGAGGAGGTACCCCAACTTTACAGGTGAGGAAGCTGGGCCCCAGCAAGGGTCTATCTCATGGTATATCTTTTGCTTTTTGTTTGCTTGTTCTTTCTCTATCTTTTAAACATATTTACTTACTGTGCATGTGTGTGTGCGTGCGTGTGCGCGTATGCGTGTATGCGTGCATGTGTGTGTGTCTATGCATGTGTGCGTGTGTGTGTGCCACAGTGCATGTGTGTGTGTGCCACAGTGCATGTGTGTGCGTGTGTGTGCGCGTGCGTGCGTGTGTGTGCATGTGTGTGCGCGTGCGTGCGTTTGTGTGTGCGTGTGTGCGTGCATGTGTGTGCCACAGTGCATGTGTGCGTGTGTGCGTGCCACAGTGCATGTGTGTGTGCGTGTGTGTGCGTGTGTGTGCGCGTGCGTGTGTGCGTGCATGTGTGTGTGTATGCGTGTGTGCGTGTGTGTGTGTGCCACAGTGCATGTGTGGCGATTGAGGACAATTCACCAGGTCAGTTCTCTCCTTCGATCACGTGGGTTAAAGGCCTTTACTTAGGCGGTCAAACTGTCCGTAAGCCCCTTTACTCACTGAACCATCTCGCTGGCCTTGCTCTTGTTCTGTCTTTCTATCTTTTCCCCCTTGCCTTTTATTTTGAGTCAGGGTCTCTCCCGGCTGCCTTGGAACTCACATCAATCCTGCCTCAGTGTCCTCTCTTGAGTGCTGGGATTACAAGTACCACCATACCTGGCTCACCACTCGTTAGTGTCTCTGTCCCTAAAAGCCCTTGCAGACATTTGCAGTGGACCAGGACATTTGTTTGTCACAATCTCAAGAGGAAAGCAACGTCAGCCTCCTCCAAGGCGGGGGTAGGGGGGGGAAATGAGTTTCCTTGTTTTTATTTCTGGGCCCCCTTTTCTTCCAGCCCTCATCACGCTGTGGATCTAGACAGACCCTGGGCGATTTCTCTCAGTAGAGCCGAGGTATAGCCAGAGGCCTCACTACTGTTCTCTCATCTCTCCTCCCCTCAGGCCCTTTGGTCAGGCCAAGCTCAGGGCACAGCCTCTTGGTACCACCTGTCAAGCAGAACTGAGGCTGCCACTTAGCCATTCACCCTACAAACCTTCGTCCCATTTTGGGAGCAGAGTCAAGCCTCCCATGATGCACCCAGGGAGTCCGGCTCTCAGTCAGCTTCACAGACAGCCCAGTGACCTGCTCAGGCTCTGGGGACACCAGGAGAGAGACATCGGTAGCCTGCGAAGCCTCCCTTCTCACAGGCAGTCACTGTGACATGTCACGACACAGTCAACGAGACTGTGGGGTCCCTGCTGAGGAGCCAGACCCCCGGTAGTTTACATGAATTACACTGAAGGATCAATAAATACCTTCTCTCTATGTAAGCCACTTTCCTGGGTTTCTGACTTGGATGCCAGGCTTACGTCCTGTCTAAGAGGCAGGCCAAAGGCTATAACCTGCTGGGGCATAAAAAGACCCTGGCATTTGGGGGAGCCTGTTCTATTTACGTCTGGAGGGTCTGGCCAGCTGTGTCGTTTCTCCTGCCAGTGGCAGGGCCAATGATGGCTTGGCGTTTTCAGAGTGCAGCCTGCATAGCATCCCGGACCAGAAGGAGGCCAGCTTCACCTCTGAACTTTAGAGTCAGCTTGCTTCCTCTTGATCCCCAGGTACTTAGGGAAATGGATTCCCCTCCATCCTCACTGGCTAGGGTGTCAGGGTCTTATGAGGGTAGATTTGGGAATGAGCAGGAGATGATGGGAAGGTGGCCTGGGTAGGGAATAGGGTGAGCAATGACAAGGAAGTTGTGCCTTGACGCCTCCTCCAGTTGCAAACGACAGGAGTCCAGTCAGGCACCCTGAGGCTCTTTGCGATGGCCTCTGTGGACGATGGCTGGTACCTGCTTTAGCGCGTGTGAATCAGAGGTAGGAAGTGTCATTCCCCGCTCTGCCTCACTCTGTTGAATGTGCTGGCCTCCCTTACTAGATAGCAGGTGGGAGACGAGGCCATGGGGAGGGAGACCACCGCTTCCTTTCAGTTGTCTGGCAAGGACAGAAACCCAGGCTCTTGCAGAAACCATGTATCAAATCCTGGGGTGATGTTTACGGGGCAGGTGGACCATGGCCAGTCACTCTGCTGGAATGTCCTGGTGGCCAGGCCTGAGCGTCTTGATGGCCTGGGGTGGTGCAAAAAGGAGGAGGGCACTAAGAAGGAGCCATGTCTTCTGATACCTGGGACAGAGCTCCTGGGTGAAAAGCAGACATTGCTGACCACTTAGACAGCGGAGGGGACACATGCTGGATGTCAGGTGGCGGTAGAAGGCAGGAGTGCCTGGGAGCTGGCCTGTGACCTCCATCCCTGTGGCTGGGACCACACCTCTGGTAGCAGGAAGCATATGGTCCAGCCTCCAGTGTTGGACACCAGAGGTAGGTCCTACAGCCCTGAGAGGCGCTGTCACCATGCTTCGCACCGGCAGTGCTCTGCGCCCGTGGCAGTCTTCCCGTCGCTCAGGTGTCTCTCTCATTGTGCGGGTAGGGTGCAAGCCCTGGGGGAAGGGCAGTGAGTGGATCCATTACTTACGAGCTATCCCGAGGGTCTTCACCACCCTGGGTGCCCTGGTTCTGAGCACACGGGAGATGGTCACACTGCTGTGGAGTGAGTCCATGGAGGAGATGCTGCCAGTGCCACCTGCAGAGGGGAGCCTGAGGGACCCTCAGGCTCCAGGGAAGAGCAGCTGAGTGGCACAAGTTTCCGGCCTGGGACCTGGGGGGTTCCTCTATGCCCATCACCATGTTTATTCCCCTGAGTCTCGCTTTCCTCATCCACACAGAGGTTAAAACATTGAGGTGGGATAGAGGAGCCACAGAGGCTGTTTAAGGTGAGAGACCCCTCTTCAGCACCAGCCTGGGTTCTGCTCTTTGCACCCCCTTTTGGAGAGACAGAGACAGAGAGACAGAGAGATATTGATTGATGGGGATGAGCTGAGATTGACTCGCTTTGAAACTGGTTGGCCTGGAACTTACCAGGTTGACCTGAAACTCAAGGTGATCCTCCAGCCTCAGCTTCCCAGATGCTGGGGTTCAGGTGTGCTCTACCATGCCAACCTTCTGCTTTGCGTTCCCACTTCACTTCTTCAGAGAGGACTGGCTTTGGGCAGCTCAGGGAAAGAGGACAGAGAAAATCCTCTGGGGTGGCAGATGACAGGTCGGGGATCTCCCCTGGGTCCTGACTCACTTTTGAGGTCAAACCTCAGTCACGTGGTCCCTATCCTCATTCCTCTGAGTCCCCAGCTCTAGTCTCTGGGTTCCTCCTAGGCCTGGCTGGGGGCTTTCTGTGTGGGGTGGTCCTAGTGGGTCCTCATCCTAGATTCTCTTTGTCTACCATAATGGGGGTGGGGACCCACGAATGTCAGGAAGCCACTCACAGGGGCTGTGAAGTGGATGATGCCAATGGTGGCCTCTGGGATTGCAGATGCCACCAACTCAGGGATGGGATTATCCCATGAGTTTGCTACAAAAGCTACGCAGAAGTGCTATTTTGGGATTCCTGGTGTGGGTAAACTGTGCCCCCTCCCACAATGCAATCCAGGAGCTGGTCTCTGTCATCTGCATGTGGCCTTTCTTACCAGACAGTTCCGGCAGGTGGGATCCAGGTTAGATGATGTCCCTGTAGGCTGGAGTAGGTCGAATGCCTGCTGTTTTTTAAGGGGGTGGTTGGACATACAGTCAAATGAACAGCAGAAGCGGAAGGAAGTTGGTGTTTTGCTGCCACAGCCAATGGGCCGGTGAGAGTTGGAAGACAGGCTTGGGCCCTATTCTCCCTTGGAACCCCAAGGGGGAGCCAGCCTTGCCCCAGCTTGTCTTCAGGCTTAGCCTCCCAGACTGGGAGAGAATAAATGCCCGTTGTTAGAAGTTACCATGCTGGTGGTCTTGTTCCCAGCAGCCCTGGCAAATGCATAAAGCTGCCATCTTAGAGATGAAGAAACAGAAGCTCAGAGAGGTTAAATCTTCAGCCCAAGACACACAGCAGGCTGGTACTGAAGTCAGGACTGACTCCAGGGCCATTTGGCAGCCAAGTTCCTTCCCCTGGCCGGGTGTTGGTGGGACTGGCCATCTTGTCTGGTGGTTATTTGTACCCAGGCTCCACACCATGGGGCTACCTGTCCCCAAAGACAACTGCCAAGGTGCTGATCAGTGAGTGCATATTCTAAGCAGACAATGGGGTCAGCAGGAGACCCCATGTCACGCTTCTCAGGGTACAAGAAGGAGCAAGGAACAGACACCAACAACATTCATGTCTAAGGTCCCCAGACCCTGAGGAGCTAACTCGGCTTCTTCCAGTGTCCCCACGAAGGAGAGAGTACTTTTGGTGCCTGGAGCTCAGATCGAGGCTGGCCTGTTTCCAGAAGTTTCAGTCTCAACCCTTACCAGCCTGGGAGTCTGAAAACTTCACCTCCTCCACCTTAGTTTCTCCATCTGAAAAATGGGTCTAGGCTTCCAGGGCCTAGGGTGTAGGGAGGGAGCATCTTGAGGGCATTGTAGGGACAAAGGACCCTTGTTTACGCAGCGCAGCGTTCACACCCACACAGGCTGCAGGATGACATAGGGGAGGTGATTCGGGGACAGATTCCACCAGGGCTAAGGGGACGGGAGGGGAGGGGAGCAGGGGAGGGGCTTCTCCCTAGCCTCTGGTTCCCTCGGGAAACAGGAAGTCCGAGCTGCCGAGGCGCTGCAGCTCTGGCTCCAGGAAGCCAGATGACCCCTTCCTCTCCCCTCTCCCTCCCAGCCCAGAAAGGAATTCACTGTACTGTCAACAGCCCTGCCCAGTTTCTGAATTCATCTATGGAATGGCGGTGGGGGTGGGGGCGGAGCCAAGGCTCTACCTGGATCCCGTAATTGACTGTACTGTCAACAGCCCCGCCCAGCTTCTGAACACGTCTATGGGATGGTTGGGGGCGGGGAGGAGGAGCCAAGGCACTACCCCGATCCCGTAATTTACTGTACTGTCAACAGCCCTGCCCAGCTTCTGAATACAACTAAGGGGTAGGGGGTGGGGCACCAAATATCTGGACCCAGTTATTCTTCTGGGTGGCTGCCGAGGCTGAGCGAGGGGGAGGCACCTGACTCAGGTCACACAGCACACAGGGGCTTGCGTGGGTAGGACCTGGAAGTTAGGAGCTCTCATGCTTAGCAGGAACATCATGGGAGGACAGTGTGTCGCCCTCACATCCTAGGGAGCAGGTGGCACACTGTAAAGATGAGGAAACTGAGGCCCGGACTGTTCAAATACCTCCTGAAGTCGCGCAGCAAGAGGGTAGCTGAGTCAGGACCTACACCTGTCCATTATTCCCTTCTGAAACGGGAGCATGGCGGTCTAGCCTGGGAAAGGACATATCTCAGGTCACTCAGAGCAGCAGCTGCACTGCCCCAGCCCCTGTAACAGACAGCCGGCTGGGCGCAGGTCTCCTCCAAAACTCCTCCCCCCACAACAGAAGCGAGGCTGCATGGCTGCGTCTGTGTGCCCCTGCCCTCTCCAGTACATCATGACGCCACCAGACCCTACTGTGCCTGGCTTCCAGAAGAGTATTCTGGGGAGATCTGGCATGGGCCTGGAGCTCTTTGCTTCCTGCTCATAATTCAGACACAGTGCCGGGACGGTGGCAGCCATTCTGTGATAGTGAGGCTCCTCCCCGCAGATGAAGGTATGGGAGGTGGCTGAGGTTTATGAGAGGCATGGGCTACACCTCTGCCAGCCTCATCTAGCTGGCTTTTGTTTGTTTGGTTTTGTGGGTGTTTTTGTTGTTACTGCTGTGACCTCCATCTCTTCCTTTTCCTCTCTCCCTTCTCTTCCTCCCCCTCCTCTTCTTTTTCTTCTCTCTTGTTTGAGACAGGCTCTCATGTGGCCCAGGTTGACCCTGAAATTGCTGCGTAGCCCAAACTGGCCTTTATCTCCTGCTACTCCTGTCTCAGCCCTCTAGGTTCTAAGATGACAACCATGAACCACGAGGCGAGGCAAACTGGCCTCTAGAGCAGAGGGCACTGTCAGAGGTATGGCAATCAAAACAGACCACAGGAGTGAGGGCGGAGCTTGTATAGGGAAAGGGCCACAAGGGAGGCTGATTCCATTGTCTCAAGAAGCCAGCAGCTGACCCCTGTGTAGGCAGTGTTCCATAGGGAAAACTGGAAAGGGGATTCATGGGATGGCAATGGAGCATCCAAGGGCCACTAGGAACATGGCGTGAAGGTCCTGTCACTCCGATCTGGGTCCTTGACAGTACAATGGCATGAGATAGTGACAGGACAGACATGATCCAAGTGCTGTCTAACAGACAAGTACTGAGACCCAAAGTGCTCCATGGAAAGCCAAGGTGCTCCATGGAAAGCCCAGGTGCTCCACAGAAAGCCAAGGTGCTCCCTAGAAAGCCAAGATGCTCCATGGAAAGACCAGGTGCTCCACAGAAAGCTCAGGTGCTCCACAGAAAGCCCAGGGCCCACATACAAGCTGAGAAAGAAACATCCTGATTAGTCTTCTATTGGGCAGATGGCCTTGCCCTACTGTGCGGTCTGAAGCTAGCTCTTGCCATCTCTGGGCCTTGGCTGTGGTACAGGGGAGACACTGAGCTCTCAAATGAAGAACCTGGTGTGTCAGCGACTGAATATATTTTTCTGGGTTTCTAAGCCACTGTTATGTGCCTCTTCTTCCAGCCAGAGGACTGGGGTCTCAGGGAGGACCAGGGTTGGGAATCAGGACAAGTGGGAAGGCTTGATGTCTGGCTTCTGCGTGAATGGAGAGCAGGCTGTGCAGGGAGGGGTAGGGTTCCTAAGTCTAGACACTCTCTTTACACACAAGAGCCAGATCACAGGCTTGTGGACAGAATGGAGTGAGCGGGGACAGAACACGGAGGCTACCACCTCAGGAGTGAGAGGGATGGGGCAGGTTCTGGGATCCCGGATGGGGAGGGCTCTGGGACAGCCTCTGCTTCTCATATGGAGGAAGGTGATGCAGACCTTGCTGGCCCCTGGGGTGCACAGCTGGCTCAGTCCAGACCTGGCAGGGCACTACCCGACCCATGGGGTTCCCTAGGAACCAGTGCAAGATTTGTGGGGTCCAAGGAGCAGATGCCGGCTGTGGTACCAGCCTTGAGAGGCAGGGGGAGGAGCCTCAAGTAGAACCTGTGTTACCTGAGGTGTAAGGAAAAGAAAGGGAAATGGTGACCCAGTCTGCATGTCCTGGAGGTGACTTTGTAGTCCCTGCTCTTCCCGCAGTGCATGAGGGGGCTCGGAAGAGAAGCCTCGGACACGCCTGGCAACACAAGGGCAAGGTGCTGTTTTTAGCTCTAATTAAGACTCTGGAAGAGGAAAGAGGGCAGCCGTCCCACAGTTACCTTTATTTATCAAACTCGGAGTGAAGTATGGTCATGAAGAGTCTCAGGAGAGCTGCCTGGAGTTGGGCTGGTCCCAACTCTGCCAGTTTGGCAGCTGACCCACGCAGGAGTTCTGAGTACTTCTGCCCACAGACAGCAGGATGAGGCCTCTTCTGCTCTGGCTGGCTTGCTGGTCACCTCATGGGCATCAGGTTCCTCTCCAGAAAAGGGGTCATTTCTCAGGAGAGGAAAAGGTCAGCTGGTACTCACTGTCTGCCTGCTGTTTCCAGGATTTCCACCCATGTGATCGAGCCCCCTGCAGGGTTACTAGTGAGGCTTTATGAACCCTCCCACCCCCGCAACATGACTTGGTTGACATCACTTGCAGAGAAGTCCCACCTTTAGGGTATGTCCCCATCCTAGGTGATCTGCAAAAGTGGACACCATTCTTGACTGATGCTGGTGTACCATGTCCAGTGTCAAACACATGTACACGTACACACCCCGATGCACAGGCATGCACACAGACACACAGACGGACTGAGGGGAGGCTTGGTAGAGAGCCTCTGAGGCTGCAGGAGGGTTGCTTGTACACCAGTATCTCCATGCTCATAGTGCTGGGGACCCCATCCTGTAGGTGAGAAGGCTGCTCTGGGGTCGGGGCCAAGGGGTAGAGAAACGGTTCTGAGTCCCTGTGTGTTTGCCATACCCGGGCGTCTCTGGCAGGGCAAAACCTGCCCCCAAAGGTTGGGTGGGCACAAGTTCTTACAGCAGGTGACAAGTGAAGCAAGTTCTGTCCTGGCAGGCGAGCCTAGGACTCACGAGGAAGGCAGCCATGTGAAGGAAGGCTGGGAAGAAAACCTTGAGAAGGCTTCACACTCTGCCAAGTCTGCCCTGGAGGGAGCACTCTTCAGACGGGGACAGTGATCTAACTGGTGTTCCTGTATATCCGGGCACTCTTCCCCAACCAGACAGTTCTACATTCTCACACATATTTATTCGTTCACCCATCCATCTTGTCTCAACTTCCATGAAAACCTTTCCACTCCCCTACTGATTCCTGCCCCTTTCCCTCTCCTCATTCCTGCCCTCCCTCCCTCCCTCCCTTGCTCCCTTGCTTTCTCCCTCCTCCTTCCATCCATCCATCCATCCATCCATCCATCCATCCATCATCCATCCATCCCACCACTCCTCTATGCCTCCTCCCCTTCTTCCATTCTCACATCACCCATCCATCTACCTGTCCACTCATTCATTTGCTTATCATATCCATCCATCTATCCATCCATCCATCCATCCATCCATCCATCCATCCATCCACTCACATCCATGCATGCATGCATCCATCTATCCATTCACGTACCCACACAGCCACACTGGTTAACCTGGTTGTTCAAAGGCAGGTTCTTTCTGCTTGTTTTCCTCTGTGGTACTGACAATGTCAGGTTTTTGTCCTCTGTCACTTTTCTCATGGTTCCAACATGGCTGCACACCTCTATATGTGTCCTCTCGCACACCCATGTCAGAGACCAGAAGTGAGGATGTTTCCTATTTGTGTTCCTTTAATGAGGAGGTTGCTCCCGCAGAGCCCCAACGGGCTTGCTCCTTTGTCTCTTGAGCCAGGTTTGCATCACATGGCTGTTCCTAAGCAAGTCTCTGGCTGGGGTAAAGGTGTCATGGCTGCCTGGAGGAAATAAGATGTGTTGCCTGGGGAAGGGTTGGTCTCCTCCTGAGTGCTAGAGATGGAATAAAACTGGGATTCATTTAGCAAGGAAAAAGGCCAGGGGAAGAGGGAGGCGACCATTCGGTAGACAAATGCCCAACGGCTCTATCCATCTTTCCATTCCCTGCCATCCACGAGGCGATTCATCCATCCATAGACCTCTCATTTATCCATGCATGCACTGACTCATCTATCAAACGCTTATTGATGCCCACTGTGAGCCGGGCCCTCCGCTCTCTGTCTGCTGAGAACTCAGAAGAAAAAGATCTCGTTAGGGAGAAATATGGAATTTCCCATAATACCCCTGATAATGGCTTTATTTAGTCACAGTAAGAATAATATCGGTGGCGCGTGCTGTTCGGTGTCGACTGCAGAGATCTCTCAGGAACTCTCCTTCATTCTGTACACGTTTTTGGGGAGCCTGCTGCATGCCAGTCACGGGCTTTGAGCTTTACAGAGTGCTTTTTCCTACATTTGTCAGCAAGAGACCTCCAACGCCAGAGACTTGATGGCTTCTAGAGGCGGAAGAGCAGTGTCCCTGGGGCTTTCCTCTGAGCCGCAGTGTCCCCTGGGCCAGGTTGTCAGGAGCCCCCACCCCCAGGGAGGAGAGAGCAGTTTTTCAGAATGTCTCTAGATGGCAGGTGAATCTCCAGAGCATGTGATGGGTGGTGTTCAGAGTGAGGGTGGCGTGTCCTGCCTGGTCACAGGTGGCTTCCGAGTCAGCTCTGATGGGATTGCTACGTAGCAGAGGGCATCATCTCCACTGACCCCAGATGCCCAGGTATTTACTCTGCCTACCCAAGCAGTGTTCACAGTCAACTCTCCAGGGACTGTGATGTTGGTAACTGTCTGTCTGTCCTTGACACCTGTGTCCCCCATCTTAGACAGGGCCAGTAGCCTGTCTGGTCCCCATGGGTCTCTCTGGACCTCCATATTCACCTTTATAACTCACCCAAACTTTCATCATCCTCGGTCTATCTTCCTTTTCTCTGCTCAGAGGGTCCTAGGGTGCCCATGATGGGGTACCCATGAGGGCAGTCTTCCTTCATGTGTCGACCGGAGAGAGGGCTTGCCTCCCCGGGTGGTTACACTCTGGGCTTCCCAGATGGAAGGCACGCTGAGCTGTATGTGTGTTCTAGGGACCTGTGGGGTGTGGTCAGGACACAGGGACTCTCATCCTTCCCTTTGAGGTGGGCTTACTTCTGTAAGGGGAGGCATGTCGGAGGCCAGTTGACAAGTGGCCAGACTTGAACGTGGCTTCCAGTCTTCTACACACAGAGCCTGGGAGTGGAGCCCTGGCCTGTGGTTTCTCCAGTCCAGGATGACAAAGGCATCTGGATCCAGTGCCTCGGGAGTCCCCAAAGTCAAGGGTCGGAGTCCTTCTCACTCAGGGAGCTGGCTCCACTCAGGGACCCCTGGAATCCGTTCTCTGTCAGTTCTGCTTCCTAGTGATTTGTAGAGGGTCAGTGGGAGGAGCCCATCACAGAAATGTACCAGTCAGGGCCCCACCAGTCAGGACCCCCAGAAGTCAGGGCCCCACCAGTCAGGGCCCCCAGAAATCAGGGACCCCAGAAGTCAGGACCCCACCAGTCAGGGCCCCCAGAAGTCAAGGCCCCCAGAAGTCAGGGCCCCCAGAAGTCAGGGCCCCACCAGTCAGGGCACCCAGAAGTTAGGGCCCCCAGAAGTCAGGGCCCCACCAGTCAGGACCCCCAGAAGTCAGGGCCCCACCAGTACCAGTCAGGGCCCCCAGAAATCAGGGCCCCACCAGTCAGGGCCCCCACCAGAAGTCAGGGCCCCCACCAGTCAGGGCCCCCAGAAGTCAGGGACCCACTATTCAGGGCCCTCACTAGTCAGAGCCCCCATCAGTCAGGGCCCCCCCACCAGTCAGGGTGTCACCAATCAGGGCATTACCAGTCAGGGCCCCCATCAGTCAGGGTATCACCAGTCAGCCCCCCTCCCCCCACCAGTCAGGGTGTCACCAGTCAGGGTGCTCTATCCTGACAGCCAATCCTTCGACATCTCCCTACACACCACAGAGACCTGCAGAATAGGTGCCAATGCAGCAGGCTTTCCGAGCCTCACGAGGAAAGGCTTTCTGGGTTTTTGGATGTGGTGTTTTCTAGAATCCTGGGCAGAGTATGCTTCGTGGTTAGGGAGGGCATGTTTCTTACATTTTGAGACAGAGGTCTTTCCAGAGCTTTTCTAGACCTGATAGAATTTTCCAGAATTGCAACTAAGGGTAGCTTCTCTCTCTCTCTCTCTCCTCTTTCCCCCCTCTCTCTTCTGCCCTCTCTTCCCCTCTCCTTCTCCCCTTCTTTCTGGCCTAGGAACGGAATGAGCCCCTCATCCATGCCAGACAAGCATGCCACCACTGAGTCACATCCTTAGTCCTCTTTTTACTTTTCATTTTGAAATGTAAGGTTGCCCAGGCTGGCCTTAAACCTGCTCTGTAGCCCAGGTTAGCCTTGAACTTTTGATCCTTTTGTCTTAATCTCTCCAGTAGCTGTGATCACAAGCCTGTAACCACTAGGCCAAGGCAAGAATTTTCTTGACCCAAAAATAGATTTTTTTTTCCCTCAACACATGGCCAGAGGCAGCAATAAAAATTCCCGTATGGAGCTCCATCTGTCCTCCAAGATAGAGATGCCATTTCCTCCCAGAGGTAATGGCAGCCTGGCATTCCCAGGACCTGTTCACAACACGACTCCGCAAACCCCACTCTCTCTAGCTGTATCTTCCAGAGGCGGGTAGCAAATCCCTCCTCATGTTAGCCACATGGATGAATCCACAGAGGAGCCCACGGTTCAGGACCTCGGGGTCAGAATGAGAGGGTATTCATCTATTTTACTCTTGTGGAGGGAGAGGGCTGAGCTCGGGACCTGCCTTAACCCTCTGTGTGTCAAGGGTTCCAGCGTCTCCATCCGTTCGCGGTGACCTCTGGCTATCCGTCTTCACACTGACAACCGCTCAGAGCTTGACACAGCGGATCTGTGGACTTTGATGCTGGCACAGATTCAGATGCAGGCCTCATCAGGAGCATGGTTTCTCCCTGGACAGGTGAGTTTTCCAGCACGGTTCCTGGGAGGAAGACCCCAATAACTGAGAGGGAGGTAGAAGGGGCAGGAGGGGGACCAGCCTTGGTCTGTGGGTGTTGGCATTACTTACTGGGGTGCCTTCTTCTTCTGGCTGTTGGGTTTTACATCTTAATACAAGGGTTACGGGGAGGCTGGAATTGTCACTGTGTTTGCCAAGCATGCAAGGAGTCCTGGGTTTGACCCCCAGCAAAAGCTAAGTATCCTGACTCACACATGTAATACCGGCACATGAAAGATGGGGGCAGGAGGATCATCTTTAGTTACATAGTGATTTGGGGGCCAGTCTGGTCCTCAGAACAGCAAAAACAAAAGACAAACAATGATAGCCAATGACCTGCTCTGATGTGTGTTACCTCAGAATGGAGAGCTGCCCCAAAGCCAGCCTGTGAGTGGTCCCCAGGCTGCCATGCTACCCAGCAAAATTCCCCTGCACACGGGGGTAGGGCTGGTTTTCTTGTGGCCATTTGTCTTCTTGATGAAGGGCTTTGTGAGGAAACCTGGGAAGGTCTTGAACTCAAAATTCTGCCTCCACATCTGGAGTGCAGGTGTGTGCCACTGTCTTAGGGTCTCTTGCTGTGAAAAGACACCGTGACCATGGCAGCTCTTATAAAGGAAAACATTTAATTGGGGCTGGTTTACAGTTCAGAGCTTTAGTCCATTGTCATCACGGTGGGAAGTATGGCTGCATCATGGTGCTGGAGAGGTAGCTGAGAGTTCTACCTGCAGACAGGCAGGCAGCAGGAAGTGAGTGAGACACTAGGACTGTCTTGAGCATCTGAGACCTCAGAGTCCACCTTACAATGACACACTTCTCCAACAAAGTCACCTACTTCTAAAGGCCACATCTCTTAATAGTGCCACTCCCTACGGGCCTATGTGGTGCCTTGAAAAAAAATGGCCCCCAAAGGGAGTGACATTATTAGGAGGTGTGGCATGGGCATGGCCTTGTTGGAGGAGGTGTGTCACTGTGGGGGCAGGCTTTGAGGTCTCCTATGCTCAAGATACCACCCAGTGTATTAGTCTACTTCCTGTTGCCTCCATAGCAAGATGTAGCAGCTCCTCTCCGGCACCATGTCTGCCTGCACGCTGCCATGCTCCCCACCATGATGATAATGAACTGAAACTGTAAGCTGCCACCTCAATGAAATGCTTTCCTTTATACGAGAAGCTGTGGCCATGGTGTCTCTTCACAGCAATAAGACCCTATCTAAGACTAAACTGGGGGTCATTTTTATTCAAACCACCACAGCCACCATACCCTGTTCAGATGCCGTGAGCAGTGACTTCCGAATAAGGATTCCCCTGTCCCCTAGAGAGTTCCTTGTCTTTCTTAGAGATTTCCTAGATTTTCTATGTAGAGATCTAAAAGAACCAAATAGAAATTAGAACATTTTCCAAGTCTGATTCACATTTCACAGGATGTATTTTAAGCCTTCAGCTGTGATTTTTATTTGTGAAGACTATTGGGCCACTAGGGAGAAAGATCCATAGTAATTGATACAGTGATAATCTGAGCTGACATTTTGATGAAACTGTATCATTTTTAATTCTTCATGGATCTGTGTTTAAAGAAAAATCTGCAATATAAGTTTAGGTTTGGCACCCTGCATTTGAAATAAAACAAACAAGGAAATGCACGTGTCCTGCTGGGACAGCAGGTGGCAGGGCCCTGTGGGGAGCTCGCCACTCCCTCCTACTGCACCCAGAGGAATGAGCCCATATTGTCACTTAGGAACTGAGTCTGCTCTCAGAAGTCATTGGAAGGCAGCGTACTGGAGCGGCTGCGGGCTTCCTGGCTCATCCAGCTTCGATCAGTTAACACCTGAGTATCTAAAAAGCATTTATATAGAAATGTTTGTGGTCATCTTCCCTTTGTTTTTATTTTTTGAGGCAAGATCTGGGAGTTGGCAAGTAGACCAGGCTGGCCATTAACTCACAGGGAAAAAAAAAGTTCATCCGCCAAGGAGTTCTGACCCAAACAAAACTTTTTAAAACTAAATGAGACAATCTCCTTCTATTGGTTGTCTATTCAAATCATCTGAGCTCAGTGGGGCTCAGTTGGTAGAACGCTTACCTAGCATGTGCAAAGCTCTGGGCACTCTGGAAACCAGGCTTTGTGGCTGTGATCCTGGCACTTGGAAGAAGAAACAGAAAATCAGGGTCATTCTTGGCTGGAAATTGAGTTTTAGGCCAACCTGGGCTACATGGCACCGATTTCAAATAAATAAATGCATGAAATCACTTAGCAAGGCCCTTTGGCACAGGCCTGAAAGCCCAACTACCAAGGAGGCTGAGGATGGAGGATAGCCTGGGCTACACAGTAAGTTCAAGCCTAGTCTAGGCGACATGATGAGGTACCTCAAAATGAAAAGTCTAAAGAGAGTTGAGGATAGTTGCCCAGTGGATGAGAGCTCGCTGAGTAGGCTCAAGGCCCTGGATTCAATCCCCGGGGTTAACATAGAATAGTCACAGTGAGTGTGCAGATGTGTGTGTGTGTGTGTGTGTGTATGCTTCCAGGGGAGGCTGAGGACAAAACTTCCTTTTAGGGTTCCATGAACTCCTGCCACAGCATAAAAACGTCCAGATGTATCAATTGCTTAAAGATGCCGAGGAATCCACCCAGGTTCCCCCATGCTGGAAAGCCCCCAGGCGGCCCACAAGAAACAAGTGTGGGCAATAACTCCGCACTAAGCCCCCGTCCCCGGGGAGAGCTGCAGACACTTGCCCATCGCACAGATCCCACCTGTCCCCTGCACTGTGCAGTGCAGGTTGGCCCAGCAGTGGGCACCAGGCACTCATGCCTCATGGTGCTTATTTTATATCATCCTTTATATCAACTTTTTCTGCCCTCTTCCCCCACCTCTGTAAACCATCCAGGTGAGAGAATTCGGTTAGCAAGGGACACAAACATTGAGCTACACTTTAATCCATATTTAATTTCTCTGGGCTATGGATCTCAGACCCCCTGCTCCTGCTTGGCTTTCCCCTTCTGCCTTATGGATCTTGATATTTTATTTATGAACCTAGTAATTTTTATATAAAGCAAGATCTCATTTACTTTTTCATTGATTGGTATTCAATTAAGTCATAAACTTGACAGATTAAATCCTCGTAAACTTTTAACACCATTCAAACATTTAATTAAGCAAATTCCTTTAGATATTTCAAACTACAATTACAAATTTAATTTATCCAATTCAAATACTTCAGACTCCTGACAAGGGAGCCTTACAAAGATGATGAGCAAATTCTTCTTAAGCACCTCTAAGCAACTTCTGTAAATCTAATCAGATGCGAAATTAGTTGCTAAGATTTTGTTTTAAGTATTATAAAGACAAGTCACGACAGCGCATGAGAGGCTGAGGCAGGAGGATCCCAAGTTTAAGACCAGCATGGGTTCCTGGAGGGAATCGGTCTCTAAAGAAGTCATAAAAACCATGAAGAAAAAAAAAACAACAGCCCCTGTCTTAGGGCTTCTATTGCTGTGAAGAGACACCATGACCACCGTAAGTTACAAAAGAAAAAAAAAAACATTTAAGGGCTGGAGAGATGGCTCTGCGGTTAAAAGCACTGGCTGCTCTTCCAGAGGTCCCGAGTTCAATTCCCAGCAACCACATGGTGACTCACAACCATCTGTACTGAGATCTGGTGCCCTCCTCTGGTGTGTGGGCATACAGGAAGGCAGAATGTTGTATACATAATAAATAAATCTAAAAAAAAAAACCATTTCATTTGGGTGGCTTGCTTACATTTTCAGATATTGAGTCCTTTATCATCATGGTGTGACACAGTGGCATGCAGGAGACAGGATGCTGGAGAAGTAGCTGAGTATCCTACATCTTGGCTTGCAGGCAACAGAAAGTGGTGTGTCACACTGAGTGAACCTTGGGCAAAGGAGACCTCAAAGCCCACCCCAACACTGACACACTTCCTCTAACAAGGTCACACCTAGCCAGGTGGTGGTGGTGGTGGTGGCGCACGCCTTGAATCCCAGCACTCAGGAGGCAGAGGCAGGAGGATCTCTGTGAGTTTGAAGCCAGCCTGGTCTACAGACTGAGTTCCAGGACAGGCTCCAAAGCTACTCAGACAAAACAAAACAAAACAAAAAAAATAAATCAAAACAAAAAAGCCCAAAAAACAAAACAAAAGAAAAACAAGGCCATACCTACTCCAACAAAACCACATCTTCTAATGGTGGCACTCCCTCTGGGGACTATTTTCTTTCCAACCACCACACCTCCCAAGCCTGGTTAGCCATGTCTTGTTACAACTAAAACACAAATCATAAGAAGTATCAGTTCCGTGGGTTCATTTCTTCCTCATCTTGTGTTAGAGGCAAGGTCTGTCCTTGGACCTCTGTATGTCGTTCCTCAGTGCTGGAGTGGAACCCAGGACCTTGAGGATGCTCGTCAGGAGGATCTATAACTGAGACACACTTCAGCCCCTTCTCTGTCGTTCCCACCCCAATCAAGATGAACAATGTCCCCGTTTTAAATTAAAGCTGCTGGGCAGAGAGCTGGGGAATGGGGCTCAGTGGGAGAGCGCTCTCCTAGCAAGCATCAAATCCTGAGTTCCACAGCACATGCCTGCAGTCTCAGCACTTGAGGGCTGTCCGGAGGAAAATCAGAACTTCAAAGTCTGAGCTGGGTAGGTGGCTCAGTGATAAGCATGCTTGCTGCTCTTTCAAAGGACCCAAGTTCAAGTCCCATCTCCCACAGTAGATACCTCACAATTGCCTATAAACCCATTTCCAGGAGGTGACCCAATGTTCTCACACCATACATGCAAAAAACAAAAACAACCCTCCCCAAAAAAACCCAAAAATCCCTCTTTCTCTCCTCTGTCTCACATATACAAATTTTAAAAAAATAAAAAAGAATTTTAAGGTCATCCCCAGGCAGACTGAGTTTGAGGCTAGCCTAGGGTACCCTAGGTCTTATTTGGGGGGAAAACAACAAAAACACAAAACAGCAACAACAAAAACCCACAGAACCTCAGGTCCATGACCCAGAAGATTAGGTCATGGAACACGAGTCAGAGAATTAACGACGGAGGTCAGTGTTGGCGAGCCTCCAGGTTGTCTATGCTAGCTTGGCTTCCGAGTGGTGAATTTCCATGGGCCACACCACTGAGACATCTACCTTCTTGCTTTTAGGACTCACCCAACTCCACATGCTCTCTAGGCTGTTTCCTGGGAGTGGCCAGTCTGTGAAATTGCCGGGAACCTATACCACTGGTCTCACTCCGTTCTTACAAAATTTAACCATTCGATCGTTTACTCAAAACCATGAGGGCTGTATTTGCCTTTACAGCACACCCATTGTCTTCACAGGTTGGCCTGTCTTTTCTTAAGTCAGTAGGAGTGGTTTGGATGTTCTGAATGCGAGTTCTTAGCCACGCATGTCTGTTGCCAACGTTTTCACCCACCTCTTCTTCAGCAGCTGCGGAGTCAGTTCTCTGAGCTCCTAGACGCCCTTCCTCACTCCTGATAACCTCAGCGACCGTGGGGTTTGGTAGACTTGATCTATCGGAAAACGACATCTCAGCCTGACCCTCGGTCTCCCTCCCCATCTCCTCCTCTGCTTATGTGATTTGAAATCAGAAGTGGGCACCGCTATTTTTCCAGTCCCCCGCCCCCATTCATTGGATCAGTTTATATACATCATAAAACAGAAAATGTGCATAGAAAGTTCATGAGGAATACAAGTTGCTCAGCGTCTATAAATAACCCCTCCCCAACGCTCCCATGAGTAACCCTAATTAAATTCATTGGCTCCCTAAAAATAAAAAAACTTTAAAGTAGAAGGGGGTTAGTTGGAAAGAGGAAGGGGGTGGGGGAGACAAGAGAGAGTAATGGGGTGAGATGAATATGCTCAAAATATGTTATACACAGTGCAAAATACATTATTTCATAAGGAAATACATTATTATATACAACTAATGTATGCTAATAAAACTCAAAAGGTACACAAAAGTAATTGGACAATTAGCAAAGATACACCCACATGCTTTCCACCCGGGCTGAGGAATAACAGCGCCAGAATGCAAAAGTTATTTTGTAAATCTCTTAAAAATGTGTGCTTGTGAATTTCAGTTTGGCCTGTATCTGAACATATTGAGATGCTGTCTCAAAAAAGCAGGACCGGAAAAGCAGGACCTAAACAAGAGTCTATGCTTAGAAGGTCCTATAGAGCCCTACCTCTGTCTGTCTGGTCTCCGTGCACTGCCCCCTTCTGGTGTGCCTTGTTCTTAGGACACCTGCCCAGAGGACATGTGCCAAAGTCCTTGACATGTCACCTTGGCTATCTGTTGAGGAAGGTCAAGAGTCCCCAGCTACTTCATACAGAGTGGTTCAACTCAGAGACTTGCTTTCAACTGCCAGAGGAGTGAGAAGGAGCTGGGTGTTGCTTGGAGCTCACGTGTCTGTCCCACCATCAAAAGTGCTGGACACTGTCCTGAGTGGGGAGGGAAAGAGTTGGGGCCCCGTTGGATGCTACTGCTTAAAGTTGAATGGGTCTTTATTTCCTTTTGACTGCCTAATCTTGCATGGCCTCTCCCTGATTGCAGAACTCACCCAGAGTCCTATTGTAAGGATATCGGGAAAATGCTGTTTTCTGGCCCTCCCAGACCTGCTAGATCCAGGGAAATGCAGACCTTCCTTAGAAACAATGCCGGGACAGTAAGGAAAGTCTTTCATGGCCTTGACTGTGCACCTCCTGAACCTGTGACTGGGTGTTGGGACAGTGAGGAAGGCTTGAGGTTGGGTCTGAAAGTTTCAAGGGGATTTGCAGCTCTGACCACCAGGAACTCCAGACTAACAACCCCCCCGCCCCAGGGTTTCTCTGTGTAGCTCTGGCTAGTCTCAAACTCTCTCTGTAGACCAGGCTGGCCTTGAACTCACAGAGATCCATCTGCCTCTGCCTCTCAGGTGCTGGGATTAAAGGCGTGCGCCAACATGCCTGGTGGAGACTGACTCTCTTGACGTCAAAGAAGCAACTAGATTACTCTAGATGGGATACTCTACACACGGCCATCAAATCAAGGATTTGTTTGAGCTCTTGGTGGCATTAATGTGGCATTATGACGGAAATCCAGGATTCTGTCTCACTACTTCGTTAATACTTAAGGCTGTGCTTTCCCCGAGAATGTGTGACAACTGAGAAGTGAAAACAGGACCCTGTGACCAGCTAGTCAGATGCCCAACTGCAGGGCTGTGCACACCGAGGTCCTGAGGAGGTCTTCTCACCTGCTTGCCCTAGTAGTGAGTAGTTTTGTCATGATGACTGACTGAAGGGATGGCCACTGTGGGCCATACAGCCCACAGAAGGGGTCCTGCACCAGGCTTTGGAAATTTGCTATGATGTTTGACTTTCCTCCTTGCTGGAGGAGCTGAGACATGGTGGGGAGGGGGAAAGATGGGAGAGGGAGGAGAGAGGGGAGACGACCATCCTTAGACCTAGACGGTGGCTACATCTTTAACTGTGAAAGAGGCATGGAGGTTGGGTGAAGGGGAGGCCAGAGGGAAGGGAAGCTGGGTCAAAGAGCTGATCACGGAGCAGATTTTGACAGCAGTGTGGGTGAGTTTAATGTTTGTGGGCTGGTACTTAGGATGAAGTTCTGTACCAAATGCTGGAGAGGGGGTGGCGGGAGGGATAGAGGGAGGAGGAGAAGTGAGGAGGAGGGAAGGAGGATCTTATCAATTTAGTACAAGTGTTGACTCTATTGCTGCACACACAGACAGCATAGGCGCTGTGAGGATCCTAGTGGCTCCGTTGGGTTGGTGGGAAGCCCTAGGTGAGGGGGGATATGGACTCAATCACCTGACCTGGGGTGTCCCCATCCTTTATGCCTCATGAATTTGGTTCCCTGGATTTCCACTCTGGCTAGGGGCATCAGTATTTCTCTACCCCTAGCAGTCTCTACAGACACAGGTCTCCCGACTCCCTTCAGCTCACCCTTCAAGGTAACTAAGGTACATTCTCTCTATCTCAGGTTCCCACACCACGGCCCCTCTCCTCCACCTTGGGTGTGGTCCAGAGCTCCTTGGTATCCCTTTCAAACCCTCTGGGACCTCGCTCTTGCGTCTCCTTCAGATTTACCTCAACTCCTCCTTTTCAGTCTTGCCGTCCCAGCATCCAATTTCCTGCCACAGCGCCCCAAGCACCTCCTGCCTCTGGTCTTAGCATGGGATGGAATCCTTCCCCCATCCTCTATCACCCAGAAACTCAGTTCTGCGCCTTCCTGTCTCCCAGCAGCCTTCAGGACCTGGTGGTTGAGTTGGGACATCTCAGAGCACCCATCAGCAAGTAACACAGGCGTTCAGTTTTCGGCTCTTTGCTTGCTAGCTGGGGCAGGGCTTCCAGAGCACAGATCTGCCGGTTTAGAATCCAGCGCCGGCCAGTGTGGTTATGTGCGTCTGGCTATCTGCAGGTGCCCGTGTAGTGACAGGGTGTGGCCTCGGGGCAGGCGCGCTGGGCACAGAAAGGCGGGAGAGGTGGTGGGTGTCATGAGAGGAGCTCTGGTTCTTGCCGGAGTTGCTGGAGCTCGGCTTTCCTCTTGAGGCCCCAGCAGAGGTCCGTGGGGATGAGTGGGGATCCCTGGAGAAAAGTGGGGAGCCGCCTCCTGGCATCTTTGCGCAACGCCTCAACGCCGTCCCAAGCTGTCATAGCAACAGCGCGCTCCGGCGCAGGGACCAGCCAATGGCAGCGCGTCCTGGTGAGGTAATGCCCTGGCCTGGCAGCCTATTGGTTTAGCTTTTGCCCACGCTGGGGTCCCGGGCGCGGGTGGAGCAGGCTGAGGAGCTCGAGAAGCGCGTGCTCAGAGCCAGGCTCCTTGCGCCCTCTTGAGCGTGGCCTTTCGAGCGCACGGACTTTATTTATCTCTGCCCCTTTGCTCTGGGTTTGGCTGCATCTTCCTCCTCTCCGTTTCCAATTACCTGGGTCCTTCCGTGTCCCTCCGGGTGTGTCTCAGTGCCTTTGTGACTCCTGATGACTGTCCCTCCTGTCTCGGCGCTGTGGCTCCTGGGTCTTCTCCAGACAAGGGCGCACTGAGGGTTCCTTGACTTGCAGCCAGGAGGTGACTCACTGCCCCAGACTGCAGGTTGGCCCGGCCAGTCTCAGGGGCACCTTTTCCCCAGGCCCTGGGGACCTCAGTTCCCCAGGCTCGGGTCTGGAGTTGAGCTCTGGTCTGCGCCTGTCCCCTGATGGAGCTCATCAGGTGCTTGTTGATTTGTGGCCCAGAAAGACTGGGTGATCTATTCGTTGGGGAAGGGGCAGGCACAGAGATAGGCATGAGCTTCAGCAATTCCAGTAGGGATAGTTAGATAAAAGTGTATGTCAAGGTGGCTGGACTTTGGCTGTAATCGTTCATACCCTCCATGAGCACGTCTGTCCCTCTGTGCCATATTTGTGTCTGGCTGTATTCATGGGGAGTGTATAGGAAGTCACAGGTTTATCTGGGGAGCTGGCAGAGACCTCAGGGCAGAATGGCAAGGAACCCACCTGGAAGGATCAGTGGGACTGGGGAACAGTCCAGGAATGTGGTACCTACAGGGGAGTTTGCACTTGACCCCAGCAACCATGGACCGGGGCCACGGCAGTGTGTCTGAGCAGGGACAGGGCACAGGTCCAGCACTGGCTTCGTGTTTGCTCAGCCCCTGTGTCCATCTTAAGGGCCCTGTATGACTGTGGGGAGGGGACAGACACTTGTTGAAGGAAAGCGTGCACCGGAAGTGTGGTTCTGATAGAGGAGGCAGACATGATGAGGAGGATCCTGGCTTATTCGCTACAGAAGGGACAGCTGTGGAAGAGTGTAGAGGGGCTCAGGGCGACACCTACCATGCTGACTTGAGCAGCTGAGTGTGTATTCCCAAGGAGAGAGGCAGGCAGTGCAGAGTTGGACCCCTGGGGTCTGAAGAACTGGGGGATGTCCAGCTGGGCTGCCATGGGGAGAGCTGTGGGCTGCGGTTGTCTGTATGAAGTGGTGGCTGAAGCCGCGAGACTGCTTGAGGACAAGGACACTCAAGGACAATTGTGTCAGAGGAGGGACCCTCTAAGGTCCCAAGGAGACCTGGCTTGGGATTGGGTCTCAAGTGGACGCCCACACTGGCTCGCTGTGTGTCTTGGAGCGAGTTACTTTTCTCAGGGATGTCTGCTCTGCCAGCAGAGCCTCTCAGAGGTGGGGAGAGGGTTTGGGTTTTTTTTTTTTTTCTGTTCTTTTGTCCCACTACCTACTAAGAAATTGCTATTTTTGCAATTTTTATGATGTTTACTCTGCATATAGTGGGCGCATGAGGTTGCACAGGTCACAGAGGGTTAGGTAAAGATACTTGGCTGCCATGCCTGATGGCCTGAGGCCAGTCCCCAGGTCCCACATGGTAGAATAGGAGGATGGACCTCTATATGTGCTCTATGACACGTGAGCACTCTGTGTGTGCATGCATGTGCTACTGTGTGACAGGGTCTGGTGTAGTATAGGCTAGCCTTGAACTGGCTGCATAGCCAAGCTAGGGATGGACTTCTGATCCTCCTGTCTCTCCCTTCCAAGGGCTAGGATTTCAGGTGTACACCAGCATGTCCTGTTTGTGCAGTGCTTGGGATGGAACCTAGGGTTCCATGCGTATTAGTTAATACTCTGCCAACTGCTCCACAACCCTAGACATCTCCTGTCCTTGGTGGCTTCGGCTGTCAACTTGACACAACCTAGAGTCATCTGGGGGAGTCTCAACTGAAGGATTACCCAGATTAGACTGGCCTGCAGTTGTGTCCATTATCTTGATTGATGGCTGATGTGGGAGGCCCAGACTACCATGGGAGACACCATCCCTATGCAGGAGGTTCTGAGCATGAGCCGGACAGGGAGTCAGTAGGTAGCCTTTCTCCCTGCTTCCTGCTTGAGCTCCTGCCCTGACTCCCCTCATGATGGGCTGTGACCAGGAAGTGTAAGCCAAATAAACCTTTCCACCCCCACGTTGAATGAATCTCTTGGGATACAACCCAGGTCTTAGAGTCAATGTCACCCCACATCAAGGCCGAGGCTGAGGACCATTGACCCGGGCCAGTGCCCTCAAAGTCAGGGACCAGGTCAATTAGTCCATGTGTGTTCAAGCCCCACCAAGCTGCTGTACCCACGATACCCAGGGGAGCCCCTATGGTCTGTGTTAGCATCCCCGAGAGGATTCAGAAGCAGCTGGAGTATGAGAAACAGGATCTAGAGGCCACAGTCCTTGGTTCCAGTGCGACAGTTAGCAGGGGCCACTTCCTGCCTGTTAAGCCCTGCAACCTGCTTTACCCGATTGCTTTGGGTGACTTCTTGTGTTGAGATCTCTGAGCAGCATGTTGTCAGTCACATGGTTTCCATTTTCTTGTCGATGGCTGGAGACTCCAGGAACTATCCAGGGCCGTCTGAGGTCAGGTTCCTCTAAGCTTGGGTGAGCAAGGAGAACACTGTCTGTGTCAAGTCCTGGGCCTGGTCTTCTGTGGACCTAAGAGAGCTCCAGGCAGGGAGAAGCTCCAGGGAACACACAGAATAATGCCATGAGGTGGTCTCTGGGCTGTGAGGCACAGTGACCAGGGACAGATGTCCTTTTATTTTCTGTTGTTTGGTATCTGTGAAAGAATTTGTGAGAACATGGGTATAAGTGTGGTAGAATGTAACCCTCCTGCATATCCTGCTTACCAACACACACACACACAGAGAGAGAGAGAGAGAGAGAGAGAGAGAGAGAGAGAGAGAGGGAGGGAGGTGGAGTCGTGGCGGGGGGCCTCTGGCCCTGGCCTTTGCTGCCAGGAAGCCCCAGGGGTGTCTTTCCTCCCGCACAAAGCCTGCTCTTCCATGTCCAGCTGGAAGTGTCAGTGCTGTGCTGAGCACCAGTCCCTGCTTGGAGCAGGAACCTTCTCTCCTTTCAAAGCCTCCACTTTGAAAGGCATGGACTCTGCCAGGCGGGGAATCCTGGCAGAACTGAGGGCCGGGGGACCAGGGTGTGAAAAGCCAGGCCCCGGGGAGAGGGGAGCAGTGTAAACTATCACCCAGAACCATGCATAACTTTTTTTTTTTTTTTTTTTTTTTTTTTGGAGAATCCCATGTAGCCCAGGCTGACTTCAAACCCAGGGATGACCTTGGAGTTCTGATCCTCCTCTGTCCACCTCCCTGGTACTGAGATTACAGGTGCATACCAGCACGCCCAATTTATGAGGTGCTTGGGATTAAATTTGGGGCTGGCTTTCCTTGTTAGGCAAGCACTCTACCTATTGAGCCACATCCATAGCCTGGCCACCGGTTTCCTCCTCACTGTGTCTCGGACATCTCATTGACACCATGGATTCTTCAGAAAAAACTCAGCTTCGGAGAGCCTGCATACCTGCTCAAGATCACACGGCTAGAGAAGGGCAGGGTGGAATACGTCACCATGTGTGCAAAGCGGAGCTGGGATTTGAACTCAGGTCTCTGCTCTCGGCGTCTGTATTCTTTGTGCACCCCTCTTTCCAGGTTCTTTGGTGGATCAGACAGACTGAGGGTGTGTGGCAAGACAGACACGGGTGGCTAGGGGAGGGAAGGGCTGATTCTGCCTGTAGGGTCAGGACACAAGGCATGAATGACAGCCAGGGGTGCTCTAGGGAAGGGGCGGGGCAGGCCAGAGAAAAGAAGGGCATGCAGGCGTGAAATGGGGTGCCACATTCTAGTGCTTTATGGCTGGCCCACTGAGCAAGAAGATGACCTCCATTTCTCCCTGCCCCCACCCAGCCTGGTTCAGAATGCTTTACTGTCCTCACCCCTACCCCCCACCCCCTGTAGGCTCCTGAGATATGGACAAGAAAGGAGCTTGTCTTTCCTGGCTCTGCTGGAGTCCTGCCGCTGAGGTTTGGTTACCATGGTGACAGGCTCCATGGAAACCCTCAGCTGGCCTTTTCCAGGATGGGCCTGGACCCAAGCCCACCTGCTGGTGCTTTGCCTCTGTGGCCTTGGCATCTGGGGAGATGTGTGGGTGGTCATTCTGGGAGTTTCCTTGCATCCACATGTTTACCTTGGCGAGAACAGAGAAACCTAAGGATCAACAAGAGCCCTAAGGTGTCTATTCTGGCACGGAAGGTACCAGTAGGTGGCCCCAGGATGCCTCATCAAAGCAGGCACAGAAGCCAAAATTCTCATGTGGAGATAAACTGTCTGTGGCTACTGGCTGGTGACCTGCCATGCTGGCTCTACGTCTGGTCTGGGTCCATTTCTCCCCGCCCGGCTTCTCTCTGAGTTCTGCTCTGGCCAGTCTGTCATCTGTCCCTCACCCCGGTATTCACTTTGTTTCCAGGGGGACCTTGAACATGTCACTTCCTTTCCTGAGCCATGGTCCCTCTCCCCTGCTCTTTCCCTCTTTCTCTAAGACAAGGTCTTTTTTTTTTGGACAGGATCTTATCATATAACACAGGCTGGCTTCAAACTCAAGATCCTCCTGCCTTGGCCTTCTGAGTGCTGGGATTACAGGTGTGTGCCATATCTCCGAAGTGTTCCCTAGGGGCTGCTGCTTACTTGGTGAACACGGGCTAAAGTGATCATTGCATTTAGCAAGCACTTATTGGTGTCTGTGCACCTGGTTCATTCTTTGTGCTAAAAGCTGCACTTCCACCATCTCGTGTTCATAATACTACTGTGAGAGACAGAATTCATATGCACACTAGGCATGTGCACTGTCAGTAACCTGCACTTGTATACACATGCCACGACCCACATACAGAGGTCAGAGGACAACCTGCAGGAGGTGGTTCTCTCCCTCCACCACGTGGGACCCTGGGATCAAACCACAGGCTTGGCTGCAGGTGCCTTCCCCTACTGAGCTATCTAGAGTCCAAGACAGTTTTCACCTGGTTTGTCTTTGAATGCCCTGGGGTGAGGAAGGTGGAGGTCCTGAAACAAAGGCACCAGGGGAGCGAAAGAAGGCGCTGCTGTCTGTTAGCTCGGAGTCACTCTTAGACACCTCATTTCGTGGTCTGTTAGCTTTTATTGAGCACCAACTACACCATGGCCTCCTGGCTTCTGCCCTTCAGGAGCTGCCGTGGAGGTGGGGGGTGCAGAAGGGAGGGGTGAGGGGGCCAAGCTGCTGCAGTGCTTTGAGACAGAGGACGGTGGACGGAGGCAATGCTTGCTTTCGCTTCATTCCATTTTTGGTTGGCGCATACTAATTGTGCAGGATCAGGGGTTACAGTGAGGTCTTGATGTATGTGTGCGTTGCATGATGAAAAACTGGGCAATTAGCATATCTGTCCCCTCAGATATTTATTGTTTTGTTGTGGGGAACTCCAAACCTCTCCTAGCAATGTCGGAGTCAACATCGCACCATCACCGAGAAGCAGGTTCCTAAAGAGGGTGGTGATGATGTCTCTGAGGGATTGACACACGAGGGTGGCATCTGAAGAGGAAGGAGATCAGTCCACGAAGGTGGAGATCTAGGTGGGGCCAGCACAAATGAGGCCTTGATGGAGATGGAGCTTGGTGTGTTCTCAGGGTAGCGAGAGACCAAGGAAGCGAGGGACCATGGAGCTTGGAGGACTGAGTGCTGGGGAGAGTTGGAGGCAGGGAGAGGGAGGCCCAGTCTCACAAGTGTTGGGGCCCAGATGCTACCTATGGCTTGGTTCTGAGTGCTGTAGAAACCACACTGGAAGGTTCTTAGGAGAAGAAGGGACCTGGTTTATGCATTAATTCCCCTCCTCCACAAACCCTGGGCTGCTGTATGGAAACAGGTAGGAGAGAGCAGGCTATGAGGCCAGGAGGCTGTCACAGTGGTCCAGCTGGGGATGCTAGTGGCTTGGGCTGGTCAGGAGGAGATGGAGTGGCTGAGTGGGATGCCCTTTGCATTTAGGACAGAACTTGCTGGTGGGCATTGAATGGATCAGGAGGAGCAGAAAAGAATCTAGGATCATATCCCCCATTCCTCTGGCACCTGCAGGAAGGATGACGGACAGAAAGAGCTAGGAAGTGCTGGGACTGCTCATGGGGCAGCTGGCTTCTGGGGCAGCTGGCTTCTGAGGGGAGGGAGTTCGGAGCTTGGAGGAAGGCATCTGAGTGAGATACTGATGGCTGGAACAAGATCTGGGCTGCAGAGGCAGACTTGGGAGTGGTACTATAAACAGTCATTTTAAGTCATGGGCTTGAAAGCTAAGTCCACATAGCCAAGGGTGGGGAAGAGACGAAGGAGAGGAGAGGGGACAGTGAAAAGAGAGGAACAGAGAGAGAGAGAGAGAAAGAAAAGGGGAGAGGAGACAGAGAAGAGGGGAGAAGTGGGGGAGAGGAAGAGGGGGAGAGAGACATTTGCTCAGTACGTGTCTGTCAGGACCTGGTGTGCACCACGTGCCCAGTACCAAGGAGCGTTCAGAGGGTCCCAGGTTTGCTCTGAGTCTAGAAGCTCAGCCTGGGGTCGTCCACTGGGGTCTGAGCCTTCTGGGTGATGCTGGACTGCCAGGAGAGCAGGTCGCAGCCAGAGGCCAGGAAGGAGTGCATTTGAGAAATACCCCGGAGATCTGAAGGGTGTGGATGAAGGAGAGAGCGAAAGTGGAGCTGGATCGACATTTGATTAGGTAGGGGGATGGGGAGATATCCAGGTAGAGGCAGCAGGAGGGACTCCCTGGAGACCATCAGGTGCTCATGGTTGCTGAGGAGAGGAGGGAAGAATCATGTGGCTCCCAGCAGCTCCTCTTTTACCTTCATCCTGACAGTGCCGCGGGTTTCCTGAATTTCCAGGTTTTGGTGTCTGCCTGACCTATTAGCACACATACCCCGAGGAAGGCAGCACATGCTGTTACATACGTGTGCATCAGAGAGCATATGTCAGGCTGCAGAATCTGGTCGGAACAGCTTGGAGTCTTAAAATTTCTGCGCTTGGCCGGACTCTCTGAATATGGCGGACAATGAGGGTTGCTGAGAAGCCAAGGACAATGGCACTGGGTTTTGATCCTACTTCTTGTTCTGGCTTTGGGGGCCTAGCCAGTTTGGATGTTCACCTTCCTAGACCAGGATGGAGGGGGGAGGACTTTGGACTTTCCACAGGGCAGGGAACCCTGACTGCTCTTCAGACTTGAGAGGGAGGGGGAGAGGAGTGGGGGGAGGGCGGGAGGAGTGGGAGGCTGGGAGGAGGTGGAAAATTTTTTTTCTCAATAAAAAATAAATAAATAAACAAATAAAAAAGAAAAAAATTTCTGCGCTTGGGGACAGCTATGAGCTGTGAGCCTTGGATAAGGGATGCCCAGAGGCTGCCAGACGGGTCCCACCCGGAGGAGGGTGGTGGTGACCTGTGGCAGTGCTCAGCCAGCTCTGCAGTTCTGCCCAGATGTGAGTGATGGCCACAGATACCTGACTGCGGAAACCCGTGGGAGGGTGACCCCAAGAGGAGGACAGAGGTGGTGAGGGCTGGAGAGAGGGGAGGATGAACATAGACTATGGGTGTGGGGACAAGAGAGATGGCTCAGATGCACACGGCAGCTCACACCATCTGTAACTCCAGTTCCAGGGATCTGATGCCCTCTTCTGGTCTCTGTGGACACCAGGCACACAAGTGGTACATAGACATACATGCAGGCAAAACACCCATACATGCTAAAAAAAAAAAATAAAAGTGTGTGTGGCGACACAAAAGAGACATTGAAGAGGGAAAGTTGTGGAAAAAACCAGAAAGAGCCAAGAGAGACACGGTGTGTGTAGGGGTTGTTGAAGTGAGGGAAGGAGAAAGGGGGGAGGGAGAAGGAGAGATTTGTATCTTAGCTGTGTGTGGCTTTGATTTTATGCCTCTGTTCATATCAGTTTCTAGGTTTTCTTTATGTATACTTTCTGATGATCTTTTAAAAGAAATAAGGGGTAGTGAATGGCTCAGCAGGTGAGGTCGCCTGCCTTGGCCCGAGTTAAACCCATAGGACCCATTTGGTGGAGGGAGGAAACAGACTCCCAGAGTTGTCTCTTCTGATCTCTGTATACTGAGTTGTGGTATGCATGCATAAATACACACACACTTATGCACACACACATACATACAAATACACTCATGTACCCACACATGAATATACACACACACTCACACACACATATACATACATGCACACTCATGCACACATGTATGCATACATATACACTCATGTGCACACACATGTATACAAACACACTCATGCACACAAACATAAATGTATGCATACACATTCATGCACACATATACGTGTGCTCACATACACTTACACTTGAATACACACACTTGTGCAACACACTCGTGCACACATACATGCAGACATATACATCCACTCATGCACATATACACTTGAATACATACATGTATACATACCCTTGAATGCATACACATATACTCATGCACACACAATTACATACATGCATACGTAAGCATGCACTCATGTACATACATGCATACACACACACACTAAATAAATAAACTTCAGTAAAAATTTAAAACATGGTTTCTAGATGTAAGTTGGGTCTTTAAACTTTTGCAATTTGGAAATATCTGAGGAAAGCTTAATGATTTGCATGCAAATTGACCTGGAAATTTAACTTCATAGAATTTATTCAAAGGAGGTAATCATGGACATGTTGATGACTTAATTGCAAGGATGTTTCTGAAGTGTCAGTTTGCAATAGCAAAAAACTTCCCGAGAGATGAAAAGGAAAAGGAAAGCCACTGTCTAAACGTACAAAAACGGGCAGATGAACAAATAGAAGATGGACCTGTCATGAAGAATGGAGCTTTTCCTTAGGCTTCAGCCATACAGTATTTATTTATTTATCTATTTATTATGTGTACAATATTCTGAGTATATGCCTACAGGCCAGAAGAGGGCACCCGACCTCATTACAGATGGTTGTGAGCCACCATGTGGTTGTTGGGAATTGAACTCAGGACCTCTGGAACAGCAGGCAACGCTCTTAACTGCTGAGCCATCTCTCCAGCCCCCCATACAGTCATTTTTGAGTGGTCTTTAAAACAATGCAGAAGGCAAGCGGCAGGAGGGCATCCTGCAACCCAGTCTTAGTAGGGAAAAAGAGGTTTGCCTGTAAATCGACCTGGAATTTAAAATTTTCGAACATTTTTGTTTATTTCGTTATTATTGTGTGTGCATGTGCGCATGTGTTTCTGCATTCCTGCCATGACACTCATGTGGAAATCAGAGAAAAACTCTGTGAAGTTGGTGCTTGTCTTCCAGCTTTTCGCGGGTTCTGAGATCCAACTTGGGTTGTCAGGTCCCGCGGGAAGTGCCGTGCTGGATGAGCCTCTTACCAGCCCAACTACCAGGAATTTTTATCAACGGAATAATGACTTCGCTGTGCAGCAGCCAGAACACTAGAAGTGAGTTACATCGCTGTGGTAAATGCTCCGCACTGGGCTGCTGTCGCTGCCCTCCTCTGTCTCGTTGAGTCCTCCGGGGACACAGACATGGTGGCCATCATCCAAGTGTGATTTTGATGGTCACCATTAGATCCCACTGCATCCATGCCAATTCACACAGATATATGCCACCTCTTCTCCGTTAACTGTCCCACAGGGGCTGAAGCCAGCTGCTACCCATTCAGAAAAACAATCTCTTGCATCTTAGTAGGCGCTAAGGCAGTCTGCTCCCCTGACAGCTGCAAATGGATGTCTTTTAAGGTGGGCGCTTTGGCAGTCTGTTTGTTGCTAGTGAGTGAACCCTGTAGCCGGAGTGTCAAAGACCAACTCCAGGTGTGTGCAGAAGGTCCACATACACCTGAGGCTTGGTCCGTTCCCTTCCCTTCTCTTCCCTCCCTGAGGAAATAAAAAAAATAAGATAAACAGGGGCTGGAGAGATGGTTCAGTGGTTAAGAGAAATGGTTGATCTCCCGGAGGACCAAGATTTACCTCTCAGCGCCCACATGGTGGCTCACAACAATCTGTTTATTCCAGGATGAGGGAGCCTATGCCCTCTTCTGGCCTCAGAGGGTACTGCACACATGTGGTACGATACACATATACAGGTGAAACACCCACACATAAATTAAATTGGGGGGTGGAGATAAACAGCAAAGTTAGAAGAAGACACAATACCTCCAGGAACTGAGACTTGCTAGACTGGGTTTGTCTTTATCTCCTCCCTCCCTGACTCTTGGTGGCTCGGTGGTGCTGAGGATTGAACCCAGGGTCTCACACACACCAGGCTAGTGCTCCATCAGATGCCAAGTCTGTCTCTCTGGCTATCTGTTTTCTGTATTCAACCCAATCTGGAGCAAGCGTAGAGAAACATAAAACCTAGGCATAAGCTATTACTTCTTTCCTAAACTCAAATGTCATGTATGCTTGTGCAAACAAACCGAGTCTTCATCCATCACACAGGAGAGGGCTTCTTCCTCTCGCATCCACAGTTTCTAGCCAGCAGAGAGCCGAAGGTACCCAGGACCCGCAGACAGGACCCCAGGCTCCTCTCTGGCTTTCAGAGTAGACAAATCCACAGAGAGGGTGCCCATCCTCAGGCTCGGTGGCCGGACTTCCTGTCAGCACTGCCCTCCCTTCTCCAGCCTTTGACCATAGTTTCATGTTTCTGATTCCTGGTCCTCAGACAGGAGCCATTCCGTCACATCCTCAGTCTCCACGCTGATCCTGGGTATGCCCACTGGGCTGGTGATTAGATTTCAAGTGAGATGTTACCTTGGCAACCAAGTTACTGGCTCACTCAATTAACCCGCTTCCCCCTTGTAATCAATACTCATTAGCTTCCAATCGCTTTGTTTTTGTGTCTTGCAGCCTTAAGCACACTTTCAGGCTCCACCTGCTTCTTCTTCTTCTTCTTTTTTTTTTTTTTTTTTTTTTTTTTTTTTTGTTTTTTTTTTTTCGAGACAGGGTTTCTCTGTGGTTTTGGAGCCTGTCCTGGAACTAGCTCTTGTAGACCAGGCTAGTCTCAAACTCACAGAGATCTGCCTGCCTCTGCCTCCCGAGTGCTGGGATTAAAGGCATGCGCCAACACCGCCCGGCCTTCCACCTGCTTCTTAAAGGTAACAACCATCTCTCCCTTGAAACCTGGAATCCAGCAGAGGCTTCGCTGGGCCCTCGGGGCTGTTGCCTTCATTCAAGCTCACCGAGGAAGGTGCTAGCTGGTCAGCTAGGACTGCCAAGAGAAACCCCAGGGCACTTCTGGTATCCCATTAGGTCACAAGGCCCGCCCCACAGGGACATAGAGCAGGAGAGTGATGGCACCTTGACATTCAGGACCAGGAAGGGGGCTTCTGTGTCTCCTTGGCGATCCCTGTGTGCTCAGAGGGAGAAACCCTATGGGATGGGTGTGTTGGGCGGCCCTAGTTGAGAATAGAGAAAAAACATGGACCCCCGAGGTCTGTTCCTTTCTCACCCCACCTCTAAAGCAGAGGTAGGGTGGTGGCATCATTCATGGGAGACAAGGTTCTAGACGCCCCCTTCACTGCACAGAGGTGGGGACTGTGACAATGGACATCCCAAAGCCTCTGTCCTGATCCAGAGCTGGTCTCCTCCAAGGAACAAGGATGTCACTGGGGCTGGTCAGAAGGGACAGTGGGACTGTTTAATAGAGCCAGAGGCCTAGGCATCTATCTGACTGCCACATTTGGTCATGGTGCATGTGTGACACCGCCTCACGCATGTACACATGCACACAAAATAAATCAAAAGGGAAAAAGCCTA
>NC_022016.1:53931412-53933111 GCF_000317375.1 Microtus ochrogaster | reverse complement strand
GTAGTCCAAACTGGCTTCAAACTCATTATGTAGCCAAGAATGGCTTTGGGCTCCTGATCCTGTTTATACCTCCCAAGTGTTGGGACTACAGTGTAGTTACCCTGATTTGCCCAATTCAGTATGAAGCAGAGGACGACCTTGAACTTTGGATCCCTCTGCATTCGGTCCTAAACACCAGGATCATAGATAGATGTGTATAAACAATGCTGTCTGTTTCTGGGGACTGAACCCGGGACTGATCCACTCAGAGGGTTGTAAACCCCTCTGCCTCCCCCAGAGATAGGTGATCATGCAGCTTTAGAATCTCACTCAGCCCTCACAAGCTTAAGACTTGTTCCCATTTTATAGACAAAGAAACTGAGGCACAGAGAGACATGTGGCAAAAGTTAACCTGCAATTAAGAGGGAAAGTCAAGACTTGTCCTTAGGGTTCTGATTTTCGCGCATCTTTTCCTTCATCTCTTTGAACTCCTATTCATCCTTCAAGACCCAGTTCAAATGGCCCAATACCACCTCTCCCAAGGAGCCTTTCCTGGTACCCACCTGTGCTCTGGCTTTGGCACAGACTTCCAGCAAGTCGTGTGTCGAGACAAGGATGGGGCATTGGTGACCATCTAAGTTGTAGATTCAAAGCCCAGCTCCCCTCCCCAAAGGAAGGGGGCAGTCTCCTGCTTCTACCCACCCCCATGAGGTCGTAGGCAGAGAAGAGAGGCTGACTTCCGTTATTCCCAATGAGTGCCCTGATGTTTAAAATGGAATAAATATTCCTTAGAAGGTATCTGCTCACCTTCCTCATGGAAGATTCTGGAACTGCTTGGGCATTTAATGGTGCATCCCCTTGAGCCTCAGTTTTCCTGCCTGTCAGTGGAGGCAGTGCTTCCTCCGAAGGCTGGGGGCGGGCAACCTGAGGGAGCCCTGTGATGCTTTCCTGTAGGTGACTGCTGGCGGCCAGCTCCACTCAGAACTATTATTTTCATTAATCTCATTACCGAAGGGCACGCGGTAACGGGCTGCTCGCCAGAGCCTCCTCCCGGGCTGGACCGCGTCTTCAGGCCAGGCAGGGGCTGGCTCCATGCCCAGCTCCGTGAAGCAGCTCTTTGAGGGAGGAAGAAATGAGTCCGCTGTTCAGGGAGGGCTCATTGGAGAGAGAGGTTGAGTGTGAGTCAGGGGCAGCATTCCTGGGGGGAGCCCTGGGGACCTCAGAGATGCCCCCCCCCCGTGAGTGCAGATCCAGGGCAGGGATCATGGGTTGAGTCACCACCCTGCCCTTGCTGTCCACTGGATAGTTACCTGTAACCGGATCTCACTCCAAGACTCTGCTAAGACATCTGTCTATAGTCAGCCTGGACCCTGGGGAGGGTTTTTACTCACCTTGTACCTCAGTTTCTGCTTTGGGAACTGGAATCGTTCCCGTTAGGGTCATTGCTAACTGAGTTGGTCCCGGGAAGTGGCTCAGGACAGGTACAGCGTGTACTGGATAAAATGACAGGCACGGGCTATTTGGCACAAGGGAGGGGCTTGTGGGAAGGTCCTGAGGTCCACCCTCCACTACCTGTGTGATCTTAGCCTCAGTTTACCTGCGGGAGCGTCGGGGGCTGTGTCTGCAAATGGCTGCAATGTCCTTTCTCAGGCTGTGCTAATCCACAGAACCAGCTCCTGCTTGGGAGGTAGGCACCATGTTGAGGGGCAGAGAGAGAGAG
>NC_022016.1:53927040-53931222 GCF_000317375.1 Microtus ochrogaster | reverse complement strand
GAGAGAGAGAGAGAGAGAGAGAGAGAGAGAGAGAGAGAGAGAGAGAGAGAGAAGAGCAAGCGCCTGTCCTGCATTGTAGAGGTCAGCTGACAGCTCTCAGGACTCCTTTCCCTCCTACCATGTGGGCTCAGGACCCTGTGGGCTCAGGTCTCAGGAATTTAACTCAAGTGCCTTTATCTACTGAGCCATCTTGGTACCTCTCTTGGTCGAGTTGTGCTTGTGTCTGAGGACTGAGGGTTGAGGTCGGACTCCGTATACTGATTCACTCCGCTCTCAGCCATTGTGCCCGCCTCCAGGGTCTGCATCCGTCCAGCACTGGATGTGTTTTGGTTAATAATCCACAACACGACTGTCTCAGGAGCTAGGTCTCCGTCTGAGGTTCTGAGAAGCCGAGGAGGTGGTTCCAGATCATACAGTTCGGGTGGCCCATTCTGTTAACCGTCCCAAAGCCCCAGATCTTCCCTGAGCCCCGGCCCTGGCTCCGAGAATTCTCAGGGTCACTGGTCTGTCCCTGCCGTGTCCCTCCAGTTCACGTGCTATACCTGAGCTCTCTGACCGAGGGGCAGACAGTCCGTCTTAGAGTGGCCTTGGCTGCCTGGGGCGTGTGGGCGGGGCACAACTTCTCAGAAATCCAATAAGCCAAGTGACTCGGTGTGTGAGCAGGCCCCTCCCCAGCCCAGCCTCGCTCTGGTCCCACCCCTGCCCCGCCTCCTCCCCTCTTCCTGGCTCCCATCCCAGGTACAGCCTCTTGGGTCCCAAGTCCCAACCGTTGCAGCCCTCTTCCTAAACCTAAACCCCACCCACCCACGCAGTGCCTTCTCACAGGCAGATTGGATTCTGTCTCTTTTCACCTGTTACCCCCCCCCCCAACAGTAAGACTCACCTTCCAGCTGTGTGTCTCAAACTGAGCCAAGGGCATTGCTTAGTGTGCCCAGCGGCCTCGGAGGTTCCGAGCTCTTTTGGCACCTGCCAGGACCGCCTACCACCGCTCTCTCTTCAGTCCGCGTTAGCTTCCCCTTGACGCCTTCTCTGGGAAGTCCTTCTCTGATTCCCAAGGAGGGTTGGTGGCATTTCTCCCTGGGTGACAGGTATCTAAGGAATTGTCTCTTCTCTCCATCACGCCTTGAGAACCTGTAATGATCCGACAGCTGCCTTCACGGGGCCCTGCTCTGTGCTGGGTGCGGCTCCCTGCCTCACCTGCCTGATCTCCCGAGATGAACGAGAGTGCAGCTAGGCTTGCCCCGCCCTCCCAGGCTAGCTGTGTCTGGAGGTCTGCTAAACAAAGAGGAGCAGCTGAGCGAATGGATGGATGAGAGGTCCCCCTTGGTTAAATCTCAACCTTAGGAGCTCAATGGGAGAGAAACATTTAGTGGCTCCGAGTGCTGTTATCCCATTTTACAGATGTTAAAACTGAGGCTTAGAATTCCCAAAGGACTCTCCTTTGCCCAGAGAAGGTGATGGCAAGGACGGGGTTTATGTCATTCAGTGTGTGTGAAGACTAAGGTCTGTGGAGCAGTTACTTTGGGCAGGGGAGGGACTCATTTCATTCAGTAAAGCTGTCTTCCTGGGGCTGTGGCCTTAACTCTGCCCCAGGCACCTTTTAGGTCATAACATGAGATTTTTGGAGTGCATCTAGCTGAGGTTCAGCCTCTCCAGAACACATTGGAGGAAGGGCGTGTAGACATGGCTGAGAACTTGGTCTTTGGGAGTGCGAGGTCCTGGGTTTGAATCCTACTTCTTCTATCTGCTGGCTGAGTGGCCTTGGGCAATGGTTTAACCTATTGGGGCCCCCTTTCCCTCGCCTGTAAATGGCACAGTGGGCTTCCTGGCGGGTTTGTGTGAGGATCACACAGACAGTTTCTGACGTAGGCAGTGCACACAGGAGTGTCTCACCAACATTTACTTCCGTTGAGCCACAGTGAAGCTGGCTTTGGGTCAGGTTGAGAACTAGGCTACAACCGGTGAAAAGCTAGACCAGTACTTCCAGGCAAGTGCCGGGATCTGGCCACGTCTCTCCACTTCTTGGGGTCACCCAGAGAGTTTGGCTGGGGGTTAGCCATGGACTGGACTCAGCTGGGGCCTGGTGTATAGGAGAAGGAAGAAGGACGCTGACAGGGCTCAGAATCTGGCTGCAGCTGCATCTACTCGGGGCTGTGACCTTGAACCTCTTTTTTTTTTTAAAGTATTTTCTTTTCTTTTTTTCTTTTTTAAAAATTATTTCATGTATGTATTGTGTTTGCCTGAATGTATATCTGTGTGAGGGTGTGGGATCCTCTGGATCTGGAGTTACAGGCAGCTATTAGCTGCCATGTGGGTGTTGGGAATTGAACAGGCTGGCCTCAAATTCACAGAGATCCATCTGCCTCCGCCCCCCAAGTGCTGGGATTAAAGGTGTGTGCCCGGCTAGTTTCCCCATCTATAAAATGGGGGTAACGTCACCACGCCCAATAAACTGAAAAGATCAGGTCAGATCACGAGGTTGACCCTTTATAGACTTGATGGCTGAGCTTGTTCTCCCAACGACGTGGGATGATCCTAAGTTCAAAGCTTGCCTGAGCTTTAGCTTTGAGTAAGATCCTGTCTCTCCTGTCTCAAAATAAAACAATGTAAAAAAGAGGCCTGAGGCTATGATTCAGTGTTAGCATGAAAAAAAAAAAGATTGTCTTTTTCCGAGGATTTCTGTATTGGATTATTTGTTTCTGAACCGTGTGGGTGGCTTGTAGCTGGGTTTCTTCTACGCATCACTCATCCACCCAGGCATCTCTTCCCGTTGTGGTGCAGGCTGGCAATGCAAAGTCGTAAGGGTGTCTGGGTGAAGCAGCTAGCCTGGGATGAGCAGGGGAGGTCTCGCCAGAAGTGGGATGATCCGCTCGCTCCCTTTGCAGCCTGGCAGGGGCACAGTGTACACAAAGGCACAGGAACCTGGTCTTTGCATGGCGGGGGAGCTGCTAAAAGGAGGGCTGTTTCCAGTCACCTCCCGATCCTACTTCTGCCTCTCTGCAAGTCAACCTCTAGTAAATGAAGCATGCACGCCCCCTGCTGGACATTAAGGTCAACTGCGTGTTTGGCTTTGGAGATTGCTAGCCGCTAGGGCTGGGAAATCAGATAACCTTAAAGGCAGATTTACGATAGATAGAGGAGGCTGGGGCGGGGGTAGGGGGGAGGCTGGGGTAGGGAGGGAGTCTGGGGACTTGTACAGGGCAGGATTTGAAGCTGTGACGTCATAACTAAGCCCTGTCAGTGCCCAGGGAGGGGGACCCCTCCTCTGGAAGAATCCTGGCAGCTGAGCCCCAGCTTGTGGAGGCAGGATCGGGTGGGAGGCTGTGGAGAGCAGAGGGGGTTTCAGATTCCCAGCTCCTTGCCTCATCTGGTCGGCTTGGTTCTGGGATTTCCTGTTTTGTCCTGGATAAGCCTCAGGGGGTAAACTGATAGCCATGAATGAGAACTCAAAATGCGTGCGCTAGTGTATGCATGTGTGTGTACGTGTGTGTGCATGCATGCATGTCTATGTGCCTGTGCATGTGTGTGCTCATGTGTGCGTGTGCGTGTGTGTGCATGTGCCTGTGTGTATGTGTGTGCTCACGTGTGTGTGTGCGTGTGTGTGCATGCATGCATGGGTGTATGTGTGTGCTCACGTGTGTGTGCATACATGTGTGCGTGTGTGTTTTGTAGGGTGCTATAGATATTTAGCAGCAGGTGCTCTGGGCTGGTGACATCACCCTGTTAAGACTTTGCTGTTATCTTTATAAGAATGTTCCCACCTCCACATTCCTAGGATTGCCGTTGTGAACTTCTGGGTTCTCCAGCAACAGGTGGTGGGGGGCAGGGCGGGATGGGGGCACAAAAGCAGGGCAAATGAATGGATGGTGCAGCAGGGTGAACTCATATTTCCCCTAAGGCTGAAACAAGAAGGTAAGAGAACCTGTTTGCTGGGGGGGGGGGGCTGCCTGAGCCTTTAGACTAGGGAGTAGCGGTACCCCGCAGTTTCGTGAGGAGCCAGCCACAGTCGTGTGATGCTGGGCACTTGTAGCATGTGTGGGGCTTTGTGACTGCCTGACCTCCTTTTCCTCTCCCAGCTGTCCTTCCTGGCTGGGCTGCAGTGTGCTGGCATGTACGTGTGCTGTGTGCCTGTCTTCATGTGCTCCGCATGTTCATGCGTAGGAACTGGGAGCCAGGGTTGCG
>NC_022016.1:53916122-53925899 GCF_000317375.1 Microtus ochrogaster | reverse complement strand
GAACCACCATGTGGTTGCTGGGAATTGAACTCAGGACCTTTGGAAGAGCAGGCAATGCTCTTAACCTCTGAGCCATCTCTCCAGCCCCCTCCCCTCTTCTTTAAGATCCCTTTACCATCCCCCACAAGGCTATCATCCCACTTGACAGACGGAGGCACTGAAGAAAAAGCCAAATGCCCAGTGTCGCCACTATCTTCAAAGCCAGGGCTGCAGGGTGGACAGGCTTGGGTCCTAGTCAGCCCCTGGGCACCCCATACTGCCCAGGAGGATGATCTGAGCCCCCACTCTGTCCTGGTTCACTGTGACCCTGAGGGTCCATGAGAATCTCATATCTCCTTGTGCTTCAAGGAGGTCCAGGCACAGAGCCTGGGGAGGTAGTGCAACACCACCCGGACTTGGCACGGTGGTACATGCCTGTAATCCCAGTGCTAGGCCGATCAAGGCAGGAGGATTGGAAGTTCAAGGTCATCCTTGGTTAATAGTTAAGTGTGAGCCAGCCTGGGCTGCAAGAGACCCTGTCTCAAAACAAACAGCCAACAGGAGGTCCAGGAGCAGGGAGGGCTGAGAGGAGGAGGTCAGACAGCTCTGGGAGGAGCCGGGAGCTGCTGACGTGGGGTCAGCTGCCTTGGCCACTCAGCTCTGGTTGGAAGTTGCCAGGCCAGAAGGCAGCCTGACACTGCCAAATCTTTGAACTTTTCAAGAAAGCAGATAATTTGGATTTTTGATGTGAAATCTGATTTTTAAAGCATTGGCAATGATGTAAAAAGAGAAAAGAAACAAAGAAGGCTGTGTGGGCAAACAGAGGCCATTTGTGGCCTGTGTCTGGGCTCGTGGGCTGTAGCTTTGCAGTCCACAGAGTGCCCAGCTGCTCCAGACCCCTTCCTGCCCCAAACTCTTCTTAGAAATGATTCCTGCTGCTGAGCTCTTGCTGTGCCTGGATGAGGTCATTAAACCTCCTCCCATCCCCCCAGTTCTCCTTCTGTGTAAAAGCCCTGTGGGATGTATTATCTCCACCGGGCAGGTGGGCCAGCAGAGACCCAGAGAAGTGGATTAACTTGTTCAGGGTCACATATACTCCTCCCAGCATGCCTCGGGCTGCAGACTGTGTGGGAACGTGCTGAGCCGTGGTCTGAGGAAGCAACACCGAGGCTGGGCCTCTGCCAACAGCCCTTCATGGGTGTTAGCAGATGTCCCCTCCCCTCTGAGGTCCTGCTGAGTGACTGCCCTGGAACAATCTTGAGGTTATGGGGTTGTGGGGACACCCCACCCCCACCCCCAGGTCAGCAGAGCCTCTGTCAACTTGTGATTTCTAGCAACGTGGAGAATTTCTCCAAATTGTGTGCTTCTGAGGGCTCGCTCGCCTAGCTCAGGTGCTGTGTGTCGTGTCTCTGCCCATCTGAGTCCAGGAGTCTTCAGTGTGCATACCTTCCCGCCAGCTCAGGCATCTGCTGGGTGGGTTCTGCCTGTGTGCACCACTGACTGGGCCGGTGTGCCAGAACCACGCAGGGGTGCGTGTGTTTGGTGCTTGGACCTTGGAAAGTCTTAGAGGTTTAAAAAGAATTGAGGTTTGATTCACTCGCAGAAGGCACACACATCTCAGATGTACAAGGGGATGGAATTTTATACTTACAATCATGTGACTACTACCAGGTCAGGGGTTCCCCATCCTCCTGCACCTGCTGTCTGCTGAGCTGGTTAAGGTTCTAGCCTCCATCAGAGTGGGGCTTCAGTTTTCCTTGAGTTTTGACCTTGATTCTGTAGACCAGGTGTTTATTGCATTAGTGCATTCAAGCAGCAGCCAGGGCAGGGAGAGATTCGGAAGGACTTCCAGCTGGATGTCAGGGGAGTCTGGGACTCACGCCCTCAGGGAAGCTGCAAGCTCAGGGAGGCAGCCGGCAGTAATTAAAGTGGCCATTGCTTATGCTGTCCAAAGAATCGATCTTATCTAACTGCTACCATCCCTGTTCAGCAGACTCACTGGTCCCCATTCTGTGGAAGGAGACTGTGGCAGTTTGAATGTAGTCGGCCCCTGTAAGCGCATAGGGAGTGGCACTATTAGGAGGTGTGGCCTTGTTGGATTAGGTGTGGCCTTATTAGAGGAAGCGTGTCACGGAAAGGGTGGGCTTTGAGGTCTTCTATGCTCAAGCTATGCCCAACGTGGTAGACAGACCACTTCCTGTTAACTTTGGGTCAAGATGTAGGACTCTCAGCTCCTTTCCAGCACCGTGTCTGTCTGCATGCCACCATATGGCATTGTGATGATAATGGACTAAACCTCTGAAAATGTAAGCCACCCCAATTAAATGTTTTTCCTTTATAAGAGCTGCTGTGGTTATGGTGTCTCTTCACAGCAACAGAAACCCTAATTAAGGTAGAGACTGAGACTCAACAAAGGCTCATGGAGTGGTCAGGATTTGAACCCAGGTCTACCATCTCCCAGATCCCTGCCTTCTCCCTCCGGTCTCTCCATTGTCCCTTCATATCAGTGGTGACCTCTTACTGGGGGCTGGGATCGATCTCACTCCTGGGGGCTGTCCTTGAAGCTCCCTTCTCTGTCCCTTTAGGGAATCCATCCCACTCACAGGCGAGTGTCACTGGTACCCTGGCACTCCCAACACAGGGGAACTAAGGTGACCTCTCCTGAATGTGTCCCTGGGACCCACCTGACCCACCCCTTAGCTGACGGCTGTATGATGGACTCTCAACGAACGCATGCCCACCCTGATATCCACTGACCTGACCCTCACCCTACTGGCTGAAGCCTGGTCAGTCTCAGGGATGTGGCCATGATAGTATTGTCTGTGCCACCCAGCATTTCAAAATGGTGGGCCCCCGGGTCTAAAGAGGGGACACAGACTTCCACAGGCTAGAAGGGGACATTGGCCACACTTTTCCATCCTAGAGACCCCAGTGCACCTGTTATCATGGCCTAGTTGAAAGCACTATGGTGCCATAGAGACTGGGGTTTTCAGGCACACAGGGAGTGTGAGTCCGGATCCCATCTCCGCTACATACCTACTGTATGGTCTCAGGCAAGCCATTTTGGCTTTTGTGGCCTCAGTTACTTTATCTATCAACTAAGAACAGAGTGAAGGCCTTAATAACCATGGCCAGGCCAGGTGTGATGACATTGTCCAATTGCTGCCATCCACCCACATCTCCAGAAGACTGTTGAAGGGCATTGCATCACCCCATTTTATGGAGGAGAAGGCTGAGGCTCAGGCAGATTCAGCGTCCTGCTCAGGATCTTCACTGGCGCCTGGCATCTCTCCCGATCTGACTCCACAGTCGAGAATGTTTAACCAGGTGGGTTATCCCACTGCTTAACAGTTGGCCTGGCCTGGGCCCTGTGCCATCAAAATAGATGCCCTCTGGAAAGAAACCAGCGGTGTGCTCTCCCAGCACCTCGGATTCGTTCCGCACTTGATGGTGTTAAATGGGATTAGTTCGGGAAATGAGATTACAGATGTCACACGTCTTGGGGAACCACAGAATACCCTGGAAGCCTTGGTTTTAGTTCCTCCTGTACAGTGGGGAAAGGAGAACTGACCAGGGAGTCAGGAGATCCGGGCTTGAGTCCTGGCTGTCACGCGCTCTCTGCCAGCACTTCCCAGAGTCTCTGGTGATTAGCTCCAAACCCGCTAAGCAGCTGGTGTCCATTAGCACCCGTCAGGCTATGCGCTAATTACAAACGGTTGAGCCTGGAGGCCTTCTGTGTGGCCGCTGTTCACTATGTCAGTCAAAGAAGGGATGCTGTCCTCTGAGCAGAACTTATTAGGGTCTTCATCGGGGGATCCTTGAGAGACCCCTATTGCCATTCGCTCAGAGAAAGAAGAGGTGGGATGGTCCTTAGACCCTCTCCTGACACTCCAGTCCTGCCTCCTGCCCCTTCCAGCCAGTTGATACAATTCTACCCTAACTGCAGGGGTTCGGGAGGCCCTAGAGTGTGGAAGGCTGATTGAAGCAAGGATTCCATCTATGTGGCTGTGAGGAAGTTGCCATTCATGCTGGGACAAGACTTCCTGGGGATGTGGCTGCTATGGGGTCACGTGAGCCCCTGTCAGCAACTCCACTGTAAGGAAGCTCAAGAAAGTCATGGATTCACCAAGTTGGACTTCGGTGGAACTGTTCCTCCGCCTGGCATTGACACTATCTTGATGTGGGGTGTCAAGCATTTGCCTCTCTCCTCCCCAGTCAAAGTTCACACAACAGCCTCCAAGAGACACACGTAGTGGGTACAGCTCAGTATGCAACGCAGGAGGTTTCCACGTGTCTGTGTAGAACAGCAGAAGTACCCCATTGTGAAGAAAGGCCGGCATGCCTGTCTCCCTCAGAAGACTTCCTGTTCCCTTCAGCCTTGGAATATTTTTTTTTTGATCTTGTCCCCAGGCAAACCCTGATATGTGTCTACCACAGTAGATCATTCTCTTTTCCTAGCTATCTAATGAAGGCGTGCAACGCGGCTGTGTCCCCCTTCCTTCCTGCAGGGTAGTGTTCGAGGGGACCCCCATTGTGTGTAGTCTTCCTATTGCAAAGTCTACAGCAAGGCTCCAAGACTGGTTGCTTTCCCACTCCTAAAGCGGCTGGGGGAGGGGCTAGCGAGATGGCTCAGACGAATGCTTGCCGTGCAGATTTGAGGACCTGTGTTCCATCCCCACATAAAAAGGTCAGGTGTGGTGGTGTACATCTCTAATCCCAGGATTGGGAAGGCTGAGACAGAGCACTGTCTGGGGCTGACTGGATAGCCAGCTTAAGCTGATCCCATGATCTCCAGGCTCTGCCTCAAAAACCAAGATGGCAGGCTCCAGAGGACATTTGTCTGAGGTGGACTTCTGGTCTCCACACGCATGCACACCTGACATAAATGTCATGGCCACTCCCTCCTCATACAAACATTAATGCTGCTGGGAACACCCCTGTGTGGTGCTTTGGGTGGTCACGTGTCCTTATTTCTCCTCGTGGCAAAGGGTCTGACTGTTTACCAGGTGAGTCTGTCCAGGGAGTTCTGTCTCTTGGGACTTTATGCTAGGGGCAAGAAAGATCATGTTGGTTCCTGTTTAAAAAATTTATATATTTTATGTGCATTAGTGTTCTGCCTGCATGTATGTGTGATGATTTTGGGTTCCCTGGAACTGGAATTATAGACAGTTGTGAGCTGCCATGTGGGTGCTGGGAGTTGAACCCAGGTCCTCTGGAAGAACAGCCAGTGGCTCTCAACTGCTGAGCCATCTCTCCAGCCCCTCCCTCCCCTTTTAAATTGCATTTTAGACAGGCTCTCAACATGGAGCCCAGATTGGCCTCAACTTCAATGTCCTCAGCCATCTGAGTATTGCTATCCCAGGTGTGTGTCAGCAGACCTGTCTAGAGCATGTGGCTTCTCGTGGCCTAAAGTGGACAAGGGAAGAGCCAATATGAGGAGAGGCTGACCATTGAGCATCACTGCCTGCGTGCTGATTGGTCCTAGTAGGCAGCAGAGAGAGAACAAGGTCCAATCAGCGAAGTCCTTAGAGGAACAGGTTTTGCCAGTATTGCTGAGAGGACATCCTGTCAGCCCGGTGCTCTCTAAGGGTGAGGGGGCTTTCCTTGGGGAGCAAGAGCTCCTGGTCGCAGAGTGGCCCTGCCTGGGGCAGTGGCTTTACCAACCGAGCTGTCTCCGGAGGCTCCTGGCTGTTGAATTCTGGCCAATTCTTCTGATGCACCTGTGACCTTGGCTCTTCATACTGGGGCTGGGATGATGCCCGGGAGTCACGCTGCTGAAGCAGCAGCCCTGTTCTACCAGGCCTCTTGGGGACCAAACTGTCAGGAAAGAGTCATGTCGCTTTATTTAAAATGAAGTGGATTCTAAACACCACTTAAAAACACATTAATAATGGTGTTGGTGTGTTATTCATCTCGGAAAAGTGACAGATGTTTTCCTCAGCAAATGGCTGAAGGGGGATTGTGAGGCAGGGAGCCTGGGGATTGATTAGCGCCTGTCAAGGGGCCCATTCCAGTTGCCTGGTCACCTCCCTTCTCTGCCTGCCCCCTTCTGCCCTGCCACCCTGCAGGGAGGGCTTCTCAAGGATTTGGGGGGCTGAGTGCTAGCCTGGGGTACTGTTCCCTTTATTTTGGGTACAGTCCTCTGACTTTCCTTTGGGGGTCACATCTGTTCCTTTTTTCAGCCCCATTCCAGTGGCAGGCTCAGGGTTGGCCTCTCCCAAAGGCTAACCAACCGCTCCAAGGTGAGCCAGTGTTTGCAGCTGGACCCAGATGTACCTGAGGCTGACTCTTCACATCCTGGCAATTCAAACCAAAAACCTCCTCCTTATTTTTTTTTCTCAGCTAGGCATGGTGGCGCATGCCTTTAATCCCAGCACTGGGGAGGTAAAAACAGGCGGATCTCCGTGAGTTCGAGGCCAGCCTGGTCTACAGAGTGAGTTCCAGGATAGCTGGGACTGTTACACAGAGAAACCCTGACTTGAAATCCATCCACCCCTGTCAGGTCAGTCCATGCAGACTGTTTGCCACTTGTCACCAGGAATTGCAAAGGGTACATAGTGTGGTCTTGACGTGGTAGGTCCTTTCTGAGAGCCTCAGTTTTTCCTCCTGGGCTCTTCCTGCTTGGCGGGAGGGGAGATGTAGAACTCACGCTTGGGGAGAGCCATGGGCATAGGCAGTGGCTCAGCAGCCTTCCCAGAAGCCCCAGGGCACAAGTTGTCCCTACATCCATGGCCACCCTGGTATGCAGGCAGGGACAGAGGGATGCTGCAATCAGGAACAAGGCACACTGCTCCGGCTCTTGTCTTTTATCTGCTCCCGTGTATCTTCTGGATTAAGTCTAGACAGAGGAAGTACTCAGTGAGGAGCTGGAGAGCAGCTCAGTTGACGGGGAGCTTGCCTGGCACCCACAAAGCCAGGGCTCAGATAACCAACTGCAGGCGCCAGTGTGGTTGTGCACGCCTATAATCCCAGAGCTTGGGAGGTGGAGGCAGGGGGATTAGAAGGTCAAGGTCATCCTTGGCAATTTAGCGAGTTACCAAGTTACCAAGGATACTTGAGACTCCGTACTAAAAAAACAACAGCAAAAATGAATGAAGGAATGAACGCACTTTGATGTCCCTCCTGTCCCCCAGCACTGAACTCGTGAACTAAGGTGGCGTTCTCCTGGGCGCACCCCCCCTGCCAGGCCTCCCTGCACTGAGTCAGAACTCTGCTAGTTCCTTCATTTGCTGTCTTCTTTTCGGCTCTACTGTGTGCCGGGGCTGCTCAGGGGCTGGTCATGATCAGGCAGGAGAGGTGGAGAGGTATCACCGTTGGGGTCAGTCAGAGCTAAAGGCTGTGCTGTGGAGAAAATCAGTCAGGGAAGTGTGTGTGTGGTGATGGTGGTGGACTTTTTCTTTTTTTGTGATTTGTTGGGGAGGGTTTTTCAGAAAAAAAAAAAAAAAGGACATTTAAGTTGAGACCCAAGAGGTGAGAGAGGGCATCCTGCACATCATTGAGAAGGACCAGACAGCAGATGCAGAGGCCCTGAGGTGGGGGTGAGCTCAGATACTCTGGAGTGGGACACAGATACCAGTGGTTGGGGAGGAGGGGTGAGGCTGGGAGGAGGGGTGAGCCTGGGGGAAGGGGTGAGCCTGGGGGAAGGAGCTGTTGGGAGAGGAGGGGAGCTGGCAGCTTACAGTATGGATTGCTCACTGGGTTTTACAGGAAGGAGAGGGATCCAGGGGGTTGGGCTCCAGGGGACAGAGGTTAAGGAGAGAGCCTAGAGGGGCCACGAGAGAGGCAGAAATATGTATTAGAAATCCAGAGTGGAACTGAGAGATGGTCCAGAGGTTAAGAACACTGGCTGCTCTTCCAGAGGTCCTGAGTTCAATTCCCAGCATCCACATGGTGACTCACAACCATCTGTAATGAGATCTGGTGCCCTCTTCTGGTGTGCAAGCATAGATGCAGGCAGAACACTATACATAAAAAAAAAAATAGATAAGTCTTATAAAAGAAAGGAAGAAGGAGGGCTGGAGAGATGGCTCAGCGGTTAAGAGCACTGACTGCTCTTCCAGAGGACCAGGGTTCAATTCCCAGCACCCACATGGCAGCTCACAACTGTCTGAAAATGCAGTTCCATGAGATCTGACACCTTCACACCAATGCACATAAAATAAAGTTAAATAAATCATTAAAAAATTAAAAAAAAAGAAAGGAAGAAGGAAAAGGAAATTCAGAGTGATCTGCTTGTTGCACTGCGGGGGCTGGGGCATGGGAAGCTATAGGTGAGCACTTTGCCTTGTAGAGCGGCAAAAAGGTAGGTAAATTCAGAGACAGGAGAGGGCCCTAGGTCAAAGGTCAGGGAGGAGGAGGCACAGCAGGCTGCCAAGGAGGGCCGGGAAACTGGACTAAGACTCAGGGGACTGCTCAGTCACCAGGACAGATGGCTCCCAGTGCCACTTCATCCCAGGGCAGGGCTTGGCTGTGCACCCAGGACCTTGACAAGAGCGGCAGACAGGGCCAGAAACCTCCAGAGGGAGACAGAAGCACTCTGGGTATCAGGGGTCAAGGGTCATGGGTCAGGACTTAGGGAGATCTCTAAAGTCAAGCTTCAGGGATCAAGGAACCAGAGAAGCAGTTACCCTTCCCCCTGCTACCAGGTAAGAAAGCTGCCATGGAATGAAGAGTGGAATGGGGTGGGGGCATGCGTGTGAGCATGTGTGTGCGTGCATGTGTGTGCGTGAGTGTGTAAGGCAGACAGGAGCTGAACCAGTCAACAGCTGACCGGAAGCTGCTGGGAGACTGTATTTCTTTATTTCCAAATGCCTTCTGGCCCTAGCAGGGCGGCCTTTGGGGGGCCTTTGATCTGACCACACCCCTCCTACATCCCTTCCTGTTGTCCCTTATCTAGGCCCCTCTGGCCTCTAATAGGGTCACTCTGTCCCCACTGTCTCTGATCTCAGCCAGGCTATGTGGGGCCCTGGGCTACCCCAGCAGGAAGCTGGGTCAGTGGACACATCCCCAGCAGAGCTAGGCTTCTCTGGCCTGTGAGGCCCTTTGTTTGGGTTGAACTCTACAATTTGATCAGGCCGCAGTGTGACAGGAAGTGATCGCTGGCACTCACCAGACAAAGGGCCTCTTGAGAGGTCAGGAAGTGACCATTGACCATTGGGCTTATCTGTCCGGTGACTCATGGACCATCCCGGAGTCAGAGCTGGAGCCTCGGCTTCTGGGATGCTCTGATTTCATGGATGTTGCTAGTACTGCAGAGGCCTCTTCATCCCACTGCAGGCTGGGTCCTCCATGAGCCATCCCACTCCATCTCCTACCCCACCCCTAGCAAGCCTTGTGCCTCCTTTTCCAAATAGGCTTCCCTTCTGAGCCCTTCTGCCATACTAGCAGAGGGAAGAGTGTGTGAGCAACCCTTCCCCTTCCTAACCCCAGGGGCCAGAGCTGACCACAGCTCTGGCGACGATACACTTAGGACACTTAAACATTTATGATGGCCTCTGGAGCATCTCAGAGAGGGGACCCATCACCTGGAGAGTTTCTTCACCCCTCCACATACAAAGGAATGGACCCTCAATGGCGGGATGCCCCAGTCTGTGCATGTGGAGAAGGAGGGACTTGCAACATTGCAGTGTGGGGTACAGAACCCCAGGGATGCCCAGTGGACCAGCTGCTGAATTTCCCTAGGTTTTACTTTTTTTTTTTTTTGAGACAGGGTTTCTCTGTGTAGCCCTGGCTGTCCTGGAGCTTGTTCTGTAGACCAGGCTGGTCTCCAACTCACAGAGCTCCGCTTGCCTCTGTCTC
>NC_022016.1:53913415-53915293 GCF_000317375.1 Microtus ochrogaster | reverse complement strand
TCATCCTTACACCATGACAGGAGGTTGAGCCTCAAGAGTCCACATGATGGGCGTGACCTGCCCAACCTCCTTCTGTTCTGTGATAGATGTCAACTTGACTGGATCTGGAATTTTCTTTCTGGTTTTTCAAGACAGGGTTTTTCTGTGTAGCCCTGGTTTTCCTGGAACTCACTCTGCAGTCCAGGCTGGCCTCAAAATTCAGAGAGATCCTCCTGTCTCTGCCTCTCAAGTTCTGGAATTAAAGGCATGAGCCACCATGCCCTGCCATGGGGGTGTGAATATCTTGATGATGCTTAATTAATTCGGGAAGACGCATCTTAATTCTGGGTGGGACCACTACCAGGGCAGGGGCCCCGACCTGTATAAAATGGAGGAAATGCCTTTCCTCTCTGCTTCTTGACTGAGGATACCATACGATCTCCACCACAATGGGCTGTAAGCTGGAACTGCGAGCTAAATAAAACATTTCTCCCTTAATTTGTTCCTGTCAATTCTGTTACTATAATTTTATTATAGTAACAGGGAAAGACATGAAGTCACCGCCCTTCTAGAGACTCCCCAGGGTCTCTGGCTCCCAGGAGAAGGCTTATCATGCTTCTCCCCGAAAAGACTCTTCCTTTTCTTAGAAGAAAACTACTAGTCTGAGCGTAAGGCTCATTTTCTCTCTTCAAGTTAGGCTCTTATGTAGATCAGGCTGACCTTAAATTCAATATATAACGGAGGATGAACTCTTGCTTCCTCCTCCTGAGTGCCGAGATGACACCTTAAAGGAGTAAGTCACAAAACAATCTCACACCAGTTTGGAATTATGATTAATAAAAGGGTTATTTATTTAAAGGGAAAAGTTTACACATCACCGTCCTAGACAACAGCCCTCTGTATGACCAGGAAAAGAGTCTGGTAGCAAGAGAGGGAGTGCCGGGTTACCGCTGCCCGGTTAACTCTACTTTTTCCAAGCCGAAGAGACCACGCCCAAGTGGGCTGGCATCTTAAAGTCTATTGGCTGAAGGAGAGGAAGGAGCTCCCGCAGCAACACCTCGCCCAGTTTGTTGGGTGCCGGGATTGGACAGAGGGCTGGGTGTGCTGTGTGTCCTGTCACTTTCTGTCACTGAGATAAACTACCAAAAGCAGCTGGAAAGGAGCGGGTTTATTTGGTTTGCTGGTCTCGGTCCATCACTGAAGGGAGCCAAGGATCTCAAGGCAGGAACCTGGAGGCAGGAACGGAAGCCCAGCCCATGGAGGAGCGCCGCTCACTGGCTTGCTCTCCACAGCTTGCTCCGCCAGCTTCTTTTGCTCCCCAGGATCACCTGGGGAGGTATAACACCGCCCACAGTGGGCTTGGTCCTCCTACATAGGTCAACACTCAAGAACATGCCCTATAGATTTGCCTGCGAGCCAATCTGATGGAGGCAATTTCTCAGTTGAGGTTCGCTCTTCCCGGGTGTGTCTAGGTTTGTGCCGAGCTGACGAAAACTATGACACTAGGTAGCACTCTTCCGACCGCCGCATCCCCAGCCCCCAGCTGCTCTTTTACTTATTTTTATTTTAAAAATGGAGGGAACAGATGTCTGATTTCACATTGACCATTTATCTACTTTTCACGTGTATTTCAGTGGCATTACGCACTTTCTCATTGTTGGGGGACAGTCACTGGCCTGCGCACCACAGCACATTTTTTCACAAACTCTTTATCTGTCCCCATTGAATACCCATCACCATCTCCCAGCTGTTGTCACCTCTGCTCTGCCTCTATGAGTGTGACAACTCTGGGCCCCCGTGACGAGCCGTGTTGTGTGAGTGTGACAACTCTGACCTCATGACAAGCTGTGTCGTGTGCTTATTTTGCTGAGTCTTTGAGGCTCATCTGTGTTGTCATAG
>NC_022016.1:53903694-53912920 GCF_000317375.1 Microtus ochrogaster | reverse complement strand
AAAACTTTATTTAAAATATTACTACAACATTTCCCCCTACACTTTCCTCCCTCCAACCCCTCCTGTGCCCTCTTGCTCCAACCTCTCCCATGCCCTGCCCCTCTTTCTCTCTCAGGTTCATGGCCCTTTCCCCTTTGATTATTATTGATATACTTATGTATATGCATAAGTTATACCGAGTCTGTTTACTGTTGCATGGATGTATATGATTTCAGGGCTGACTACATGGTATTGTATAAATAATCAGGGGCTCATCCTTGGGGAAAACTAATTCTCCCTCTCTCTGCAGTCCGTAATCACCCCTAGCTAGGGGCAGGGCCTTGTGAGATTTCTCTTTCTATGTTAGCAATGTCTGCTGGGGTTGACACTGTTCAGGCCTTACTTAGGGAGTCATGTTGGTGAGCTATCATGGGTATAGCTTTCCTGTTGTTTCTAGGAGACATGATCTCATAGTGGACTTCCTGGTCCTCTGGTCCCAGTCTCTCCGCCCACCTTCCGACATGTTCTCTGAGTCTTAGGTGTAGACATGGCTCTGTAGATGTAGCTGCTGGGGCTGGGCACAAGTCTGTTGTTCTGTGTCCTTTGTTCGATTTGTTTCTGTCATGGTTTCCATTTGCTTCAAAGAAAAGCTGCTCTGACGAGGGGTGAGAGCTACAGTTGCCAGGAAGAGGTGGAGACAAGACCACTCGCTGAACCTGGGGCTCACTGATCGGCCAGAACAGCTGGGCAGCAGGCCCCTGAGGTCTCCTCAGCCTCATTCCTCAGTGCCAGGGTTATAAGAACCGGTATGCTGGGCTTTTATCTCGGCTGCCAGGGATCCAAGCACTTACCAACTGAGTCACCACCCCATCTTTATTTTTTATGGTCAAGTAACCACCCTATGCACGTCTGTCCCCATCCTGACAGTCTGTCTGTCCCTCAATGTAGACTGGGTGACTCCCACACCTAGAGCGATTGTAAATCTGGGGCTTGAACAAAACCAGCCATGTCCCTGTTTCTGCTTCCCTCAAGGGTGTCCTGGGAAGGGACTTGCCAGTAATTTCTGTGTTCGTCCTTCTGAGGCTCACCACAGTTTCCACAGGCTGCCGTGCCAGCTCACAGTGTGCCAGCCACATACAAGTCACCGATTGCTCCTGTCTCCTCTTTCTCCTTCTCTTTTCTCTGTTCCTTAAACAAAACAAAACAAAACAAAACAAAACCAACCCAAAAACCACAATAGCTCTCCTAATGGTGGAATGTAGCGTCTTGTTCTGGTTATGTTTATGATTCCTAGTGATGAATGATGGTGTGTGTTTTCTTGAGAGCATATGGATCTTTTTATTGTTTTGAAAAATTATTTATTTGCATATAATTTATTTATGTACATTGGTGTTTTTACCTGCATGTATATCTGTGTGAGGGTGTTGAATCTCCTGGAATGGCAGTTACAGACAGTTGTGAACTGCTATGTGGTTGCTGGGAATTGAACCCTGGTCCTCTGGAAGAGCAGCCAGTGCTCTTAATCCCTGAACCATCTTTCCAGATCTTTTTATTCTTTTAAAATTAACATCTGTCCTCCCCTGCTAGCATCTCCACCAAAAGTACCACTTCCTCCTCCACCTCCTCCTCCACCTCCACCACCTTCATCACCTCCATCACAATCACCACTATCAATCACCTGGATTTGCTGCACATGGTGGCATACATTTGTAATTCCAGGACTTAGGGAGATTTCGAGTTTGGGACTAACCTGGGCTATACAGAAGGATCCCATCTCAGGCCCCTCTAGGAATGGACTGAAGTGGACCCTCTGGGCATGCCATGTAAAAGACTATATGGCACAGGTTGGAGAGCCAGAGCCACTGGTCTGGGCATTGTGCCAGGTTCTTTCCGGCGTCATTTGACTGAAGACACTATTTTACACACATGGACAATGAAAACGGAAGCTCCGAGAGGGAGAGCCACTTGCTCAGAGTCACACAGTTTGGCTTCTAACTACCTCGCCTTCCCAATCATAGCCTTCCCTTGGGATTTATCAGGTGCCTGGGTGAGGTTCCCTATGTGGCCATCAGGCGGAGCACTTGACCTAAGAACTGAGCTGAGCTTAGCCGGCAAGCACATACATGAGGTTATTTCAATCAAGGTCCTGTTTCACAGAGGTGGGGACCGAGGCACACAGTACATAGCTGGTGAGTGGTGGGGTTGAGGTGTTGTGCGTGTGTGTGTGTGTGTGTGTGTGTGCATGTGTGTGTGTGTATGTGTGTGTGTGTAAGCAGGGTTTTGGGGTTTTGTGAGGCACATGGTACATATCTGGTAAATGGTAGGGTTGAGGTGTGTGTGTATGTGCGTGTGTGTGCGTGCATGTGTGTGTGCGTGTGTGTGAATGTGTGTGAATGTGTGTGTGTATTTAAGTAAGGTTTTGGAGTTCTGTGTAGCCCTGGCTAGCCTCAAATTCAGCTGTAGTGGAAGATAATCTTGAACTTCTGATCCTCCTGCCTCTAACTTCTGATGCTGGGGTTGTGTACCCCCATGCCTTGCTAGTCTAGACTCTTCATTCTCCTGAAGGGAGGTGCAGGCAGCAGAAGCAGGGGCAAGGGCTGTGGCAGACAACTGGAAACCTGGTCCCATATTACCTTGATTACAGAGAAAGTACCAGCCTGCCTCTTGCCCATAGTAGGCCAACTGTTGGAACACCAGGGCAGGCAGCTTTGACTCTAAGGAACCTGCGGTGGTTGCCAGGTAGAGTGTGGCATGTAATCAGTGCTCTGTAGCTAGGAAAGCTAGTAGAGGCCATGGGGATACCCCTACTCCACCCCTAGATAGAGACTCTCATTGTGAGGGGGCCCTGTGAGGGGCATGAGGATATAGGGACCCCTGTGAGGGGTGTGGGGATGCAGGGGCCCTGTGAGGGGTGTGGGGATGCAGGGGACCCTGTGAGGGGTGTAGGGATGGAGGGGCCCTGTGAGGGGTGTAGGGATGGAGGGGCCCTGTGAGGGGTGTGGGGATGCAGGGGCCCTGTGAGGGATGTGGGGATGCAGGGGACCCTGTGAGGGGTGTGGGGATGCAGGGGCCCTGTTAGGGGTGTGAGGATGCAAGGGACCCTGTGAGGGGTGGAGGGATGGAGGGGCCCTGTGAGGGGTGTGGGGATGGAGGGGGCCCTGTGAGGGGCATAGGGGTTAGGGGCTCTGTGAGGGTTATGAGGTGGAGCCCCCCACCCCACCATGCTCCTTCCTGCTGTTATCCTTGGAGTTGGGCTCCGAGGTTCATCTCAGGGCCTGAGATGGGCGGGGTTGGGTACACAAACACCAGGCACACAGGAGGCTGGGGAACAAGACTTTCCCTTAGCAGTTTCTACAGGGCTTCCAAAAATAAGAGGGTGCATTCCTGCCTCCTGCTGCAGCTGCTAATTTATGCTAATTAGATGCATGCAAACCCCAAGTCCCCAGAGGTACCTGGGCCTAGGGAGGATGGAGCTGGGGAAAGAGGATGAAGTGGTCCTGTGTTTCTGAGGTGGCTCTCTCCGCCTTTAGCTGGGCCCCAGGGCAGGCTGCTTCCCATGAACCTTTGCCATGTGGGGCCAGGGGGGTACTCTTTCCTGGTCCCTGGATACTGAGGAAAACTGGGGGGAAACTGAGGAAACTTGCTATCATGTCTGGTAGGAAAGAGCAAGGTGACTCACTAGAGACCAGGTCCTAGCCAGGTCATGGACCTGAGTTAGTTCACGGACCCCCTTTCCACGGCAGGGGTCATTGTGGCTACCTCAGGGGCACAGAAAGGAAAGAGATACACTTGGGGCAGCTTCCCTGTGTGGTAGCTGGGGCTCCTGTGATGACCACATAGTGGCCCTGAAGCTCATCTGGAGCCTGGACTAAACCTCCTTCCAAGCTGATGAGATTCTCCAGGCCTTTCTTTCCCTCTGTTCCTGGCCGGCTCTTCCCCTGCTAGCCAGGGGCCCATGATAGCTTTTCTGCTGTGAGCGAGATGTGTGGTGTGTGTGTGTGTGTGTGTGTGTGTGTGTGTGTGTTTTGCATATGTATGTGGATGGTGTGTAGAGTTTGTGTGTTGTGTGTGTCTATATATCATGAGTGTATGTGTTCTTGGCACTCTGTCTGCACAGTAGGTGATGACACCCTGGTTCCTGCTTCCTCAATTTGTCTGGGTGGGCTCAGCTACCAGAAGGGTCTTCTCTCTGCCTCTCCCCCTGGCCCATTCTGCATGTGTATCGTCCTGGGGCTCAAGCCCCATTTAGCTCAGGTTACTCCTTGATCGGTCTCAGCTGCCTGTACTCATTCATTCAGGAACTGCCTGGTTTACCTCTCTCTCTCTCTCTCTCTCTCTCTCTCTCTCTCTCTCTCTCTCTCTCTCTGTCCCTGGAGCACCGTTTGTTCCCTCATCCCCTAGAGCACTCTCCCTTCCTCAGCCCCTGGAGCACTCTCTTCCTCACCCCAACCCCGGAGCACTTTCCCTCCCTCACTTCCTGGAGCACCATTCCCCCCTCCTTCCTGGAACACTCTCCCTCCCTCACCCCACCCTGGAGCACTTTTCCTCCCTAATCCCCTGGAGCACTCTCCCTCACCCCATCCTGGAGCACTTTTCCTCCCTAATCCCCTAGAGCACTCCCTCATATCCCCTGGTACACTCTCCCTCCATCATGCTCTGGAGCACTCTCCCTCCCTCCCTCACTTTGTGGAGCACTGTTCCTTCATCCCCTGGAGTATTCCCCCTCCCTCATCCCCTGAGCACCCCTTCAGTCTTCTCTGCCTTGCCCAGTCAGAGGCCATTCATGTGGCCCCTGGGGTGGAAAGGCCCGGTGTTTGGCCTAACAGCTGCCCTATGATTGTGTCCTTGCACAGGAAGTGACCTCTGAGCCCCCTCCCGCGGCAGCCATATTAGGAGGAGCTCAGGAAGGCTGAGGGAACGGGGACACCCTTCAAGACTGTGCTAGTAGCTCTCACAGCATTGCCGAACTAAAACCTAAGGCCTGCGGCTTGGTAAGCTTCCTCTTCTTGCCTGTTACAACATCTGGCTGCGCGAGGAATCTCAGAGACAGGGGCGTGGCTCCCTTGGGCTTCTGTTCCCATCAGAGATGGCTTTGAGACTGGATCCCACACTCAGGAAGAATTAATTTAAAATTTCCATGGAGCACTGATGTCCGCTCTGGTCTCTGAGTTATTTTAGGACACCCTGGCTAGGGCACTGTGCCCTCCGCTAAATAAACCAACCCCCAACCACAACAAGTACTCTTAGACCCCCTCCTCTTATGGCCTCTGTTGCTGGCAGGGGTCTGTATTCCCTGGCCTCATGGGTGGAGCACAGGTGGCCCAATGACTCACCGCACTGTGGTCTCTGGGCTGAGCAGGACGTTTGGAGTCACCCTGGCAAGGCCCCAGAGCAGTGCTCAGCAGGACCCGTGACACAACCTGAGACCGGGAAGAGAACCACTTTCCTGTCAGCCGCTCACACATACACAGCTCATGTGACCTGGCAAAACAAGTCTGAATTTTCCACTGAGCCATGCACAGTCCCTGTAGGGTCAGGTTGTGGGGCTGGCAGCAGGGCAGGGGCCAGGTTCCTGAGCACTCTCCCCGTACTCTACCACCCCCACTCCCCACTGCCCCACCACCCCCAACCCAGGCTCATCACTGCCCATGGCCTTGGTCTTCCTGTCTCCCGGGGGAGTCAGAGAGGCCTCTTCAGTGGACTTGATCTAAGAGTGAAACTCTCTCCTGATAAGGCTTTCTCAGAGTATAGGTGTGTGTGTGTGTGTGTGTGTGTGTGTATGAGAGACACAAAAACAAAGAGAGAGTGACTCTAATGATACAAGGCTAAAACACACACCCCAACACACACACACACACACACACACACACACACACACACACACACACACACACCAGCAGCAAGAGGTAGGCTACATCAGGAAGACACAGGCATACAAATTCTGCTCGCACAGGTTATGGCTACCACCCCCATGGGCTGCTGTTTTTTTTTTTTTTGGCTTTATCCCTTTTGAGGTGCAACCAGTAGCAACTCAACTTACAAACTTAAGCATGGGAGGGCTCTGTGCTCATGTTCTGGGGGTGACAGTATGACATATCCAAGCACATACGTGCTTGCGTGGGTATGATGATGACCATACCACTGTGGGTCTCACGGAAGCAGGAAGGGCCATGTCTGAGCTGAGCTGGGAGGGAGCTCATTCTTGCTCTCTCTGCTTTAGGATCCCCAGAGTTAGACAGGAGGACCGTCAACTCTAAGGGTCTTAGGACCTCCAGTTCAGGGTCTCTCCTGGCTCCTTGTGGCCTTCTCTGGCATCCCTGGAAACCCTGCTCTCGTAGGATAGGAACCTTGGTGGCTGGTTATGTTAGCATCCAGATCTCGGCTGTGGCAAAGCAGGCTCTTTATTTTCTGTTTCTTTTTGGGGTTGGCGCTTCAGTTTGAACTCAGGATCTCATGACTGCTAAGCAAATGCTTCGCCACCGAGCTATATCCTAGACTTATTTATACATGCTTTTTTTTTTTTTTTTTTTTTTTTTTTTTTTTTTTTTTTTTGTCTGAGACAGCGTTTCACGGTTATAGCTCTGGCTGTCCTGGAACTCTCTCTGTAGACCAGGCTGGTCTTGAACATACAGAGATCCACCTGCCTCTGCCTCCCAAGTGCTAAGATTAAAGACATGTGTCACCATGCCCGGCCTAGACTATTTTTTTTAAACATTTAATATTTATTTATTTATTTTATTTATTATGTATACAATATTCTGTCTGTGTGTATGTCTGCAGGCCAGAAGAGGGCATCAGACCCCATGATAGATGGTTGTGAGCTACCATGTGGTTGCTGGGAATTGAACTCAGGACTTTTGGAAGAGCAGGCAATGCTCTTAACCTCTGAGCCATCTCTCCAGCCCCCTAGACTATTTTTTTGATATTATTTTATTTATTATTGTGCATCTCTCTCTCTCTCTCTCTCTGAACTTTTAGGGCTCAGTTATCCCCTACCATGGTCTGGACTTCAAGCCCAGGCCACCATGTCAGCGCAGCAAGTGTTTTTACCCACCAGGCCACACCCGCCCCCAGCTCCTGTTAATTCTGAGACAGGGTCTCAGTAAGCTGCCCAGTCTGTTTCTGGATTTGTGATGCTCATGCCTCAGTTTCTGGAGTTGCTGGGGTCACAGGTCTGTGGCACCTGGCTTGGCTAGGGAGGGCCTCTGCCTCGTTAGTGTATTGTTCTCTGCCACTCTTGCCTAGATGCCTGATTTGCTGGAGGGCCCAGGGCCAGGTAGGGAGAAAGGAGAAACTGGAAATCTGGGAGGAAGCAGTACTGGTGGGGATTCCATCTACCTTTGTGATAAAGCATGGATGCAGCAGGGCGTGCATGCCTTTGACCCATGCACCGAGGCCGGAGCATCAGGAGTTAGGGTCATTCTCTGATGTACAGGCCAGCTGGAGCAACAATAGTGAGGCCCTGTCACAAACAAAACAAAACAAACAACATAAAGCATGTGCGAAGCCTGTCTGAGTCAGGACAAGCCCACCCCCACCTCCCTACACCCTAGCCCTGGAGAAAGCCACTAATTCTAGACCTTTGGGCTGGGCATGGTGACATATGCCTTTAATCCCAGCATTCATGAGGCAGAGGCAAGTGGATCTCTGTGAGTTCGAAGCCAGCCTGGTCTACATAGTTACTTCCAGAACAGCTAGGGTTATATAGAGAGACCCTGTCTCAAAATGACAACAACAACAAAACCTAAAAAAAAACTCTAAAAACCAAAAACCCAAAACCAGAAAAAGTGAATGAATGAATAAAGGAATAAAAAAAAAGAAGACCTTTGGATTAAGTTTATTGTCTACTTTGGTCAGGTGTGGATAGAGACCCAGAGAGGAGAGGAGAGGAGGCCTGCTCGTGGGGATGCTCTGAGTATGGGCAGACTGGCACCCAGTTGTGGCTTCCATGGAGTGCTGCTGTGCAGAGTTCTGGGGTGTGGACAGCAAGATGAGGAACTGATAACCAGAGATGATGAGGTCCTGCCTGCAGCCACACATCCATCTTGCTGACTGGGGTGCTTTGGATGGAGAGGAACCTTCTTCCTGACGGCTTCCTCCCTCTCTCACAGCCTCAGACTTCCAAGAGAGCAGCGGGCAAACAAGGTGGAAAATTTCTCTTGGTCCTTTAGGAGTGAATCACCCTCGCAATGCTCCAGGCACGTACTGGGAACTTAAGTGTCTGCTGTTTGCCAACAAAGGCATTACCTCCTACAAGAACACCGTATCAGGAACCAGCCCCTCTGTGCCCATTCTCAATCTCGACCCAGGTCCATCTCCTTAGCCCCCCGCAGTCTGGAGCTATCCTCCAGGCCCCTTCTCTTTACACTCTGGACCTCATCGGTTCCCCAAGACATGGTCCTTGCAGTGGGTGCAGGACCTTCAGCTGGGTCTGCTTAGCAAGTGATGTTTTCTCACGGGTCCTCCCAGGGTGTTTGCGGCTTGGATCTGCCCTCATGCTGACGATATTTACTTGTGCCCTTTTGGTCAAGGCTGCAGGCTTCCACACTGTCCCCAGACCTCTCTGAAATGTTGATGAACTCTTGGAGATAGTGGCAGGTTCTCCCTCTAAACCTTCAGCACTGATCAGTCGCTTCTGGATTTATTCAGGGCCCGGTCACTCCCAAGGACCTGGAGGGGGCTTCATGCTGGCTTCTGGCCCCCAGGGTGTCTTCATGTTCTCTATCTACTTCCTCATTTTCTAGCCCAGGAGGCTGGTCTGTCTTCACCTCATTTTCCCTAGCCAGTCCGATCCAGCCTTACTCCAACGTGTGGGCTGATTTGATTTCCAAATGAGGCCCAGCACCGAGTCCACAGGTGCATGCTGGGTATGAGTTAGAAGAGTTGACTTATGAAGTGCAACAGTAAAGGAAAATGAAAGGAAAAAAAAAAGACAAAAACGGAAGTTTCATAAATGTGCTTGATAGGTTCTTTCTGTTTGAAAATAAACTAGACACTCAGAGTGGTGGTGGCAGCGCCCTCTGTGGTTTCTGTCTCCTCCCCCAACCTATAAGGCACTGCCTGTGCCTGACCCTGAGGCTCTGACACTTTGGCCACACAGCCCAGAAAGCATAGGCTGGGGACCCATGGGGCAAACAGCGGAGTCACTGTTAGGTCTCAGGAGCTGAGACTCATCCTAGGCCTCTGGAAGGAGGGAGCTTAGATGCTGGTAGGAGCCACCCTCCTCCTTGAGTGGAGTGGATAGGGA
>NC_022016.1:53902721-53903389 GCF_000317375.1 Microtus ochrogaster | reverse complement strand
CAATTTTGACTTTATGTGCACTTGCTCTGGCTAAGTCAGGTCCACAGGATCAAAATTTTTGTTATAGTTCTTTGATGCAGGGTTTCACTAGGTAGCCCTAGCTGGCCTGAAACATTCTATCCAGACTAGGTTTGCCTTGAACTTTTGGTGAGCCTGATTGCGCCTCTGAGTACTGAGATTACACGCATGCACCACCACATCTGACACGCAATCAAAATTCTTTAGAGTTTGGGTGCATGCATGCGATGGGAACCTCCATCATGAACCTGGAGGAAGAAGAAGCAGAACGCGGAGGAGCACTGTTTCCTGGCTTGCTCCTTGTGGGTTGCTCAGTCTGATTCCTCATAGCACTCAGGGTCACCGGGCCAGGGGTGACACTAGCCACAGGGATCAGGGCCTTCTGTATCCCCAGGCCATTCTGGCAGGAGCATTTTCTTAGTTGAGGTTCCCTCTTCCAAAGTGAGACTCTGGCTTCTGTTAAGTTCACGTAAAACTAGTCAGTACAGAGCCCTACCACTGGACTCACAGCACCAGACTTTTTATTCTTTTTTTGAGATAGGGTCTAAGTTGCCCAGGCTGAGCTTGAATTCACTCTATAGCCCGGCTAGTCTGCTGCTCCAGCTTCCTGAGGGCCTGTATCACCAAGTCTACTCTTTTTTTTTTTTTTT
>NC_022016.1:53895222-53902581 GCF_000317375.1 Microtus ochrogaster | reverse complement strand
CTCTGCCTCTGCCTCTGCCTCTGCCTCTGCCTCTGCCTCTGCCTCCTGAGTGCTGGGATTAAAGGCATGCACCACCACCACCCGGCTTCAGCTCTACTCTTAATGTGGTTAAACCAAGCAATATATAAATCTGCTGAGCAAAGTCCTATGTATTAAGTACGCTACCATACATGATCATGGTGTCAACATGAGCGTCCTTGTCTGTTCCTAGAAATCTCTAGAAAGGAACAGAAGAATCCACTCAAGAATGTTGTCCCAGGGAAGGACACCATCATCAAGTGGTTCCTTACCTCTGAGTTTGTATTTCTGTCTGGTACCGCGTGAATCTGTAATTGATTCAGAAGTCCATGTGGACTGAAGAGCTGAGGTGTAACTGTGTGTGGGAGGTGGGCCTCCAGATGTCACCGGGGGCTTGTGGGAAGGCAGTGAGGCTGAGAAAAACTGCACACACACAGGCCTTAGAACACCTCAGAACACAGGCCTCAGCAGCGTGAAGCGGTCAATGGTGTAGTGGGGATGACTGGGAGCCTATACCTGAACCCCTGTTCTCACGTGTCCTCTGTAACACTGTCTGCCACTGTGACACAGGGACAACAGCCATCTCATGGGGGAATGGGAGATGGAAGTGTGAAAGGCCCGCGTCCCAGGTACTCTTTGATATGGTTCCTCTCCATCCCTGGACAACATGGCTCTCTCTGTATGGAGACACTGTGTCCAGCAGGGCCAGTGCCCCCTTTCTGGGCAAAGTGCCAGGCCATAGCTGCCATAAAACAGCTAGGGTGGGTGGAAAATGACGGCCTCAGATAGGCTGTCTGGGAAATGGCGTGCCTCTCCAACCACAACCGCCCCCGCATTTCCCTCCAGCACGAGGAGGCTTGGGGGCTATGAGACCAATGACATTTTAGGCCTGTACCCCAGGTCCTCTTGGACGTGATGCCCTGGGGCTGGAGACCGTGCCTCGGGAGAGGCTCTGTGCCGGTGAGAGAGTCACCAGGAAGCTGAAACACTTGCTCCGAATGAGGCCTGCAAGCCGTAGGGAGCCACTGAGCCAGATGGGGCTTGTTCAGAACCAGCTTGCAGGAGCACAACTGACCTAGGGGAAGGTGGCAGCTTGGGGGAGGCCTGGGTCCTCGCAGGCCACCTGCCCAGCTCCAAGTTCCCCAGTGTTATCTTGGCCCTCACAGTAATTCCGTAAGTAGGATGGGGCTGCTGTCACCTCCTTCTTACCACTGAGAGAAAACAGGGCCCCAGGGAGGTGGTGACACCAGGCTTTGTCATCCAGCTTGCCCCAGTAGAGTCAGGATGGGAAGCCAGGCTGTGCCCTCCCCACGATCTGCACCTGATTCTTCTCCAGGGAGATATTTTTAGCTGGCTGGTGTCATTTCAATTACACCTTTTACTATGTGGGGGCCTTGTACCTGTCTTGGGAGCCATTACTAAAGCTGAGACTCTGGTCCCCACCTGTCCCTGCAGGGTTTCTGTTGGGTCCTGGGGGCTGCCACCTGGGCCCTGCTAAGGTTCTGTTTGACCTCGGTGAGTGGGACCGGGACCTTTGGACAGCCTGTAGGCAGAACCTTGTGTGGGTCACTGCTGTGTATCTAGATTCCAGCCCTGGGCACATAGTAGGTCCTCATAAAGACTCAGTGAGCACCCAGTCACCCAGTGATGACAGCACAGGTCAGAAGAGCACATTCGCGATGCCATCCTGGGTAAGGGCGAGATCAAGGACCAAGTTCCCTCAGCAATGAGGTTGGTCCATATCCAGCTAGGATCTTGATAGATGCCTGTGGATGGGGCTGAGTTGATCTGGGGTTGGCGTAGCCCTTAAGTGGGACACAGTGGTCTATTTGTCAAAAACTACTAATTGATCACATGTATTGTTGTGATGTGGTGGCCCACCTACTTGCTCCCTAGACCCAGAAGTTCCTGGCCAGGGTCTCATAATAGATCCCAACCCCTCAGCTCCCTGGGCCTAGCTCCTTCCTTGTCTAGACAGCTGTATGTGGTGGCCAGGAGGCGGCCCAGCATGTGGTCTTCTCTCCATTAACCCTCCCCACCTTGTTGCATATTGGGGTACAGGGACAGTTGATGTGGCTGGATCCTGACAGCGGCACATGAGAAGGACTCAGAAGCCATAGGGCTTGGGTGAATGGAGAGAAAGTTGGAGGTAAAGGCAGAAGAAGCTGAGTCCGCCATCTCAGACTGGCCAGCAATAAAAGCAAGAGGCGTCCATCCCTAGAGGGGTCAGTTTGAGATGTATCAAGTGCTCCGTGGTTGCAGGGCTATGCATATATGTGTGTGTATGCACGCACACACACGTATACACACACACGTATACACACACACGTATACACACACACACACACACACACACGAGCATGTGTCCTGCAGGGAGTAAGAGCCCAGCAATGGCCTAGCAGGGGCTAGCTATAACTGAGTACCCAGACTAGAGCTGGCTTCCTCAAAGCCTGGACCTGCAACCTGCCCAGAGGCTGCGCCTGGCCCTGCGAGAGGGAGGCCTAGCCACAATAGGGCTCTTCAGCCCATGGCTTACTGGCTGGAGCCAGCTTTTTCATCACCTGACGAGATTTATTGGCGTCTCCAGAGAGCTGCTGGCCAGAGGCCTGGCAGGCAGCAGGGCCTCCTGGCTGTTTACCCAGAGCCAGGAAATCAGAGAGCAGCATCAGCCCTGTCCTGCTGGAGGGCAGCCAGCTGTTGAGCACAGATGTGCAGAGGGATGGGCCCCACTAAGCAGGAGAACCTCAGAGAATATAGACTTGGGGGTGCTTGGAGCCTCCCTGACATTACAGATGGGGAAATAGAGGCTGGAGCGGGGAAGTGAAAATCCCAAAGTCACACATCAGTTCTGGAGTCTAGTAAAGACCAGAAGCCAGGCTTGGGAGCAGTGAATTCCTACTGAGGACACGGCCTCATGGATGGACATCTTTGTAGGCTGTCTCCCCGGGAGCAGTGACCTCGCGAATGACTTTTCTCATGGCTCAGACAAAATCAAACACCTGACAAAGAAACTTAAGGAAAGAAGGGTTCCTCTGGGCTCATGGCTTGGGAGTGTGGTCCATCACGACAGGGAAGATGTGGAGGCAGGCCTATGAGATGTCTGGTCATGTTGCATCTGACAACAGGGAGCAGAGAGGGCTGAAGGCTCGATGCTCAGCTTCCTTCCTCTATGTTTGGTCAAGGATCCCAGTGCACACTTTGCCTTTATTAGCCTAACCAACCTAGCTAATCCCTCACACACATGCCAGAGCCTTATCCCCGAGAAGATTCTAGATTCTGTTAAGCTAACTAAACTAACCATATACCCTGTGTATCTTCTTTATGGTTCTGACGTGAGCAGCTAAAGCGGGCCTTGGTGCATGTGTGGCCGCCAGAGGACTACTAGCTGGAGTCAGTTCTCTCCTTCCAGCATATGGGTCCCTGGGATTGAACCTAGGTCGTCAGGTTTGGCAGCAAGCGCCTTTACCCACTGAGCCATCTCGTTGGTACTAAAACAAGCTGTTTGTTGAACTTACACAGGAAGTCAGAATACCTGGACAGTTTTCTCTTCTTCTTAGTATAAAATGTCCAGGGGAAGCTGTCCAGGCCTGAGACAGAGTATTGGGTGTCACCAGGGACCTGGGCTGTCTCATCCCTCCAGAGATAATAGCTTTGGTTCTTACGTTTCTAAAAGGGCTGCCGCTCCTCCAAACATGGCAGCTGCCTTTCTGGGAAGAAGGGCGGTCAGACAGTGGTCAGAGGGCCTGTGCTCATGGAAGCCAGGCTTTTTAGACAAGAAAACTGCAGGCTTCCTAGAAGTACCCGAGTAGCAGGCTGTTTAAAGCATAAATAGCCCTCTGCCTTGCTTTTTTATTTTTAGCTTCTCTCAGGGGCAGGACCTATTATTTTTGTTTGGTGGCCGTTGTTGTTTTATTTGGTTAAATAAAAATCCCCTTTGTGAGGGAAATGCCCTGTGAGGTAATTCTTACAGTTCTTACTAGACTGTGAGCTACAGGTGTTGCCTCAGTCACTTCCTAGGAGGGTGGGGTAACAGCATGTGTGTGTGTGTGTGTGTGTGTGTGTGTGTGTGTGTGTGTGTGTGTGGTGGGATGCGCTGTGACAATCTCACTGCCTAGGTCAGAGCTTTATCTCCAGGTCTGGGGCTCGGCTCTGCTCCGCTCCGCTCCCCTCCCATAGCACTGGCCACCACACGCCTATGTTGGGTCTTGAGTGATCAGCGTCAATCTTCAACCAAGGCTTCAAGCTGGGCTGTTTAGATTATTTACCACAGAGTCCCTGCCAACCGTGGGATGTCGGCCCTGAGGCCTCCTGTCTGCAGGGCCCATGGAGGTCTCAACACAGGAGTGCGTGTTTAACGCTGCCTCCTGGGCAGCCGTGGCCTCTGCACTGCCTGGTGACGAGCCTGGAGGATGGAAGGCTCAACACTTCAGAGCAGGGTCCTCTGAAAGCCTGGAACTCACTGGAGACTGGGATCTTCCTGGCCTGGATCTGAGGCTGTTTCCCAGGCAACTCTCAGAGCAATGCGTCTTCAGCAAAATAGAGGCGCAGGCAAGCCTGGGCCAAAACACTGGGCGGGGCTGAGAGGGACAGGGAGCTCTCTGGCTTCTCATATTTCCTGTGACTCTACCCTTGGGCCTATAGGTCTCAGTTCCAAGCCCCAAAGGCAGAGGAGGATGAGGTCACAGGCAGAAGGCCCCAGAGAGGCCACCCTAGGGTTAGAAGAGGCCCTAGGAGCCTCGCTAAGCTGCCCCACGCACGGCGCCCACATGGTCCTGAGAAGGACCCACCTCCTAGAAGGGTTCTGCCACCAGGTTGTTGTGTGTCCTCCTTCAGGTCGAGGTCAGCTAGGAGCACACCGGTACCCCTCTTGCCTTCCTTTTCCAGCTGGGCCTGGGGGTGACTTTCATGGGAGGGCTCTATCAAGGACAGAACAGGTGGCAGCAACAATAGTGATCAGAAGGTCCCACGTGGAGACGACAGCAGCCGCATCTGGGATGGCCGAAAGGACACAGACTCCCACACTCATTGTTGAAATGCGAAAGCTGGCGGAGCTGTGAGGGCTATTTTTACCTCCCAGCGTGTGGGTGGAGAGGGATGTTCTGAGCCTGCTCTGGCCGCGTGGAGAAAGTGGCAGGCACTGAGTAGAGCGCCCTCGGTGCAGGCTTCTGGAGCAGGCTGTGGCAGGTGACAGAACTGGAGCCCTGCCAGGAACTCAGTCTCCTCAGGAGAAACGATGAGCTAGGATCTCAGAAGTCTCACCAGGTAGCAAGTCTGCAGAGACACTTTTATATTACTGAGTTATTCGTTTTTCAGCAGTGGGGTTGGAACCCAGGGCCTCACATGCTACCCAAACACTCTACCACTGAGCTGAGAGGCCCCAGGTCTGTCTTTTTGAGACAATGGCTCCCTAAGTTGCCCAGGCTAGCCCTGAACTCACTGTGTAGCCCAGATGGATCACAAACCTTTGTTTCTCCTTTCTCAGCCTCCTGGGCAGCTGGGATTGTAGATCTGCTCTGCCAAACCTGATACAAGAACGGTTTTGTGAGCAGATTGAAACCTCCCGTCCTTCATGCCCTGTGACCTAGATGACGGCAGAGGGTCTGAGCTACGGAGGTCTCCGTCAGCCAGCAGGGAGGGTGCAGCTGTGCTGGGGAGAAACTCAGGCCTGACAGAGGGTGCCCAGGAGAAGTCTGTGCTGCTGTTTTCTGCTCGTTCTAAACTCTCCCCTGGGAATTGAGGTTGTCCTGGCCACTGCTCTGTGCATGAAGGAACAGAGAGGCTTGTAGACCATCAAGGCCCAACCAAGGTCACAGCCAGGAGTTGAGGGTTCCATGCATATGAACAGGGAGGCTGGTCTCCATGGAGGGAGTAGGGGGTATCGGTATCTGTTACTAAGAGTGAGTCACCCCAAATAACCTAAGTTTGTTGTCTTATAGTCTAAGGGCTGGGAGCCCCGAGTGGGTTCCCCACAGCTAAGCTCTGAGAACAGGAGCCCCCAGGTGCTGATCCCCTCCTCTGCCTCTCCTAGCTCCTAAAAGCAGCCTACACTCCTGGGCTCACACACCCATTGTCTCTCTACCTCCAGAGCCATCAGCCCTGTGTTGTCTTCCTGTCTCTGGCTCCCATTCCCTTCCTTCACTCACGGGGCCTGTGTGAACCGTCTGAGACCATTTCTTGATTTCTAGATCAGTAACCCCTCCCCTCTCTAGAAGTCTCTTTGCCATATAAAATAAGTGCAGCTGCAGGTTTTAGGGTGACCAGGTGGGTGTTGTGGGGTGCTCTGTCCTGCCAACACTGTGGCCTTGGGGAGAGTTGACTTTTGAAGACAATGGTCACCCATTCCTAAGGACAGCTGTTGGGAGGGGACACGCAGGTCAAGATCATTCCAGAGGGGACGGCGGGCTCCACCAGGGAGTTCCTAGCCTCTGAAGACTGGCGACCCAGCCAGGGCCTGGCAGGTAAGCAGTGCAGAGAATATGTGTATCTGTGACAGTATGTGAGACCCAGCCCAGGGTTTGGGATCTAACAGACCAGAGTTCAAATCCCATCTCTATCTTGTTCCAGCCCTCTGGCAGGGTGTAGATGGAGGTGGGGGTGGAGCTACCATGGAGGAAGCCAACAGATGCTTCCAGTGACCTCATTTCATCTGCCCTGTGGTCTCTGCAGGGTGGAAATGGCAGCTCAAAGAGGCCAAGTTCTCTTCTTGAGATAGCACAGCCGCTGAGGGGGGGTCGGGCTTTCCCAGGCCTTGGGATGTCAAGCCAAGCTGTAGCTGCCACATTGTCATGCATGCAAGACCTCCTTCCTATGTCCTTTAAATCCATGGACCGCCTTGTAGTTCAATGTATCTGTCTTAAAATGGAGCTTTATAAGCTCCCATAAGTGGGAAATCACAGAATTCATGGGCTGGTTATACATGTTTTTATAAGGCACATTAAAATATAATTTATCACTATAAAGCAAAAAAAAGTCTATCCACAGATTATATAAAGCGATGCCACACAATCCCTCTCCTTGGGATAGGCTCTGCAGCTGCTTCTTCTGACCACAGCAGTATTGACAGCGGTCCCTTGCCATGATCCGTGTGCCATGATCCGTGTGTGCTCCCCTCCCCCACCTTTCCAGCCATCAAATGTGGATCTCCAGGGCTGTCAGAGGTCTCCCAGCACTGCTCAGACCCTAGGCCAGACCTTCTGCCATGGTTACCCAGCCGGAAGTTGTCAGGATTTGCGCCCTGGTCACGAGTCCCCATCCCTGATCGTTTTGAAGTCAGGGCTCAGCTAAGCTTTCAATTCAAAAGAGGTAGCAAAGGGATTGATTGTCTCGGTCTCCCAGGAGCTT
>NC_022016.1:53890954-53895122 GCF_000317375.1 Microtus ochrogaster | reverse complement strand
TGTGTGTGTGTGTGTGTGTGTGTGTGTGTGTGTGTGTGTGTGTGTGTGTGTGTAGGTCAGAGGTTGACACTGGTGTCTTTCTCAATGGCTTGGCGGCAGGGTCTCTCACCGAGCCCCGAGCTCAACCACTGGATTACAGGTGGGGCCGCCTTGTACATGGACGCTGGGGAGCCGAACTCAGGAACTCAGTGAGGAACACTAGCCCTCACCCTGCCGGATTTTGTTGCTCTGTCGGGCAACCCCTTTCAAGATGGGGGGCGGGGTGCTGAAGGGCCTTTTAAAATCTCTCCTGGGACAGAAAATGATGAACACCTGTGGTAGCCAATCCAAGTTCTAGAATGTCACGGGAGGCGGGGCTTCCCAGCGGTTCCTACCCTGCTGTCCGCTTGGGGCTGCGCGTCCCTTCCTTTAATTGTGAGGGTCCCCTATCCTCTGAGAAGTCAGGGAAGAGCCTCGAGTTTATTAATTCCAACGTTTCCCAGGAAGAATATGCAATCCTAGTTTTCTGTTTCAGAGATCTCACAAAGCAGGTTCGGCCAGGGGTCTCCCAAATCACCTCCAGGGGTTACAGATTGCAAAAGGGGGAGCTTATTACAGGGCCCAGCCCGTGCTCAAGCCCATGTCTTTGCTTGGTGACAATTCTTCTCTCCTTCAGAGTCCAGGTTGAGGGGGAGGTGGAAATGATCGAGGATCTCATCTCCAGGGGTGGCTTCTAGAGCCCCCCTGGCTTCTGTTCCAATCCTCATTCCTTTTTAGACTAGCTGGGCAACAGCAAGCGAGTAATGAGCTCACCCCGTGCCTCAGTTTTCCCTTCTGTAGAATGGGGATAAGCTCAGGTGAGGAGCAAAGACAGTTGCTGTTTTTGTAGCTAGGCAGATCTGGGTTTGAATCCTGCTATCAGAAATACTGTTTCATTGGGGGCAAAGACTTGACTTCTCTGGTTGGCAGATACTTTTTCTAGAAATGCGCTTCTAAGGGTGGTGTTTAGCATCCAGGAAGCGGTGTGTATGAATGCTTAGCCCAGCCCCAGAGCACTGGTGCCCCTGGGAGTGGTAGATACATCAGTAGGGCTCCCTGAGGTCGGATGTGACCCTCCCCGCTTCCCCCCCACTGCAGCTGTTTTACCCCAGACATACAGACTTGGCCCCCACTGTCTGAGGGCAAGGCGGAAGTGAGGCGGGCAGCCGGCAGCTTCCTCTTTTTTTTTGCCCTGCTGTGAGCCCAGGACTCCTTGTTGCTCAGAGCCTCTGAACAGGGGACCCTGCACCATGGCCTCCCGTGCGGCACCGGTCCGGCAGACATGCTGTTGCTTCAACGTCCGAGTCGCAACCACCGCCCTGGCCATCTACCACATAGTGAGTACTGGGGTGTCTGGGGTGTCGTATGTGTGGGCATGTATGTGCGTGTGTCAATGCGTGACGACCCACTGAGACCTTCCAATGGGTGGATTACTACTTATCAGTTGTATGAGGGACTCTGGACAAGCCTTGTGCTGCCCTGGGCTCAGCAGCCCTTTGTCAGATGGAATGAGAACAGTGCCCTTAAGGCTGTCGGTGTGCGAAGAGATGGGCAGGCTGGGATGGTTCCAGGAAGTGGGTCCCAGCAAGGCTGAATGCAGGGCTTTCTGGGCCCTATCCTAGGGCTGGGATCTGGGGTCATACCTACTGGGCTTCCAGTAGATTCAGGGGACCCTGTTCCTCTCAGCTCACAGCTCAGTCAAACCACTGGCTTCTCCCTTCCAGGGCAGCTCAAGTTCTAAGCTTTGGGGAACTGCTTGGTGCAGCCAGCATGACTCAGTGACTCCAGGCTTGCCACATCATGACCCTGGGCAAGTCACAGTCCCCAGGGAAAAGTCTCTCTGGATTGGCCCAAGGCTGGGGTCTCTGTTCTGTTCTGTTTGGATCTACATCTGCCCCCAGCCCCTGGCCACACGCAGCTCCCAGAGGCCCAAAGTCGGGTCTCTGTTCTATTCTGCTCAGGTCTACACCCCCTCACACCCCCCCCCTCTACCCCCAGCCCCTGGCCACAAGCAGCTCCCTGAGGCCCAGGCATCTTCCTGCTTCACTGACTCAGACAGAGCCTGTGGCTAGCAACTCTCCTGGGCCTGGAAGTGCTTCCTCAAAATCAACCTAAATCCTTAGGCTGCTGAGCCTGGTGACATCTGCTTCCGGCCACAGGCAGGGTGGCTGGGCAGTGGTAAGAGCCTGCTCTGTCCATAGGCTCTTGTGTATGTCTCCCTGCCCTCCCCCCTTCCCAGTCTTTGCTGTGCAACCTTGGGTGACTGGTGTAACCTCTCCGAGCCTCCTTCCTTAGATCAAAAGATGATAAGGATGATGAGAGCTGCGAGGGAGGCTGCTGCGTGGGTGAAGTGGGTATCTATAAAGCGTGAGAGCCACTGCCTTTTTATGTGTGCCCCAACCTGTCCATGTAGAGCAGCGGTTCCCAGCCTTCCTAACGCTGTGACCCTTTAATAAGTACAGTTCTTCGTGTCGTGGTGACCCCCAACCATAAAATTATTTTCATTGCTTCCTCGTAACTGTAATTTTGCTACTGATATGAATCATATATATATATATATGTATATATACACACACACATATATATGAAATAGATGTTTGTCAAAGGGGTCGCAACCCACAGGTTGAGAACCCCTGATCCAGAGGTTGGCATCAGGGGGAGCTCAGAGGGAGCTGACAGGGGCGGTGGCACTTTGTCTCCACATCAAGTCTTTCAGGCTGTCGTCTCGGGGATGCCACAGTGTCCTGGGAAGGATGTGGCGAGGTCCTTACGCCAGCTCTGCTCTAGCCAGTTGTTTGAGTTTCTGAGAAAATCTGACTTGGGGCTGCTTCCCTTTCTAAAGTGGGGACCGGGGGCTGTGGACTGGGGGTTTCTAACTCAGATGTTGGCAGAGTGCCGAGAGGTCTCTAAGTGGCTTCAGGGGGGTGGAAGGGCTTGCGGCAGAGGGGACCCTTGCTCCGCCTGCTCTGGTGGCTGTGTTCCTGCCTTTCTGAGAAGGACATTCCCGTCTGATTGTCTGGTATCTCAGAATATATTAAATATATTAAAAAACAACAAAAACACCCCAGTGGGCTGTACTGCGTGACCACTGAGGTTTCTTCTTGTTCATGCCATCCAAGCTCCTTGGCTATGGATGGGTGAGTTGATATCCTATTTCCATAGGAACCTGGAGACTGTGGGCCAAGTGGTCCAGGAAGGCTTCCTGGAAGGGGCACCATGGGTGGAAGGGCAGGGTTTGGCCGCAGTGTGGTTGGGGAAGTGTTCATGAGAAGTTAGGGTGCAAAGATGAGGTGTGTCTGCTACAAGGGCCCTACTGAGGCTGCCCGGGAGGCTGGGGAGGAGGAAGTGCCAACAGCTTTATGTGAGGTTGGGCCTTCGACCCTTTCTTCCTGTGTCCCGCTGCTATTTGGGGCTGGGTGGGTCTTTGCATTGTCTGCCAGGAGTCACCCCCTGGGCCACCATTCGAGTCCCTAGATGGGGGTCATGATTGTGCCGGCTGTAGAACCGCTGCTTGGTATGTGAGACATGCAGAGCCATGGAATGTTCTAGAGCCACAGGGGGGCAGAGGAGCAGGGGAGCAGCCTGGAAGACAGACACCCATCCCAGGGGCTGGGTTAGGGTACACAGTTTTTATTTTCCTGCCCCCCCCCCACCCGGCTCGAGACTCCTGTTTCTTCCCAGAAAAAAGGGGCTGGGGTCTTTCCTTTGGTGCAGCAGGTAGGTGGCAGGTGTGCCAGCAGGAGCTCACACATCTGGCTAGAAAAAGAGAAGCCACGGCCAGATGTACCAGTCACTCAAGGTGCTGTCATCTGGAGCCAGCCATGGGTGACGACTCTGTATGTTGTGAGCTATTTGTGGACTTGGGTGAGGGTTAAATTGGGCCATTGACGCCTGAGATAGGGCCACGCTTCAGGGAACCGTGGGGCACAATTACGGGAAGATCCTGCATGGCAGCGTGGCTTGTGGTCTGGATGGAGGCTTCAGGCTCCCAGGCTTGCACACGGAAGTGAAAGTGCTCTTCACTGGTCTCTTGAGTCCTGCCCAGGGTGTCCTAAGTCGGGGGCAGGAGACATGGAGAGAGGAGGAGACCCCAGCAAACCTTTTTGCTAGCGAAACCTCTGTGTCCCTCCCCCACCTTTTTTTTTTTTTT
>NC_022016.1:53880864-53890606 GCF_000317375.1 Microtus ochrogaster | reverse complement strand
CGCCCGGCCTTTATTTTATTTTATTTCTTTGCGACAAGGTCTATGAAGCCCAAGCTGGCCTGGAGCTCATTCTCCTGCTTCGGCTTCTCCACAGCTGTGTTTGCAGGTGTGCTTCACCAGACCCTGCTCCCAAGCCGTGTCACTGGGATGGGCTGGGAACCAGAGCCTCATACATGCCAGGGAAACTTTCTGGCAGGGATGGCATCCCCAGCCATCTCTTTATTTTGTCCCAGGGTCTTGCAAGTTGCTCAGGCTGGCCTGGAACTTGTGTGCTTTCTCCCTCAGCCTTCAGGACATTTGGATGACGGGCCTGAACCACTAGACCCAGCACATAGACTACTTTCTAAAGCATGCATTTTGGTTTTGGAACAGTTTCTGACTTAGGGGAAATGGCAGAGTTAGTGCACAGAGAACTCCCAAGTGCCCCCTCCTGTCTTCCGTGCCGCCCGAGTCTCACGTCAGTGGGACACACCTGTGACAACTGCACGTCAGTACCCACATGCTGTGCTTTCTCTTTCTGTCCTTATCCTTTTTCTGTTTCAGAGTCTCTCCGGGCCATCACAGTGGGTGCCATCCTTCTTGGGTTCTTCTGGGCAGCAGCAGGCTCTCAGGGCTCCCAGAGTCTCCTGGATTTGAAGCTGGGATGGTTCTGAGGCTCTCTGTTGGGCATTTTGTGGACTGTGCCTCATTGGGGGTTGCCTGGTGGGCTGTCACGAAGAGCCCAGGTTCCTGTGCACCAGGGAGGAGGATCAGTATGCTTAAGGCACTGTGTAGAGGGGTTGTACTACCTGTCTCTCAGACGGGGACAGAGGTGACATTGACCCCCCCGGCAGGCATCTTCTCTGCAGAGTTTTCTTTCTTCCCTTTCCCTTTGGGGAGTGGCTCATTGCCTAACTCATATGCGTGGAGTTGGAGTTGGGAGTGAGGTTCCACCTTCTGAAGGGTAGACTAGACACACAGAGGATTGGGGCTTCTTCGTAGGACAGCCATCCATTCCCATGTCCACGCCTAGTGAGTGGCTTATGGGCATATAGGGGGGGACTCACAGGTACTGTGTCTACCAGCAGAGGAGCTTTAATGTGTCAATAGAGCATTGCGCTGTACACAGAAAACCAGGTGGTACATCCTTCACTGTGGGCAGCGTGTAGACAGTCAGCAACGGGACTCTTGCTAGGCCCTGGCTGGAGCAGCTGGTCTTTCTGGGAGGTCCCTTTCCTCCCTCAGTCTTCTGGAATTCATTTTTTCTCTTATGATCTTCCAGGTAGCTTCCTCTTCCAGGAAGCCCCACTGGCTTGCCTACCTCAGAACTCCAGGCTTCCTTCTCGAACTTCATGCTGTGGGTAGTGAGTTGATAAGTGTCACGTTCCGACCAGAAACATGACCATCTTTGCCATCTGGGCCTCAGTGTTACCAGCTGTTAGCCAAGGCCAATGGTCCCTGTGCCAAGGGTGAATCTTTGTAGGTTTTCAGCTTGGTAGTCCCAGGTATCCATGGGGTTGACATGTGGGTGAGTGTCCGTGGCTGGCAATGGGGCTCAACCACAGAGGTCATTCCCTCTTTGAAAGCATATGTGCTCACCAGGGATCTAAAAATCAGGCCCGTTGTCTCAGTAGGGAAAGTCTCAACTAAGGCCTGGAGCCTGGCGCCTCTTTGCCTGATACCCTGGACTGGACAGAGGCAAGATCCAGCCACCTCTGTGTTTCCTGTCTGCAGTGGAGAGGCCAGCAGGGTTACCCCAGGGGCCTGGCCCCTCCTCCTCATCATTTTGAGCATCTTATTTGAGGGTCTTCCTGTCCTGAGAAGGGTGTGGCTAGGGAGGCCCTGAAACACCTCTCCACTAGCGGGGTGGGAGCTGCCCTGACTGAGGGCTGGTTGCTGGCAGGCCATGGTTCCTCTGCCATCACCTGGACACAGTCTCCCAAGAATCAAGGTTTTTATTCTCAGCCTAGAGCAGTGACCCAGAAAAAGGGATTGGCTCTGAGCTTGAGTCTCCCAGGAAACCCACCTGCCTTAGAAGGGAGCTCAGAACCCCAAGAAAGCAGCCAGAGACACACGGCTCCGATCCTATCTGGAGGAACCTCAGGACAGACCCTCAGGATCCCCCAGTTGCCTGGGGAGCCAGTGTCCCCAGCGTGAGCCCCAGACAACAGTCATCTCCACACAAGCCCTCAGTTCTTTAGAAGAGGAAACTGAGGCACAGGGAAGCCAAAAAGGGCTGCTGAGGGGACAGGCCAACTGGCTCATCAGATAAAGAATAAAAGAGCCTGGGTCCCTCATCCAGATGAAGGCAGGGGACACGGTGGTGTTCCCAGCAGCCATGGGCTGATGTTCCCAGCAGACATAATCTTAGACATGGAACCCACACGTCAAGACTCAATTTCATTATTACCTGCACCATGGGGAAAGTGGGGATCCTGACAGAGCCTACCTTGGAGGGCCTAGGTCAGCATTCAGGGGAGGACCTGGGCACGCAGTAGGTGCCATAACACTCACTGCTGTTATTGAAGGTCTTTGCCCTGAGAAGGGCACACGTGTGTTTGGGTTACTCGGGCACCATGTCTTAATGCAGTAACAGGTTTGTGCTATTTTTTATTTATAGAAGCAGAACAAGGAAAGTCATAAATCAACAGACTTCCCAAATGCAGTGTTGGAAGCCCTTTGTCACTGCCGAGCAGGGACGTCTGTGCCACGGGCCTCTGAGGCTTATCTGGGACACTTTTAGCCTTTGGCTGGTGGAAGCTTGGGGTCTGTTAGCACATTCTGAAAGGGTTTATCCAACAATGGCAAAGTCATCAGGTTAAACACCGAGGTGGGTAATACTTGGCCGTTTAGGGGCTAAAGAGAGCCTCTACAAGCCGGCTGGGGCCTGTAACGTTCCAGCTCTCCACAGTCATTGGACCTGATACTCCAGCCTTGTAATTTAATGTGTTGTTGTGTTTAGTGTTTTGAGGAGGTGGGTTTTTTTGTTTGTTTGTTTTTGTTAACTTCAATTAACAAGATAAACAGGAAGTGGTGGTATAAGGAACTGCTTGGGGTGGGTATACAGGAAGTTAAAGAGGAGCAACCAGGTCGGGGGCTGAGCCTGGAGAACAGCGAGAACAGCTTCACAAGGCTGCCCTTGAAGGGAGATTAGTTGGGTGGACCCTCATCCCAGGGCATCTCCGGCGTTCTGTCCATTCCTGCTTCCTGTGTCTCTGGGCAGACCCACCTCCTGTCTTCTCTTCCGTTGGGTGGCCTTGCTGGGGAAGGGGATCTCCAGAGAACTGGAACTGGCTGCCAGCGCTCTGGGTCCAGCATGTCCCGGGCCACCGGTGGTAAACTGTGTCAGACATCATCAACATCATCAACACCCCTCAGCTCTGCTGCTTGGGCCTCTGTGTGTGCCCTGACTTCTGGAGGATGGCTCCACGCCCATCATGTGTTCCCAGCTTGTCCCACACCGTCCCCAGCCACATTACTGCTGTCACTAATGGGGTGGGGGATTTCACCGTGTGATTGGACGGCTGCCAATCTTGATCACTAAGAGGGGTGCCTCTGTTCCTGGGTGGGGGCTCTGTCCTTCCCTTGTGCCGTCTGCTGTGACTGAGCCCTTTCCAGGGATATTCTCTTCCTCTGAGAATCCTCCCCTGAGCCCCCAGAGTCTCTGAGCTCCCCTTGTGTTCCCAGGTCTGCACCTTATGTCTCTGTGCTCTGCCTCGGCAGCTGCTACAGTGCTTGGCTTGGCCTGAGTCATCTTTCGTAAGTGTTGAGGCCTGGCAGGCAGCAGGTGGCAGCCAGGCCCTAGTGACTTTCATTTCTATAATCCATTAACTGGTTACTTACCCCTAGAAACGTACAGACATCTGCGTCCCAAATCATGACCAACACTCAGCAAGCAACTGTCCCCTGAGGTGTCCCTCTAGTCACTGCTTTGCCCTGTGGCTGCCTGTGACTGCCTCAGTGCTTGGAGCGCTCCAGGGTGGTGGCTTCATGGCCTTTGACTCCTGAGGTCACCTTAGCCCTCTGGCCCCTCCTTTGCTGCACAGGGTCTCACAGTGCGAGCCTCTCGGGTGTTTGTCTGCCTCCCTGTGAAGGAAGACGGGGCGGGGGTGACTCGGGCTCTGAGGCTTCTAGTTGCCCCTACTCGTAGCTTGTGCTTCTTGTTCTTACACAGGTGCTCTTTGGGGATCAGCCTATCTTTTGGGGTCATCATCTTTTGTGGCAGATAGATGTGTCCTCATTTTCTCCTCACAATGACTCTCTGAGGTGGGAGGGTTCTGCTCTCCTACCTTGGGGAAGCTGAGGTACAGAGAAGTTTAAGTGGTCTGGTGAGGCCCACACAGGACTTGTGACTATACTGGGGTTCTTTTCTCTCTCTCTCTCTCTCTCTCTCTCTCTCTCTCTCTCTCTCTCTCTCTCTCTTATTTTTCGAGACAGGGTTTCTCTGTAGCTTTGGAGCCTGTCTTGAACTCTCTCTGTAGACCAGGCTGGCCTCAAACTCACTGAGATCCGCCTGTCTCTGCCTCCCGAGTGCTGGAATTAAAGGAACGTGCCACTACCGCCCGACTTCTCTCTCTTTTTTCTCTCTCTCTTCCTGCCTCCCTCATTCCTTCCTTTCTTTCCTTTTCCTGTCTTTCCTTCTCTTTTGGAGACAAAGTCTCCAGTTGTCCAGGCTGGCCTTGGACTCTGTATGTTCCCAAGGATAACCCAGAGCTCCTGATCCTCTTGCTTGCTCCTGGCAGGTGTTGGGATTATAGGCATGCACCACCACATCCGGGACTTCTAAGCCCCTAGAGAGTGTCCAGGCAGTGGGGAGGGATAGTTAATGACACTGGGGCAGGGGTGGGGAGGACCATCAGGGCTGGGGGAGCAGAGCCAGCAGGGCGCAGTGGAGTGTACAAGCAGAACATGGGTGTCGCGGTGACGTCTGGAGGCTGGGGGTGCGCAGAGGAGATAGTGTTTTGCGGGGAGTGACCCTACCCACGCACCCTGATAAGCTGGGACAGGAAGGAGGCAAGGGGAAGGGAACTTCCTCAGGCTGCTGACACTTCTGTCTCCTCTGTGTCCTCACAGATGCCTGGATCTGGGCTCCTCAGGGTGGGATAAACATTTAGGCCTCGTGTTCTGCAGCTTCTCAAGGCTCCAGGCCGAGCGGCAGGACACAGTCAGGGCTGATGTACCCATGGGTCAATGGTGGAAGGGTGTGGGTGGCACCAGGCACTCACTGTTGGTGAAGGGTGAGGACAGGCCTAGGCATGACTCTCCAGTTCATCTCCAAGCGTTGCTAGGAGACCTCCCCACTTCCCCTTTCTCCTTTAGATGAGTCGTTTATGTGGTGGCTCTTGAGGTGGTTGGGGTGGGATTAACATCTGCTAAGGAAGAACCAGGAGATACCACGGGGGTTTAGGATGTGGCTTTGCCTGTAAACGGGGCTCCCCGGGAGAGCCCCAGAGAACTGTAGGTTTCCAGCTGGGAAGGGAGAGTGGCCTTAAGCAGCTGTTCTTAATTGTTTTGAAATTATTTTTTATTACTTCCATCCGTACGGATATTTCTTCTGTATGTATATCTGCGCACCTGCAGAGGTCAGGAGAGGGCAGCCAGTCCCCCGGAACTGGAGTTACAGTGGTTGTGAGCACCCTGTGGATGCTGGGGAGCTGTCCTTTGGGGAGATGAAGGCATCTTTCCAGCCCCACCATTTGCGTACCTTCCCCTTCTTGTCCTGCCTTATTTGAACCCAGAGCAAGAGGTCTGACGCCAGTAACCCCGCCCACTTATGCGCACCCTCCTCTTATCACCGTGGCATCTGAACACGGCCCTGTCATCCCCCATCCATGTCATCAGTGTCAGTGGCAGTATTTTCATCACGGCGACCACAGTCGTTACTTACTTGCCTCCCAGCACGCCCACTGGTGTTTGCTCCATCACCGGTCCTGCCGCAGCCCCGTCACCTATGCCAGGCTGACGCCAGGAAAGTGGGGCGGCCCCCTCTCATCTGCGTGGCTGGCACTCTTAGCCTGACGCCTTCTCTCAGATCACTATGCCCGGCTCTCCGTCCCTGGCCTGCCTTCTCCCTCATGCCCCTCCCATGTGGGTGCCCAGACCTGCTCAAGCTGTATACGGGCTCTGTACCCCGTGTGCCCTGTGACCCTGCAGCAACCTTGGAAGGTGTCTGTCCTCATTTCAAAGCCCAGAGAGGTCAGTGGCTAACTCAGGGTGCAGCGTTCATAGCCACAAAAGGTCACCTGTGTGGTGAGAGGCTCCTGGGGTGGCACAGCAGGTTCAATGATGCCTGGCTTCTGGAGAGAGGACAGTTGGGATCCCCAAGACACCGCCAGCCAGCTTCCCGAAGCCTGGGAGAGTCTCAGGACTGTAGCCAGGTGGAGTCCAGGGTCAGTGAGGGAGAGGCTAAGCCTGGAAATCCCCCTCTCTGTCCTCTGCCCTCTCATGGCTGCCTTGAAAGAACCAATTGCTTCTTGGGAGCTTGGCTGCTCACTGAGGCATTTGGCCATGGTGGAACAGTGTCCTCCGGGCTGGTGCAGCTGGAGGCTTTGTGGGTGGAAGGCCATTGATGTGGGGCCTTGCTCTGTGGCCCTTCTGTATTTTTTCAGTGGCCTCAGGCGCCCATGGAAGAGACCCTTCCCACGGTGAAAACTGAGGTGTGGGAGTGGCCAGGAAGAGGTCACCAGCACGGGTGACACAGATGGGTAGAGAGTCTGTGGGATCCAGAGTCTGCAGATCTGAGAGCCGGGGGCCCAGTTCTCAGGGAGGAGGGAGGAGGCTGTGAACAGACCTACCAGCCCTGAGAAGAGCCCTGGTGGTGGAAACCGGGGCACAAGGTTCCATCCAATGTGTCCTGAGGAGCAGACCAGCCCTTCTTCTCTCGGTCCCCATTGCCCGGGCTGGTTCATTTTGTCTTGTTTGTTGGGCCACGGGCAATTGTAGGTCAAACTTGTGTTCAAGTCTGAGCGCGCAGTAGGGTCAGTAATTTCACGAGTTGCCATTTTCTCTCTCGGGGATCCCAAGGTGGTGGGCTCTGAGGATGACTCCTTGCTGCTGAGCGGACTCCTCGGTTGCCTTGCTGTGTTGAATGTTTATCTCCACCCTGCTCTTGCCTTGCTGTGTTGAATGTTTATCTCCACCCTGCTCTTGCCTTGCTGTGCGGCCTCAGGCACAACCCCCTAGTCTCTCTGAACTTATGACATAAACAGAGAGAGCTTATAATACAAGAGAACCCAGGGCTCATCTGGCAACTGGAAGTTGGGATCATCTCACCTGGCAAAGTTCCTGGGCTCAGGCCTGGGGGTGGGTCTGCATCCTTTTCTCAGCATCCCCTACCCCATTGATCCTGCTGCCTCTCAGGATGAAGAAGGGGATCCCTGGACATCAGGCGGAGGAGCAGTTAGAAAGAGGCTGTGAGTGATTGCCCAGCCCAAGGCCGGCTCTGGCCTCTGCCCCTACCAGGTCCCCCTAGGGCTTTTCTAACACTGTGCAGTCTGTGCCTCCTGCATCCTGTGATTGCCTCTTTACAGATGGGCAAAATCAGAGAGGTAAAGCGACTTTCTCAAGGACACACAGCAATCTGGACCCAAATCCTGGAGCCATCTCTCCATCCATTTCCTGTGCTGTCCTTTCTGTGTTCCTGAACTGGAGGTTCAGAATGATAGCTTGAGACTGGTAAATTGAGACATGCTAAAGACAGCAAACAAACACCCCCAAACCCAAACCAACCAACCGACCAATCCCCCGGAGTTAGCAAGGGGAAGCAGATGGAGGGCGTCTGGCTGCCTTCTGACTCAGTATGACCTGCCATAGTGGTCAAATGCGATCTTAGGCTGTATTGATAGAGATAGGGCGCCCACACAAGGAAGGGGGATGCTGATCAGTGTGGGGAGATTGTTCCTGGAGAGCTGAGTGTGTTGTAGTAGGGAAGGGGCACATACTCCATGGGCAGACATGTAGCAGGGTGTGAGGTCCGTGAGGTTGCGTGGTGTCGGGCTCTCTTCTGCCCGCTGGGTGGACAAAATGTGTCCCCTGACATCCTTTCAAGCTGCAGTTTTGGCCACTGGGACACCCAATACTTAGGCTTGTCAGAATCACACCTTCTGTCTGTCCTGGATGGTAAGGATCCCCAAGGGATAGGATTCATTCATTCATTCATTCATTCATTCATTCATTCTCTAAATGCAACAGCCACGTCAGTAAATAAACAAGAGACCCAGGCCTCCCTGCTGGAGCTGGCAGTCTAGGCCACATCTGCTCCTTGTTGTGCAGACTGAACTTTCTTACCTGTCCTGTGCTTTGGTCAGCCATCCTGTCTGGCCCCCCACAGTCTAGTTATCAGCTATGTTATGAAGTTATGAAGCTAGTGTTATCAGCTTCTCCTGGAGCTGTGGTGACCTGTGACTGCTCACCGCGGGCCTGGCACTCCACAGTGCATCTTAGGCCTCCACCGACAGCCCATGGCCTTGGAGCTCCATGATGCCTGGGTGTGATGACTACGGTTCTGTGTCAGCCAGAGCCTGTTCTGGATTGGAGGGTGCAGGGAAGGGGTGCAGTTGGGGTGCCTGATCTTCAGCCCAGAAGAAGGGTGTCCACTCTGAGTCTGCCCTGTGGTACCTAAGGTAGCTTCTGAATGAACCCTAATTACAGATGTAGAAACTGAGGCCGTGGGAAGTCAGGTCACTTGTCCGCGGTCACACAGCAAGGAAGAGGAAGGGCCAACATGAAGCACTTAAACACCATATGTTTACCCAGGATGCTTACTGACCAGGCAAGCTGCACTCCAGCCCCTGACAGTACCCCGCTTGGAGGGCAGCCCTGGCTGACTGGTGCTCCACTCTCCCCCAGGTCATGAGCGTCTTGCTGTTCATCGAGCACGTGGTGGAGGTGGCCCGCGGTAAGGTGTCCTGCCGATTCTCTAAGATGCCATACCTCAGGATTGGTATGTCTGGGGACAGCGGTGGTTGGGAGGGGACCTGTAGGCAGTGCATGGTTAGGGCACAGAGGCTGGGGGCTGTGGTCCTGTCTTCTTCACTGGATGCCTGTGCACCCCTGCCTGACTCTTTAGCCTGGGGTATTTAATCTGCAAATGAGGCTCTCCCCTATTTGTGCTAAAGCCTTCCTCAGATTCTGAGGCTTAGACCATATTGGCCACTTCATACATGTCCTGCCCACCAGCCTCTCCCTCTGCCTTTCCTAGCCCCCACCGTGTTGAGGAGAGCCAGCCTCCTGCCCTGGTCTGATCCCGGGCTTTGCTGTTCACACTCCTAGCCCCACATTAATGGTCCCCAAAGCCTGGTCCCCAGAATCCACCGAGACTTTGCCTCAGTCTCTGCCCTACCTTACAGCCGACCTGCTCTCCAGCTTCCTGCTCATTGGAGTCCTGTTTGCCATCAGCGTCAGCCTGCTGTATGGAGTGGTCAAGGTGAGGCCCGTGCAGGGACGGAGGGGCCAGGAGCGAACGCCTTCCTGCTGTCCTGAGTACCCCACAGATCTCCATATGTCCATCTGGGAGAGATTCTGTTCCCCGTGCGACTCCATAATCTGTCGGTGTTCAGTACCTTTTAGGATGTGACCTCCAAGGGGCTGGGCTGGGTTATCAGGGGGGCTTTGGGGTAGCAGGGTACTCACAGGAGAGCTGCATGCTATGGACTATGAGTAGGGTTGGGAGCTTTGAGATAAGAGAGGAAGAGGACAACAGTGTAGAGGGAGATTGATAATTTCTCCTTAGGGACAAGAGTCTCTGTCTGCAGCCCCCCCCCCC